>NC_133502.1:217257500-217557500 GCF_049354715.1 Callithrix jacchus | reverse complement strand
ATCTCGGCTCACCGCAACCTCCGCCTCCTGGGTTCAGGCAATTCTCCTGCCTCAGCCTCCTGAGTAGCTGGGATTACAGGCACGCGCCACCATGCCCAGCTAATTTTTTGTATTTTCAGTAGAGACGGGGTTTCACCATGTTGACCAGGATGGTCTCGATCTCTCGACCTCATGATCCACCCGCCTCGGCCTCCCACAGTGCTGGGATTACAGGCGTGAGCCACCGTGCCTGGCTGATACTAATATTTTCAAGTATGTGAGAAAAGGCAAAACTATGGAGACGGTGTAAAGACCAGTGGTCGCCAGGGATTGGAAAGGGAGGGAGAAGGGCTGAACGGTAAAACAGCAAGGACTCTTACAGCAGTGAGACTATTCTGCATGATGCCGTCGTGGGCATAGGACACTGTGCATTTGTTATAACAGGGTTGGATCGTAATCCTCAACTCCGTAATCCCGAATGTTGAAATCCTGAAAGATCTAAATCCCTAAAAGGAAGTTGGGAAGATTTAATAGAGAACACTCACGTCACTGTACGTCGAGTCACAGAACAGTCTCAAAAAGAGGAGCAGCAGCACCACATAGAAAATGAATGTAGGCTCATGCCAGTGATCTCAGCACCGTGAGAGGCTGAGGCAGGTGGATTGCTTGAGCTCATGAGTTCAAGACCAGCCCGGCCAAACATGGTGAAACCTTGTCTCCAGTAAAAATACAAAAATTAGTCAGGTGTGGTGGTGGCCCCTGTCATCCCAGCTTATGGTAGGCTGAGGCAGAATCGCTTAAACCCAGGAGGCGGAGGTTGTGGTGAGCCGAGATCATGCCATTGCACTCCAGCCTGGGCAACAAGAGCAAAACTCCGTCTCAAAAAAAAAAAAAAAAAAAAAAAAGGAGAGAGAGAGAAGCAGCTTTCCATTATGGTGCAAGATCTAATGGTCGTTAGCATGGACAGATCTTACAGACACCTTGGTGTAATTGTGTGTAATCCACTCCTGTAATATACGTTTTTGTATTTCAAATTTTCTTTTCAGGTTTTTAAACGTATTTAGTTTGTCTTTACTATTTTAAGTGGTTAGAATTTTTTTTCTACAATTTCCTGTGCTATGAATTTTACCATTTCTGCATCATTTGCAATACTGGAGGTGTGAATTGTGCTGAGACTTTAGAGTTCCCGTTACTTTTATGCCTTTTTGGCCAGGTGGACTCTACGGGAGCGTGCTCTCACGATACTGACTTTCTGTATAAGCACGGCCCATGAACACACAGACAGAGCCTTCCTCAGCAAACGGGGAGATGTCCTTTTGTCCATCTGTGTGTATGAAAGATGAAATTTCTCGGTCAACCTCTCAAAAGACTCAGTTGTTCAGTGCAGTGTCTCAGATGACTGCAGTTACCGAGCTGGGCGCTAATTACCAGCCACTGTGGTATGTGTTTATGCATTGCCCTTTTCACCAGTTTCTTTTCTTTCCTTTTTTTTTTTTGAGATGGAGTTTCGCTCTTGTTACCCAGGCTGGAGTGCAATGGCGCAATCTCGGCTCACCGCAACCTCTGCCTCCTGGGTTCAGGCAATTCTCCCGCCTCAGCCTCCCGAGTAGCTGGGATTACAGGCACGTGCCACCATGCCCAGCTAATTTTTGTATTTTTAGTAGAGACAGGGTTTCACTATGTTGACCAAGATGATCTCGATCTCTTGACCTCATAATCCACCTACCTCGGCCTCCCAAAGTCTGGGATTACAGGCTTGAGCCACCACGCCCAGCTCTTTCCTTTTTTTTTTAAGACAAGTTTTCACTCTGTCACTCAGGCGGGAGTGCAGTGGTGCGATCATGGCTCCATGGATCCTCCTGCCTCCGCTTCCTGACGGCTGGACCACGGGTGTGAGCCACCTGTCCTGTTTCATCACAGGTACAGCTCACGTTCTCATAACCGTTACGCCCATGTGGCTGCCCTTAGCTTACTGAGTGTTTATGCTTGCAAAAATATGTCTGTGATTATTGCCGATTTTGTTTTGTAAAGTGGCCTACAAAAGCCACTTTTTGACTCCACTTTTGAGTGGAATGGATTTAGATTCCACTGCTAAGTGAGAAAACGTGGTGTTTGTCCTTCTGTGCCTGGTTTTTCTCATTTAGTGTCATGTCTTCCAGATCAATCCATGTTGTCACGAAATACAGCACAGTTTCCTCTTTTACGGCTCAATAGTATTCTTGTGTGTGTGTGTGTGTGTGCGTGCGTGTGTGTGGACATTTTTAATCCATTCATTCATTGAGAAATTCTTAGCTTTACTCTGTAACTTGTCTATCGTAAATAATGCTGCCGGAAAAAAACACCGACAAAAATAGAAATCGGCAAACAGGATTACCTGACACTAGAAAGCTTCCACACAGCAACGGAAACAGTTAACAGCCAGAAGACAGCCTGCGGTTTGGGAGAAAATACTTGCAAGTCATGCATCTGAATGAGGGTTTAATATCCAAAATATGTAAGGGACTCAAACATCTCAATAGCAAGAAGACAAAGGACCCAACTTTAAAAACTGGCCTAGGAGCCGGTAGAGATTTCTTAAAAGACAACATACAAATGGCCACACATATATAAAAAATGCTCAACATCATTAATCTTAAGGAAAAGTAACTTAAAACCACTCACACCCGTCAGAATGACGCTATGATTGAAAAGATGAAAGAAGGCCAGCGTCGGCCAGGCCGTGCGGACAGGGGGCCCTGTACGTGTTGGCGGGAGTGTAATCCGCACAGCTGTTGTGGAAGGCAATATAGAGCTTCCCCAAAAGCCTAAAAACAGAACGACTGTAGGATCCAGCAATGCTGCTTTCAGTCTGTATCATATCCAAAGGATTTGAGATCGGTGTGTCAAATGAATATACGCCTTTCTGAATCTCTGGCACACACAGAACTCCAAGCCAGACGTGGGAACCAGGCACAGAGGATGCAGGCTCAGCCCTGCCCTCCAGAAACTTCAGATAAAGGGGGACTGGGCACGCCCAGGGACAGCTCACCCGAGGGCGGACCCCACAGGGGGCTGCCCAGAGGGACCAGGGCTGGGGGAGCCCGGGAGCAGGAAACCCATGGGGTGCCCGGTCTCACTCAGTGGCGCCCAGAACAGCTGAAGCCCCATGAGTAGCCAGGCCGCCTGCCCTTGCCCATAAGCCTTGCTGAGTGAGCAGCTGGGAAAGCCACAGGTGGAGAGGACCTTGCCAGCCCCGAGGCTGTGAGTCTGTTTGGAGGAAACTCAAATCCCTTGTCCTTAGTGAGGCGGGAACAGCTGCTGCTTCAGGGACGGTGCTTGGGACCTGTGGTCAGTGATCCACACTCCTCCCTCCTGGGACCCTGCCCTCAACCAGCACAGGACGGTGGTGGGAGGGGGTCGTTCATGCCCCTGGGGCTCAGCCTGGCTCCCAAATGGGGGCTGCTTCATCCCGCAGCCCCCCACCTGGCTCACGAATGGGGGCTCCTACACCCCCGGCCCCCGCCTGGCTCACTGTCCCCTCCTTGCCAGTGGGCTGCTATTCGGAGCCTCACCTGGGAAGGGCTTCCTTCCAGAGGCCTCCCCCACCTGCTAGGTGGCCCCGCCCTCTCTGCAGACCAGCCCTCACCATAACTGTGTCCCCCTGGAGGGTGGCTCTGTGAGGACAGGACTGGCCACTGAGTGGACATCACCTGGTAACCCAGACCCAGGGATCCCTCAGCACACAGGAGAGAGGAAGAAGGCTGGGCTGAGTGCCATCTCTCAGGAGCATCTCAGGGAGGGCACACGCTGGGTGCCGATAAGCTCCGAAAAGGCTCACGGCGGCTTCAGCACCTGGCCTGGGGCATGCGGACAGCAGGACAGGTGTGGGGTCAGGAGGGACTGTTTGGGATTCCCTGGAACTGATTTGAGGCTCTCTGGGGTCTGTGATATTCGCAGCAGGAGAGTGACATTCCTGAGAAGGAGAGAGGCTGGCCCTCCGTGGCAAACGCTGTCAGCCCCAGCCCACGACACCCCAACTTTGGTTACACGTCTGGGGATCCTCGGCCTGTCTGTGCTGCCACCACAAAGTACCACAGAGAAGGTAATTAATTGTCATTCATTCATTTATTTCCATTTTACTTGTTTTACTTGAGACAGAGTCTCAGTCTGTCGCCCAGGTTGGAGTGCAGTGGCGCCATCTCGGCTCACTGCAACCTCCGCCTCCCGGGTTCAAGTGATTCTCCTGTCTCGGCCTCCCAAGTAGCTGGGACTACAGGCACGCGCCACCACGCCCAGCTACTTTTTGTATTTTTAGTAGAGATGGGTTTTTGCTACGTTGGCCAGGCCGGTCTCAAACGCCTGACCTCAGGTGATCCGCCCGCCTCAGCCTCCCAGAGTGCTGGGATTACAGGTGAGAGCCACCGCACCCACCTCACAGCACTGCCGCATCGGGGTTCGGGGTCCCAACTCAGGCTTCTGGGGGACTCCTTCAAACCACAGCAGCCCCCAAAGGCCCTTCCTGTTCCTGCTGTCCTTGCTCCAGGTGAGAAGTTGTTGGGGAGCAGAGGGAGAAGGGAAAGTCACCTGGGACTAGATCCAGGGGGGCTTGTGGCAAGGTCTCCATTAGCTCAGCCACATTTGGCCATGACGGAACCCGCATGGAGGCCCGCGCAGCCCTGGAGGCTGGGAGTCAGAGCAAGGTGTCGGCTGGGCTGCTGCCTGCGGGGGGGCCGCCTTCTCCTGACGTCCTCAGGCAGCAGAGAGGGAGCTCAGCCCTATGGGGTCAGGCCCTTCCTCCTGCTACCTCTTTTAACCCCAATCACCTCCTCACAGGCCCCATCTCCAACTACTTCAACCTGTGAATTTGGTAAGTGTAATTCAGTCCATAGCAGGCTGTGGAGGGCAGGTGGGGGCTGCAGATGTCAGCTGAGGAGGGCCCTCCAGGCAGACCACCCAGGGGAGGTTCCCAGTCGGAGGGAGAGGAGTTCTTGGGGTCAGGGGGCCGTCAGCCCTGTACTGGGAGGGACCTGGGAACTAAGCCTCGTGGCCACCCCATGCCCCATGTCTTCCCAGCACAAGATGTTCCCTGCCTGCTGAGGTGATGGGCTCAGCTCACCCTTTATTTTGAAATGATTTCAAGCATGAAGGAGAGTTGCACGGATAGTGCCAAGAACTCCACGGGGTTACGTGGTCACAGTGCCGTCCACGTGCCCCTCTCTGTCCCTCTCTCTCATATACACACTGTTTCCCGATCGGAGAGTAAACCACCCTGAAGATACAAAGTTTCTAAAATCAGGAAATCCTGTCTCTTAACCAGGGCAGTGAGCGCCTTGGGACGTCCCACATTGCAGGTGGCCCCTGGGCTCTTTCCTGATCTGTGGTCTGTGGTGGAGCCACGCCACACCCCACAGGAGGCCAGGGAGACCGTGCTGTGGCCTGACTGGGACCTGGGTCCTGACCTGCCTTTCTCTTCTTGGCCGCTGTCTGCTTGATTATTTGTATTTTCTAGATATTTATACAACATCCAAAAATTGTATTAATAATTTACATTCTCCACCCGATCCTTTCCAAAAATCCAGGCCACAGACTGCCCACCCGTGTGGCCCTGGCCTGGAGGCTCCTTGAAGATGCAGAGTTCCGGGCCCCAACAGGCTCGGGGAATGGGAGGCTCTGGGGTCAGCGCCCTGGGCTCGCTGTTTTATCAGACTTCCTGATGACGCTCCGGCACGGGGAATTGTGAGAACCACCACTTCGCCTGAACTTTGGTCTGAAGCTGGACAGTGGTTTAACCAGGGTGGTGTGAGCTGCTGCGACTCATGACCTACGTCCCTGCAACCATCTTAGTGGAGCTAGTAGGGGCTGACTTGTGCCTGGAACCTTCACGTTCCCGTATCTGGAGCAAAGTCCACAAGCTGGCCAAGCCCCAGCCCCGGAACAGCCCAAGGGCAGAGCAGCCCGGCCGAGGTCAGTCCCAGAGAGAGCTGTCGTGACAAACCTTCCAACCTGGGACACTTGATGAGTTTTATGAACAGGCAGTGCATTTCATTGCTGGGATTATTATTTTTTTAATTTTGAAATTAATAATCCAAAATTCCTCTACATATTTTATGAAAAGCTCTATCTTCCATTTAATGAGCTCTGTGTGACTAATCAGAAAATAGAAAGTATAAGGTAGAATGATTTAGCCCGTGAAGTGAGATATGAGAGAGTAGCAAATTAAACTTACATCGGCTAGATTTTCCTGGAGTTGACCTTGGAGATGGTTTGGGGTGAGGGAAGCTTTGGAGGGGGCAAATGGTGGCCTGGAGCAGTGCGGCATGTCCAGAGGTGGCACCTGGAAGGCGTGGTCCTGCTGGCCGGGAGCTGGCTGGCACCTGCAGTCCTGCACCCTCCAAGAGCGGGGCAGGAGGTGACCAGCCGTGCGCATCACGGGGGCTTCGCTTCCGGGTCCATCCCCTTGTCAAATGGGTGTACAGCGCGCCCCGCCCAGCAGGGGATACAGGGATTGGCAGAGTCTCCATGCTGCCCCCCCCAAAAGTGCGCCATCTAGTGGAAGAGAGCGGGTGGAGGCACGTTGGGAAGAGTCGACCAAGCTGCTGGCCACCAAACGTGCTGATTGTTGGCTTAGCTTTAAAGGCTCCAGGGCTGAGCTCCAGGCTGTTCAGGTTGCAGTCTTTAATTCTTCCGTCTGGAGCAGAGTTCCCTTTTGAAATGCAAATGTCCTGGAGCTGAGATCTTGCAGAGCCACCCTCCTGCACCCTGAGACTGTGTATCCCAGAGGGAGGCCTGTGTGGGAGCACAGGAGCCAGAGACATCCTGGAGGGGCTGCCTGGCCGCAGCGCTGGCTGGAGCCTCTCCCCTCCTCCCGCCCCTGCCCTCTGTTCTCAGTGCCTGGCATTGTAAGTGGCTTCATAACTGTTAAGAACGTATTTACATAAATGGCCAATCAACATCTGAAAAGATGTTCAAACTCAGCAGTGAGCAAAGACATGCAGACAGAGGCGACAAAGAGACGGACACCTTTTTCTGTTCCGCAAATTGGCAAAGATGAAAGAGACCGATAATCCCTGGTTTGGGTACCAGTGTGGGAAAAGTGGGCACTTTCCCCTCCAGCTGGGGGGCCTGTCAAAAGCGTCCGCTTTCCTGGAGGGAGCTTTGGTAACGTGGAGCCCATGTTAAGATGTGGAGACCTATTATGTGTCTTCACCTACCAGCGCCACTGCCAAGGGTTTGTCATAAAGACATGACTAAGTGACATCACGAGGGTTACACGCTGCTGTGTTCGTCAGCATGATCCATTACAACAAGGAGGGGCCCATGAGAATGAGCAGAAGAGGACGTGCCCCCCTTGGAGGGACTCCCCCTCTGACATTCCAAAGAACAGGGTGCATCGCTCTCTATTTACATGGAACATTGGCTTAGTCTCAATACAGGGCTCATGAAGAAAGCAAGGTACAGACCCTCTGCGCAGAACTCCCCATTCATGCAGCAGGGTTAGTGGGGTGACGGCTAGGTGCCTAGAAAATTCCAGCACGCTGGAGGAGAGGCCTCAGGAGGAGCAAGCCCTGCCTACGGCTTGATCTTGAACCTGCGGCCTTCAGAGCCTCCAAGCACGAATGCAGGTCGTGTTTGCCGCCGGTGTGGTGTGTGCTGCTTCGTTTCAGGAGTCTGGGCCCACCCGAAAACCCCCACGGCGTCTCCTTCAAGCTCAGTGAACTGATTCTGTGGAAGCTTGCAGCAGAAACAAGCCAGCTAAGGTTTCTGCCCACGAGAGGCAAGTACAGAAAGACAGTGTACTGATTTCCCAAGGCCGCCGTAACGAGCGACACCAACCCCCTAAGTCCGGCAATGCGGGGGCCTTGCTCCGGCTGAACGCTCTGGCAGGATCTTTCTTCTGCTCGGACCCCCTGGTGGCTGCAGGTCTTCCTTGACATGTGGCAGCACAGCTCTGATGTCCGTCTCCGTCACCACGCCCCCTTCTACAAGTCTGCTTTTCCAAATCTTCCTCTTCATCTAAGGGCACCGGTCGTTGATTTAGGTACCCACCTAATCCGGAATGACTGCACCTTAACATGCTCACATCTGCGACACTCCGTTCCAAAGAAGGGCCATTCACAGGTGCTGGGGGTCAGGGCGTGGACCCAGATCTAGGAAATGCAGGCTGAAGCATCTTTTGGGGGACCGAATTCAGCCCGCACTGGACGGTCATTACGGGTAACAGCTGTCCTGCTGCACACCCAGCCCTGCACGCACAGCGTCCCTTCAGCCCCCAGAGAGAACCCATGAGTGAGGCAGCTCTGTGGCTCCACGTCACAGCAGGAGGTTCCGGGAATCACCCAGAGCCAGGTAGCTCACCGTGGGCAGTGGGTCTGGATCCTCACCCCTGGTCCCCAGGAACCTCAGAGCTGGGAGCAGCCCTGAAGACACACCTGGGCTGCTCTGTGCTTTGAGAGGGTGTGATTTTGGGGTGAGGACACCTCCATCCCCATCATGCATCCTCCCCCCTCCATGGCCCCTTCCTGCTCCGGGGACAACCCTCTCTGCTGTTTTCTGGCTGTACATTCCTTGTGCTTCTTTTTGGTTCCACTGCCCTGTCCACATCCTGAAAAGCAAAGCACAGTTCTGCCTCTTTTTGAACTTTATAAAAATGGAAGCAGGCTGGGCGCGGTGGCTCATGCCTGTAATTCCAGCACTTTAGGAGGCTGAGGCGGGCGGATCACTTGAGGTCAGCAGTTCAAGACCAGCCTGATCAATATGGTGAAACCCCGTCTCTACTAAAAAATACAAAAATTAGCTAGGCATGGTGGCAGGCACCTGTATTCCCAGCTACTAGAGAGGCTGAGGCAGGAGGATCACTTGAATCCGGGAAGCGGAGGTTTCAGTGAGCTGAGATTGTGCCATTTGTACTCCAGCCTGAGCGACAAGAGTGAGACTTCGTCTCAAAAAAAAAAAAAAAAAGGAAACACATGATTTCACGTACCCTTTCGGCATCTGCCTTCTTCCACTCAGCATCACGGCTCTGGGGCTTCGGCCTGCGTTTTCTAGATCTGGGGCTCCTTCCTTCCCGTCCCTGAACTGACTAGTCTGCTGATTCTTCCTGCTGCTGAGGTGCCTGCTGTGCTGTGTCCCGCAGGATGGGGGTGAGCTGCTGGGGTGCACCCCAGGTGGGGGGGGGGTCCCATCTGTACCATGAGCACAGCCCCCCCCCCAGAAAAGGTCCGACTCGTTCCCAGTGGGGCTGCACTGGGTTTAACTTAACTTTCTCCTCTACCCTTTAAAACGCTGACACATTCGAACGAGTATTGTTTAAATACTTCGATAATTTTGGAATGGCGGAAGCCGGTGGGACAGAGACAGCAGCATGGTCTCGTGTCGGAAAGCCCGGGCTGGCAGCCAGGCAGACAGCCACCGTCCTGTCTCCGTGGGCCTCGGCGTGGGTCCTCAGGGGGATTCAGTGAGCCGCTTCCATGACGGGGCTCAGCAGGGCCTGCTGTGTGTTCAGTGCTGGGTGCAGGCTTGCTGTGACTGCTGTTGTCATAAAAACAAAGCCACTTTCATTTGGGGAAAAGATTAAAGCCATGATGAAGGAGGCCTCTGCACCGGGCTCCACGCTCTTCATGGAGTCCGAGGCCCGCACTTTTCCCCAGCACAGGGGTGCGGGCCGGAGCCTCCGCCCCGGGCTCCAGAACTGTGTGTCCTGCTCTGTCCCCATCCCAGTGTATGTGAATTCTACCCGCACAGAGCCAGCCTCATAAGAGAGAACTGTGCCCCTCATCTCAGTGACCCAGAGCCAGCCTAGGCCTGGGCTGGGACAGAAGCCACCCAGTGAATTAAGCTGCTCAGGCCACATCGTCCCAGCCAGGCCCACATGTCAGACGCCGGTTGACGACTGGGACCCAGTTTCGAGCTCAGGACTCAGTGAAGAGCCCATGCTCCTGGGGCCCCTCCACCTCCATGGCAGCCATGTTGGCAACCGTGGCCCCCCTTTCACAGACCCACTGTCGGGCTGGACTGCACCCCAAAGTCCACCTGTTGAAGCCCTAACCCCCAATGCCTCAGAAAGAGGCTGCATTTGGAGAGAAGGTCTTTAAAGGAGTGAACCAGTTAAAAGGAATTTATATGGGGCGGGGGCCTTCATCCAATAGGCGAGTAAGGACGGGCATTACAGGAAGAGACGAGGCACTGAGGACGCCTGAAACCCCAGGGGAAGCCTCAGGAAGAGCCGGCCCTGCCCACACCTTGACCTTGAACTTCCGGCCTCCAGAGGCTGTGAGCAGAAATGTCGGTTGTGTCTGCCGAGGGTGTGGGGTGTGGTGCTTTGTTTCAGGAGTCTGGGCCGACCAGCAAACCTACACTGTGTCTCCTTCAAGCTCAGCCGAACCCTCAGTAAACTGATTCTGCTTTGACTTAAAAAGGTTGATGTTTCCTGTGGTTCCTTCTTTCTTTTGCTCCTCAAATCCCAGTGGGTCCCTGTGGCTACTTGGTCATTCAGGCCAATGTGGGGTTTTCCCCCACCCCGATCCCCTGGGTGATGGTAGGGGCTGCACCAGCTATGTGAAAGCTCTGTGGGTGTAAAGAGCCGGTCCCTGCAGTCAGGCGGTCTGGCTGCAGATCTGGCCATGCTCCCCGTAAGGATCAGGGCATCTCTTGAAACCAGTTTTTCCTCTAAAACAGGGGGTCCGAGGGGGCCTGCTTGGAAGGGTGTCATGTGGTTGAAGCAATAGGTCCAGCCGTGCTGCGTGTGCCACAGCCAGGCAGGCTGGGGTCTCCCCCATTGTCTCAGAAGCTAGAAGGGAAGCGGAGGGACGCCGGCTTCTCTCTCTCGAGACTCCACAGCAAGGGCGGAATGGGCCAGCCTGGGCTCGCCAGCTCAGCAGGAACTGTTGATGTTCATTTAAATTTCAAGTAAGTTGCTCTGAGTTTTGCAAAGTCCAAGGTCACAGGAAAATAAAGGCAAATGGTCCATGTTATGATTTTACATCAGTTACCCACGCGTGGGAGTGGGCACCTCGCTGCGGAATGGATGGATTAATCTCCCGTGTGCAGGTTCCTGGCTCAGGGAGCAGCTCCCTGTCTCTGTCTTTCTGTCTCAGCTTTGCGTCCCCAGTGGGCCGGCGTCCATGGCAAGGTCCAGTGTCAGGGAACGGGCTTCTAGGGCAGGCCACAAGCACATGTTAGCCCCACCCCTGCCACCATGCTGCTCCCAGCAGCCCCTGCTCTTCCTCTGGGAGCAGGGCCACTGCAGGGCCTGAGCAGAGAAGGACATGCTGTGACCCTCCCCAAAGGCCAACAACTCCACAGCAGCCAGGGGAGCTGTGTTTTCTGGATCACAGCGTGTCCTTCTCTGCTCAGGCCCTGCAGTGGCCCTGCTCCCAGAGGAAGAGCAGAGTTCCTCATGGCCCTAAGCCTTCAGAGTCTCCACTCCCATTGCTCTCTGACCCTGCCTCCCGCCACTCCTCCCTAGGGTCCCATGTGCCTCCATGCCCCTCTCCTGCTGCACCTGGAGCCTGATGAAGCCCCACTGCTGAGGCGTCTGCCGCTGTGGCCCCCTCCTTCCCCAGCTGCTGCGGCCCCCTCCTTCCCCAGCTGCTCTCAGGGCTGTTCCTCGCCTCCTCCAGGTCTTTGTGTAAACACTCATAACCTGTGTAGCCTTCCCAGGCCTCTCCTGGAAATAGAACCCTCACCTCAGCACCCCTAAACCCAGCCTCCACCCTGACACTCCTTCTTGCCTGTTTCACTTTTCCCCATGGTGCCTTTTGCACCTAACAGTTTACACGGTAACTTCAGGAAAGGATTTGGGTCTGTGTAATGAGTGCTGCCTCCTTGGTACCCACGACAGGCACGGGAAGAGCAGCCCTGGGTTCTCACCTCCCTACTTCCAGCCTCCGTAAGACCCTGCTCAGCTAGCTCACCTCCCTGAGATGCAGAAGAGCTTGTTAGAAACTTGCTGAGCTGTGAACCACCATGGCAAAGTGCTGTTTCTCCTCTCCTGATGCCAGTGAAAACCAGGAGACTGAAAAGCTGGAAACAGCAGCCCCCGCATGAGGGGCATTCCTCACTTGGGACTTTAATATACTTGTAAAATCAAAATACTAAGAGGAGTTGCAATTAGATAGGGGCAGGGAAGCTCGGGTCACTTTGAAACAATCAGCCAAATTCACTTGGTTTCCAAAGCAGCTGGCTCACTCTGGGATTGGAACCAACAGCTAAGTGTGTGACAGACTACAGGGGACTCCCAAAAACTGCCGACACTGCAAAGGGCCATGAGGCTGGGGTGGACAGAGCTGGGAGTGTCCATCTTTGCAGGACAGAGTGGGTCCCACGTGTGATGGGAAAAAGGGGTCGTGTGGGCAGGAAGCAGCTTTGAACTGCTGATAGAATGAGCAGAAACTAAGACCACCCCAATCTCATGTGAAATACCACATTCCTGCCTGCACAGACACAGACACACGACACACACCTTGTATCACACAGCGCTTAACTAGGCGCCAGAGGGAAGATGTGCGGATGTGCTGGCCAAGTACACACATTGGCCCTCTTCTCTACACTGTCTTTCTACAGATACCTGCCTGAAAATAGCTCTCCTCATCCAAACACAAGTAAAAATAACAAGAAAAAACAGGAATAATGTAGAGGAGGAAACTAAAAATATACCACAGAAAAATTTGGCCAGGGAGAGAACTGAAAGAATATTATGAAGAAAAAATAGTACCACATGGATTTAAAGATGATTTTTTTTAAAAGTTATACTAAGTTAGGAAATCAAAGCCTTAAGAGCAGAGACACAAGAGCCCATGAAGGCAACAATAAAACAGAAGAAAAGGATAAAAATAATTTGTCAGACCTCAGGAGGAAATGACAAAGAACAAGAAAGCCATCATAGAGAAGGCCATATTTGAAGCACCATAAGGATGGAACAGCCATACCCAGGGCAAAAATAGGCTTAAAAATCTTGAGCAAATGCAATAGTTTTAGCTTTTAAATATAAGAAAGAATATGATAGCAATAAATTCAAGGAAGATTTCCAAAATACTATATAAATGTTAGCCCTGGAGAAGAGGAAGTGGAATTCCTGGTCTTGAAAGTTAAAGAAATAATACTGAGGGAATTCACACCCCCTAAAGCTGTCACAGGACTTTTCCATAGGAGATCTCCAATATCAGAAGCGTGTGAAGCAGTATCCATAAAGACTTCAATGAAAAAAAAGGTCATTCAATAATTTTATACCTTGCTAAACTATTATTCCAGTATAAAGAGATATATTTACATATATATGCAAGAAGTGCCATAAACATGCTTGAGGACATTGCCAAGGGACAGAAGTCATCCAGCTAAGAGCTGAATAGAGAGGCTGTAAAAAATAAGTTGGCAGTGGGGTTTGCATGCAGACGTGTACGTTACTACTAAGGCTAAGACTGTGGAAATGATGGTTATGGAGTGAACAAGAAACATTCTAAGCCCTAGTAATGTAGAAATAGTTACATAACTAAGCAGTGGGTGGATGGAAAAGGCAAGCAGGAGGCTGAATAAGCACATTTCATCATCTTTCTTAGTACAGGAGCTCAACAGTTGTAGTGTAAAAGTCATAAACTAAATAAAAGATGGATGATTGTATTGTACACAATACATAGAGATGTCCAGTAAAGTATGTGGGAATAATGATGGAGCCAGCAGTACCGCACAGTGTGTGTGGACCCCAGGCTCTCCAGACCCCTGGTTTGCAGTGGGATTTGGCCGGGGGGAGACCCAGTGAGAGATCAAAGAGATAGAAGAGAGTGAGTTCACTCCCCAGGTTCCCTCCCTTGACGTCTCCTGGAGTTGCTGCGTCCATTGACAGAAGGTCACTCACTGCCCCTCTCAAGGTGGCTACTTTATCCATCACTTTCACTTTCCAGGTTCTGGTAACCCCTCTGTCTTAGCCGTCATTTGGCCTAAGTGCTGGCTCTTCCCACATTAAATTCACAGAGAGAGAGAGAGAGAGAGAGAGAGAGAGAGAGAGAGAGAGAGAGAGAGAGAGAGAGATTAAACTTGCTTTTGAGAAATAGCAAGAAAGGAGGAGGAGAAAGCAAAAAAACTCAGATAAGGCAGAAAAAATATAAAGCTGTGTATACATAGATAATATTCAAATATAACCGGTTTTAACAAGTGTAAAATTTCTTTTTTTAAAAAAAGGTCATACACAAAGTATGCAACATACCTAAAATATAAGAAAACAAAATTTGAAAGTAAAGAGGACAGAACTTTGGTAGCAAGTGAAAACCAAAGCCGCCTTGGTGTAGCTCTTTTAAAAGCAGAATGCAAGTTCTAGGCGTGAGGAAGACTATTTCACAATAAAAAAGTCAAATCCGTCAGGAGAACATTTTGCATGCACATAATATAGTTTCAAACTTTATAATGCCAAAGTTAATAGAACTGCAAGGACAAACAGATAAACCCATCCCCAAACTGGAAGATTTTCACAGAGCTTTCTCAGTAAACGAAGGCAGCAGAAATATTTATAAACACATAAAAGACGGAAACAACACAATTAACACACAGAGCTGATGAAAATACAGACGATATAATCCTGTACCTCAAAATTGCAGGGTATTCGTTCTCTGAATACATAGAACACTCCTGAAAATATACCTGCATTAGAACATAAGTCAAATCTCAACATAGTTCCAAATAAAGTATTACACAGAACATATTTTATGTTTTATGAACATAACTACACTGTCAGCTAGTGACACACAGGTAGGTTAACAACAGACACAGTTATTAATGAAACGGTGAAACAGACTGTGGTACGTCCATGCCATTCGGCAGTACAGAGAAAAACGCTGTTAATACAGGCAAGCAAGCTGGGTGACTCTCTGGGAAATTGTGTGACGCCCAGAAAGTCAGTCTCTAAAGGTTACATAGTGGATGATTCCTCTTATGTACAGTTTTTTAAATGGCAGAGTTTTAGAACTGGAAAACAGAATGGTGGTTGCTCAGGTTGAAAGGGAGGAGGAGTGGGAGGGAGGTGGCTACGACAGAGAAGGGCAAGGGATGGGATCTCCGAGAGGCTGGAACTGTCTGAGAGGGAGGCATTTGACAGAGAAGGGCAAGGGATGGGATCTCCGAGAGGCTGGAACTGTCTGAGAGGGAGGCATTTGACAGAGAAGGGCAACGGATGAAATCTCCGAGAGGGTGGAACTGTTTGGTGTCTTGACTGTGGTGTTGGGTACATGAACCTACAAAGAGGATAAAATGGCATGGAACTCACTGCACACACACACACACGCGCACACACACACACAGACGCACACACAGACACACACGTGCACACACATGCAACACACTGACACAGACACACACGTGCACACACGCACGCACACACAGATGCACAGAGACACATGCACACACACAGATGCACACACAGACACACGTGCACACACATTGACACACATACGCGCATGCACACACAGACACACACACATAGAGATACACACACAGACACATGTGCACACATGCCCACACACTGACACACACGCACATGCACACACAGACACACACGTGCACACACATGCACACACACGTGCATGCACACACAGACACACACACGCACATGCACACACAGACACAGACACACGCGCGCACACACACAGATGCACAGACACACACGTGCACACATGAACAGACACTGACAGACACACACGCACATGCGGACACAGACACAGACACACACGTGCACACACACACAAACGCACAGGCACATGTGCACACACATGCACACACACTGACACACACATGCACATGCAGACACAGACACACACATGCACACACACAGATGCACAGAGACACACGCACACACACAGATGCACACACAGACACACGTGCACACATGCACACACACTGACACAGACACACACGCGTGCACACACACGCACAGACACAGACACACACGCGCACACACACGCACACACAAACGAGCACAAACAAAACTGGAAACCATCAGCTCTGTGGTTCTGTCACAGTAACGTTTGCGCGGGGAAGTGGGGAGTGTAACAGGCTCTCTCACTATCATTTCCTACAACTAGCTTAATAAAAATTTGAACTAAAAATCCTCTACATTAAAACATTTGAAACAAACTTGAAAATTAGCTTTGGTTTAGGAAGGCACAGCAGTGGGAGCGTACGATGCTGACATTTAAATAATGAGACAAACGCTAGGTAGCAAAACATGTGGGATGCAGCCGATGCAAAATGAGACAAGGTGCTTCCTTGTATCAGGAAAGAAGGTGGAACCCAGAGCTGGGCAGCTAACTCCAGAGGTCTGTGAGAACTCCAAAGCAAAAAATAATAGTGCAAATTTTAAAAATTAGAATGAAGACAATAGGAAGAACATAGCAGAAATTAATAAAACAAAAACCAAGTTAAAAAAAAAAAAAGCAAGGACTCCCATCGCTAAAAGTCGGTCTTTTGAGAAAATAGAGAATTACCGATAGCCAGAACAGATCACCGATATTAGAAATGTAAAGAATCGTCTGGATAGATCTAGTATGACCAAGTCAGCCCTCTGAAGTCAGTTAAAAGAATTGGAAAGGATGGGAGGGGAAAAGACAACGTTTTTCAAGGTGAGAAACAGATAACCAGCCGAGCCAGACAGAGGGGCTGAACCCAGAGCCTCCGTCGGGAATGCTGGGAACGACGCGGATGTATCCTATGGAATTCTGAAGGAAGCAAGGACAGGAGGAGACAAGGCGAAGGAGGAGGGGAAGAAAACAAAGGACAAGAATCCTGGCAGAGGAAGGGAAGAAAGAAACCAGGGCCCAGGCCGCCCCTGCACCTGCTTCTGGGCCTGGGAGTGAAGGCAGGGCTTGAGGGGGGAAGTGTGGTGGAGGCTGACACGGCTGGACCCAGCTCTTCTCTCCCGCTCTTGGCTTCTCCTCTGCCCCTGCTGAAGTCTGGAGGTGTATTTCGGTGCATGATGAAGCTGAGATGTGGGTACTGGATGAAGATGCTAAAAGCGAACTGGCAAGCAAAATTACCTTTAGGGCAAGAAATGAGAAGACAATTTCTTGGGGCAAGAGCAGCTGCAGATGAAAGCTCTGGAAAAACTGCCGAGCTGGCTGGGCGCAGTGGCTCACACCGGTAATCCCAGCACTTTGGGAGGCTGAGGTGGGTGGATCACAAGGTCAGGAGTTCGAGACCAGTCAGAGCAACATGGTGAAACCCCACCTCTACTAAAAATACAAAAAATTAGCTGGGTGTGGTGGTGGGTGCCTGTAATCCCAGCTACTCAGGAGGCTGAGGCAGGAGAATAGCTTGAATCTGGGAGGTGGAGGTTGCAGTGAGCCGAGATCACACCATTGCACTCCAGCCCGGGCAACAGAGTGAGACTCTGTGTCAAGAAACAAACAAACAAACATCTGAAGAAAGACCTGAACAAATCTGGGGATTTCCCAGCCAAGAGCTCCGGCAAACCACCCGGCAGTGGAATCCAAAGTCCATGCGTTTTGCCCACACACACATTTAGCTTCCAAACAGCTGAGGACCACCACTCTCAACCCATCTGGATGGTCACGTGTAGGGGAGGCCTGCCACGTGAAGCTGGAGGCCACGGGCCAGAATCAAAGCAGACGCTTTGGGATCCAATGGGGACTTGACAGAGTGAAGATTTCCAGAAAGGTATCCAAGACTCCAGAGAAATAAGAAAAATATTGCAATAATAAAAGGACAAGGAGCTTCCTACGCACGAGGAACGTGGCGGCCCAGATGAGAGCTCTACAGGAAGCCTGGGAGATAGAGCTGAGGCTGTTTCACAATCTCACTAAAGGTTAGCAGAGATAGAGAAAAAGATGAAAAACCAGCACATGGAATTATACCAGTTTAGAAGGCCCAATGTCCAAATAAGAAAAGTTATAGGGGAGAAGGCGAAGAGAGGACATGAGATGATAGATTAAGAAGGCTCAATGCAGGCCGGGCGCGGTGGCTCACGCCTGTAATCCCAGCACTTTGGGAGGCTGAGGTGGGTGGATCACGAGGTCAAGAGTTCGAGACCAGACTGGTCAACACGGTGAAACCCTGTCTCTACTAAAAGTACAAAAATTAGCTGGGCACGGTGGCACGTGCCTGTAATCCCAGCTACTCGGGAGGCTGAGGCAGGAGAATTGCCTGAACCCAGGAGGCGGAGGTTGCGGTGAGCCGAGATCGCGCCATTGCACTCCAGCCTGGGTTACAAGAGCAAAACTCTGTCTCAAAAAAAAAAAAAAGACATCAAAGACAAGAGACCTTTACAAATAAATATGCGAAGACTTAATTACACCAAAAACATTCCTGGAAAAATGATAACTTCAAAAAATGACCCAAAAAGAAATGGCATGGATAAACAGACCTACGACATTGAGGAAACTGGCTCCGTATTTTAAAGCCCACCCATAGTGTATGTTCAGATTTAAAAAGAGGCATGGGTGGTTTCATGGGTGGCTTCTACCAACCAGTCAATGAGTAGATCATTCCAATTTCATAAAGAATTTTCCAGACAATAAAAAACGAAAGAACTCATTTTATGAGGTGAGTTTAATTTTGAGTCCACACCAGGGAAGGGCAGTGTAAAAAGGGAAAATTGTAGGTCGATGTAATTTATGAGCATAGATTTTAAAAAATCATTCAAAATATTAACAATTCGAATGGGGTAACCCACTAAAAAAATCACTCATGACCAAACTGGATTTTGCTAGGAGTGAAAGAATACATTAATGCCACATGCCATAATTCACCACGTAAAGATCAGACAATTATTGAAATAGATACAAAAAAAGTACATTTCAAAAATTTAACTCGATTTTTAATAAAAGCTCCCATGGGAAAGAACTTTTCAACGTTGATATGGGTTATCTACAAAAATTCACAGCCACCACAATGCTTCAGGATCCAACCTCTGGACGCTTCCTCATTCACGTCTGGAACAAGCCAGGACAGTTGAATCCAGTAGAGTAAAGTAAGAGAAATAAATAAAAGGTGTAAAAAGGAAAAAAAATGACATTACTGCCAGTTTCACTGCATCAACGGGTATATTATTCAAATTAATAGAAGTTTCCCGAAGTCTCTGTGTTTAAAAACACAGAAAAAAAAAAACGAACAAAAACTGAAGGTACAAGAGTCTGTTACAGGGAAAACCGAAGGACAGTGAGGAGACCTCAATAAGGGAGAGATCTATGGTGCTCATTTATGTGAAGGCAGAGATCTATTACGTTCAGTATCTTTAAAATGTCAGTTGTCCCACTTTAATTCATAAATTCAATGCAATTCTCATCAAAATTCTTATAAGACCTTTAATGGAACTAGACAAACTGAAATTAAAATGTATATGTTCAATACGTGCTAATTAGAAGAGTCATTCCTCAAACTTACAGACCTGCAGAGACCGAAAGTGGAAGCATGGAAAAGTGACCTTTCAGAAAAACGCTCACCGGAAGGAAGCTGGCGTGGCCGCCCTAACCACACTCAATCAACCTTAAGACAAAAATAATATTTTTCACGAGCAGCGTTACGACACAGGTAAAAATATTTTAATTGACCACTAAGAGATAGCAATATTCACCATGCAGACTCTTGGCAAAATAGCCTCCAAACAGACAGAGAAATTAATAGACCTACAGGACAAAATAATCCAGTGTGTACACTCTATCCAGAGATTAGATGTAAACAGTAATATTCTACTGGGATATTTCCACCCTGTCTATGTGTAGCTCAAGCAGAGGAAGAATCAGAAGGGTAACCTGCATGGGCTTCATTCGAGTTTGGCAACCAACAGATAGAGAATATTTTTTCCAAGTATACATATAAAAAAATACAAAAATCAATTATGCACAAGGCCGTAGAGTCTCCGTGTATGTCTAGACTCATCATGGTTCCATCTAATGATTTTTTCAACTTTACAGTGGTGCAAAGCTATTCCACTTTCACTTTCAGGAGAGCATTTAATGAATTATATAAGACATACAATACTTCATTACAAAATGGGCTTGCTTTTAGATGATTTCGCCCAACTGTAGGCTAATGTAAGTATTCTGACCATATTTAAGGTAGGCTAGGCTAAGCCACGACGGTCAGTAAATTAGGTGTAGGTATCATTAAGTGTGTTTTTGACTTACAGTATTTTCAGTTTTAATGGGTTTATTGAGACATAACTTCATCTTAAGTTGAAGAGCATGTGCGTGTGTGTGTGTGTGCCTGTGTGTGCGTGCCTGTGTGTGTGCCTGTGTGTGTGCCTGTGTGTGTGCCTGTGTGTGTGTGCCTGTGTGTGTGCAGAACAAGATCTCTGACCACTATGCAATCAAGATTTTAAGACAAAAATTTTAAGACAAGTTAAAAATCACCCATATATTTAGAATTGAAATATCATTGCTAAAGAACTCCTGAGTTCAAAATAACAAAAACAATTAAAATGTAAAAGGATCCATAATGGATTTACAATATACACACTAGGTACCAAAACCTCTGGCACAGCAACGTGAGCCGCCACAGAACCATCCTACCGCTAATAATAACCGTGAACAGACAGAACGCAAAACCCAACCCCCTCGGTAAACTCACAGACCCACCAAAAGAAGGCAGACTGTGGAGTCGCACCAAAACCTGGAGAAGAATTGACAAGGGAGTGAGTTTCTCCTTGCTGGTGGCTTTACCCTGAGTGTGGACCACAGTCAAGGAAAGGTGCAACCAGCTGGAGCGCTGTCTGGCCTGAGACCGAGCGCAGGAGTCCCGGGAAATTTCCACTGGTGAAGAGTAAGGAGGTGAAACTGGAGGAAAGAGAGTCAGAGAAGGAGAGCGTCCATTTCCATGTATGAGTCCCACACACAGGTCAGGTAGACCCTTAGACCAGGCAGGCAGAGGACAGAATCGAAGCAGCACACTCACGTTTTAGAAAATTCAACTGAAATTTAAACCTCCATCTTCAAACTGTGGTTCAGGGATGAGAGTCTGAATCGTACTGGATTAATAGCTTAAAAAATCAACACACTTCAGAGGAATGTATCAGAATGCGGAATGAACAGAGCGTACACAATGAAATCCAAGACAAATGGACATAGCTGCAAAACAAAATAGAAAAATGGGACAAATTCTCAAGGGACAAGAAAATCAACAGTCTAACCCCTGAATACACAAGATGGACGAAATATCAGAAAATAACTCGATAACTACAATTATACCTACACTTAAAAGTAAACAAAACTGTATTTGAAATAAATCAAAAGATAAAAATCTTAGCAGAGACAGAAAATATAAAAAAGAGGCAAGTATAAAATCTAGGACAGAAAAATACAGTGTGTGAAAGAAATAACTCACTGGATTGAGCAGACAGAAGACGACAGAGGAAACTGATTAAATCAATAGAAGCTCAGAAGAGAGCTACTAAAGGTTTCTTTAAATAAAATTAACAGAGCCTCAGAAACTTGAAAGTAATATCAAAAAATCTAATACACAAATCCCTGGAGTCGCAGAACTGAGATAAATTGGGGCAGAAATAGTATTTTAAGATTCAATGGCCAAAAACGTCCCAAATTTGGTGAAAGACATGAATTTACTGATTCAAGAATCTCAGCAAACTCCAACTAGAATAAATGCAAATAATTAGACATAGTGAATAAAATTGCTTTTAAGGAAATTCTGAAAGCAGCCGAGAGAGAAAGATGCATCAAACACTGGATAAAAACAAGTCGAGAGACACACACACACACACACACACACACACACAGAGACACACACACACACAGACACACACACACACAGACACACACAGAGACACACACACGGACGCACACACACAGACACACATAGACACACACACAGAGACACAGACACAGACACACACAGACACACACAGACACACACACAGACACAGACACACACACACAGACACACACAGACACACACACAGACACACAGACACACATAGACACACACACAGACACACATAGACACACACACAGACACACACAGACACACACAGACACAGACACACACACAGACACAGAGACACAGACACAGACACACACACAGACACACATAGACACACACAGACACACACACAGACACACAGACACACACACAGACACACAGACACACACACAGACACACACAGACACAGATACACACAGACACACACACAGACACACAGACACAGACACACACACAGACACACACACAGACACACACACACAGACACACACACACAGACACACACAGAGACACACACACAGACACACACACAGACACACATAGACACACACACAGACACACACAGACATACACACACAGAGACACAGACACAGACACACACAGACACACACACAGACACACACAGACACACACAGACACACACACAGACACAGACACACACACAGACACACATAGACACACAGACACACACACAGACACACACACAGACACACACACAGACACAGATACACACAGACACACACAGACACACAGACACAGACACACACAGACACACACACAGACACACACACAGACACAGACACATAGACACACACACAGACACAGACACACACACAGACACAGACACACACACACAGACACACACACACAGACACACAATCAGCCTAGAAATACATGGCCCTCGAAAGTGTCCTTCAAAAATGAAGGTAACGTAGAAGCATTTTCAGCTAAAAGAAATGAGAATTAGTTGCCAGTAGACCCTTGTTATAAGAAATGCTAAAGGGAGAGCTTTGGGCTAACATGAAATGATATCAGAGGGAAACTTAGATTTTTTTCCAGGAATGAATGAAGATAATTTGAAACTACAAATATCTGGGTAAATATTTAAACGATTATAGTTCTGTAAATGAAAGGTATAACTATATAGAGCCAGAACCAGTACATTACCCGAAAGGGTGTGTGTGTGAAGGTGTGACACATAAGTCAGCTAGAAGATAAATGACTGCAGTGGATGAGAAAAAGGGACCCCACGCGGCTGCAAGGTTTCTAGATTTTACGTGAAGTGGTCCAACACCGACTTGAAGCAGAGTATGAGATATTAAACATTTTTACTCTAATCATACAGCAACCTCTAAAAAGAAACAAGACAAAGATGAATAGTTACATGCCAAAGGGTCGTAAAAATAAAACTATGAAAAATTTTTTTAAATATAAAAGAATGCAGGAGCGGCCGGGCATAGTGGCTCACACGCCTGTAATCCCAGCACTTTGGGAGGCCGAGGCGGGTGGATCACGAGGTCGAGATCGAGACCATCCTGGTCAACATGGTGAAACCCCGTCTCTACTAAAAATACAAAAATTAGCCGGGTATGGTGGCTCACACCTATAATCCCAGCTACTTGGGAGGCTGTGGCAGGAGAATTGCTTGAACCTGGGAGGCGGAGGTTGCAGTGAGCCGAGATTGCGCCATTGCACTCCAGCCTGGGTCACAAGAAGACAGCAAAACTCTGTCTCAAAAAAAAAAAATTAAAAAATGCAGAGGCAGAAGAAGGAATAAAAAGAGGATTCAAAAAATAAAAAGCAATTAAATGGTAGACTTAAATATACACACACATCAATCATTACATTATGTGATAATGGTCAAAAACTCCAATCAAAACGTCTCAAAAAAAAAAAAAAAAAAAGAAATATACTTTAAATCTCAAGACGCAGACGGGTGGGAAGTGAGATGACCGGGCAGACTGTATTAGTATCAGATAAAATATACTTCATATTATTACCACGGTTAAGAGGGACATTTCACTATGACAAAAGGATTAATTTTTCAGAAGAAGAAAATAATGTTAAAACTGTATGCTAATAACAACAGAGCCTTTAAATACGTGAAGCAAACGATAAAATTAAGGGAAGAACGGACAGTTCGAAATAGGAGACTTTAACCCATCTTTCAGAACCCTAAAGGGATTAGACAAAGAACCAGGAGAGAGGCGGGATTTGAACATGCGTACCACTTTCATCTCGTTGATATTTATAAGCATCAGGGAGAACTCCTCAAAGTTAAAACTAAAGGGAGCAATTTCACATTATAGTAGATTCTAACATTTCTCAGCAATTCATTAAAAAGTCACAAAAATTCAGCAAAGACAGAATATTTGAAGAGCATTATCCACCACTTTCCCCTAATTGATATTTATAAAACGTCACACCCAACACTGATAAACTCGTGTCTGCTTCCAGTTAGTACGACGCATTTATGATTCACCCTGATAGGTAATGTGACTGGCCACAGAACGTTTAGCGTCAATAAATGTCAAAGAATTAAACGTACACAGGACACTTTCTCCGGCTGCAACGGAATTAATTTAGACATGACAGTAAACATTCAGAAAATACATAAATATTTAGAAACTGGGACAATTCACGGGCAAAAAAGAAATAACCAAGGAAATTACATTAACTGAACAGTAATGACAAGGCAAGAGATGCGAGGTTGTGCGGCGCGGAAACCAGAGCCTTAGGTTTAAATGCGGATGTAAAGGGATAGTACGAGGCCTCATGCCTGGGTGAGCAAACAGCTGATACGACAAACCCCCACGACACACATTTTCCTGTGTAACAAACGTGTACATCCTGCACACGTACCCCTGAACTTAAAAGTAAACAACCACAACAACACAAAGAAACGGTAAAATTAAATAATATTATTTGTGTGTATACTACACCCAGAGCAGGGCCTCAAATAATATTGTTTGATATCAATTGATATTGGTCAACTCTCAAGTTTTTATGGGAGTGTTTATTCTACTTATTCTTTTTATTTATTTATTTTTAGTTTTTGAGACGGAGTTTCGCTCTTGTCACCCAGGCTGGAGTGCAATGGCGCGATCTCGGCTCACCGCAACCTCCGCCTCCTGGGTTCAGGCAATTCTCCTGCCTCAGCCTCCTGAAAATTAGCTGGGATTACAGGCATGCGCCACCATGCCCAGCTAATTTTTTGTATTTTTAGTAGAGACGGGGTTTCACCATGTTGACCAGGATGGTCTCAATCTCTTGACCTCGTGATCCACCCGCCTCGGCCTCCCAATGTGCTGTATTCTATTTATTTTTTAAAATAAAACTCAACTTTAATCTGGAAATATATATCATTATATATAATAGCTATGTAAATATATATTATATATAACATTATATTATCATATATTATACTATTTAATGATTATGTAGTATATATGATATACTATATAATTTATATATTATTATATATATCCCCAGATTAATATATACTATATAATTTATATATCATTATATATATCTCCAGATTAAAAAGTCGTTTTATTTAAAAAAAAATAAAGTATAAAATGAAACACAAAAGTTTTCACCTTAATAAGCTAGAAAACCGGGGTAGAGTAAACACTAAGTTTTACAGAAAAAAGAAAATACTAAAGATAAGGACA
Organism: Callithrix jacchus; assembly: GCF_049354715.1. Taxonomy (NCBI): domain Eukaryota; kingdom Metazoa; phylum Chordata; class Mammalia; order Primates; family Cebidae; genus Callithrix; species Callithrix jacchus. Next base: position 217,532,157 of record NC_133502.1, on the reverse strand, counting down.
TGGATCGATAAAATAGAAAAAACAGAGGTATGGGGAAGGGGGGCTGGGAGAACAGTTGCTATGTTCATTACATTGAGTACTGCCATTATGGATGGAAGGTTTATGTGCCCCACAATTCACGAACAGAAGCCCGAATCCCCAATGTGATTGTTTGGAGACGGGGCTTTGGGAGGTAATTAGGGTTACATAAGGTCATGAGAGTGGGGCCCTGGTTCGATGTCATGAAATGACTCTGTGTCGAGTTAACGCCTTACATCTATTAAGATGGCTAAAATTAATGAACACTGATCAGAGACATGACAACCGCTTGTGAATACAATTTGGCAGTTTTTAAAACTAGAAGCATACCCTACCCTAGGATTCAGCTGTCCCACTCTTAGCTGGGCTCTGTTCGTTGTTTCTTCAAGGGTTGATTATATATTGACTGATATTGTCCAAGCCTTCCACATACGTATTGATTTTCTATCTGCTTGTCCTATTGATGACTACCAGAGAAGAAATAAAACCTCCGTTTATCACGGTGACATTGTCAACTTTTCCTCTCGGTTCTGTCAGCTTTTCTTCAGGTATTCTGGAACTTTATTATCGGGCATATGTGCATTTATGATTTTTTTAAATTTTCCTGCTATGCTGACGTTTTATTATTGTTAAATGCCTACAGCAATAGTCCTTGTCTCAAAGTTGATTGCATCTAATATTAACAAATACACTCCAGGTTTTTTTTTTTTTTTAATTGAGACGGAGTTTCGCTCTTGTTACCCAGGCTGGAGTGCAATGGTGCGATCTCGGCTCACCGCAACCTCCGCCTCCCGGGTTCAGGCAATTCTCCTGCCTCAGCCTCCTGAGTAGCTGGGATTACAGGCACGCACCACCATGCCCAGCTAATTTTTTGTATCTTTAGTAGAGACGGGGTTTCACCATGTTGACCAGGATGGTCTCGATCTCTTGACCTCGTGATCCACCCGCCTCGGCCTCCCAAAGTGCTGGGATTACAGGCGTGAACCACTGCGCCCGGCCGCTAATTCTTTTCTATTTTCTCATTTCCTTCCTGTATTATTCCCTTTATGACTTTGTGGCGTCAAATGTTTGAAGCACACCATTCAATTCCACGTTTAGGTGACATTTCTTTGCAGTATTTTCTAGTGGCTGGGCTATGGATTATAACATGTCATCACAACCACCTTAAAGTTAATTAATATTAAATGATTTCTGAACAAAGTGGGACACTTACAAGGGAATATGTTCTATTGTACCACCTATCCTTTGTTATACAGAGACACAGAAAACCTCTCTACATTTTAAACCCAAAAACACAGTGTTATAATTCTTGTGTTAAACACCTATGCATGTTTTATGGGAATTACAAGATTATGCACACACGCATCGATATTTATATAACACTTTAGCATTTCTTGCAGTGAAATCCTATTAATAATGAGTAAATTTTTCTCACTTTTATTTTGTCTTTATTTCACCTTCACCTTCGAAGAGCAGTTTTTCTAGATATAGAATCTTCGGATGACAGACATCTCCCTTCCTCAGCACTTTCAGTGTGTCTCCTCAACGTCTCTGGCCTCCCCTGTTTCGGATGAGAAGTCAGCCATTAGGCATATCATTGTTCCACTCTGTGAAATGGGCCATTTTTCTCTTGCTGCTTTTAAGAATGTCTTTCTGGGGTTTCACTATCATATTATCGAGTTGTGTTTATTTATTTATCCTGAGACAGAATTTTGCTCTCGTCATGGCTGGTGGGCAGTGGCCCGCAATCTGCACCCCCCAGGTTCAAGCAATTCTCCTGCCTCAGCCTCCTGAGTAACTGGGATTACAGGTGCATGCCACCACGCCCGGCTAATGTTTGTATTTTTAGTAGAGAGGAGGTTTCACCATGTTGACCAAGATGTTGCCGATCTCCTGACGTCCTGATGTACCAGCCTTGGCCTCCCAAAGTGCTGGGATTACGAGCGTGAGCCACCGCGCCCGGCCTCCAGTTGTGCTTTCTTACGTTTATCCCACTTTGGCTTGTTGATCTGAATAGGTCTGTAAATATTCTCACTGGTTTGGAAACTTTTGGCCTTATTTCCTCAATTTTTAAAAAAAATGGATATTGCGTCTTCTCTTTTTCCGGGGCTTGATTTCACCCATGTTGGGCTCCCTGATATTGCTCCAAAGGTCACTGAAGCCTTCACATTTTTTTCTCAGTCAGTTTCTATCTGTTTCTCAGGTTGGGCAATTTCTATGGATCTGTCTTCAGGTTCACTGATCCTTCTGCTATTTCTGATCTGCCGTTGAATCCACCTGGTACATTTTTCAATTTATTTTCTGATATTGTATTTTTCGCCTCTAGAACTACTATGTTTTAAAAATAGTTTCTGGCCGGGTGCGGTGGCTCACGCTTGTAATCCCAGCACTTTGGGAGGCCGAGGTGGGTGGATCACGAGGTCATGAGATCGAGACTATCCTGGTCAACATGGTGAAACCCCGTCTCTACTAAAAATACAAAAAATTAGCTGGGCATGGTGGCACGTGCCTGTAATCCCAGCTACTCGGGAGGCTGAGGCAGGAGAATTGCCTGAACCCAGGAGGCGGAGGTTGCGGTGAGCCGAGATCGCGCCATTGCACTCCAGCCTGGGTAACAAGAGCGAAACTCCATCTCAAAAAAAAAAAAAAAAAGTTTCCACTTCTCTGTTGAAATGCTCCTAACTTATTAACACCACACGTTTCTTTAATTATTTATACATATTTTTATTAGCTCCTTTGAGGTCTTTGCAAAATACAATATAAAACCTCTCAGAGTGGGTTCCATGCCTCTGTTTTTTTTCTGAGTGCAGATCACATTTGACACGTATTAATCCTGCAACTGTGTGGTCTGGCCATCAGCTATGTATTTGGGCGTGTACGCACTCAGATTTGGGGGCTCACCCCCTTTCGAGGTCCCTGGCTGCTGAAACTACCTTATAATTCTTAGTGGCTCTGGCAGCCCCAACGTCTTCCTTTGAGCCTGAACAGCTTCTTCCTTCAGTAGCATGGACAGTGTAGGCTGGGGAATGAACTCTGCTGAGGACACAGAATTCCTGCGAATATCATCAGAGGTATTTTCCATCTAATTTCCGCCTCATTCCTCCAGGTCTCCCATGCTCATAGCCGGGGATTTGGGCAAGTTCGATTCCGACTTTGGGTCTCAGCCCATCTGTGCTTTTCTCCGTGCACTTCCAGCTGTTCTGTTACTCATTCGCGCCCATGCTCATAGCCGGGGATTTGGGCAAGTTCGATTCCGACTTTGGGTCTCAGCCCATCTGTGCTTTGCTCCGTGCACTTCCAGCTGTTCTGTTACTCCAAAGGCTGGTCTCAGCCCCCCGAAGCTGCAGAACCATGGTTTTCCTGTACCTGCAGGTGCTGTTTCAGGAGCTGCCTCCAGCAGGGAGCCACGAGCCGGCAGTCCTCACCTGAGGCAGCTGCATTCCCTCCAAAGCACCTTCTCAGCCCCTTCCTGCCTGTGTTCGATTCCCAGTGCTTCTAGATGCTTGTGTTGGGTAACTGTGTTTGGATGTCACTGCTGTTGCCCGTGAATGGAATCACCTGTCCCATCATCTTCTAGGACCACTCTCCTCACCTTCCCCTGCTCGTTCCTTCCTGAACCTCTGAAAGTCCACCTAGGATGTTTTTTTTGTCTCATTTTTAAGTACTTCCTTGAGTAAGAGCCTTTTGGGACTCGGTTCCCCCCCATTTCTATCTTTGTGCAAGTATCTTTATTTTGCCCTCATTTTAAAAGTACATCTTTGCAGATGTGAAGTTCTGGCCGGGAAGAGACTGATTTTTCTACCCCAGAACTTTTCAGCTGTTCTGCTGCTGTCTGCCTCCCCGTGGCCGTCAGTCATCCGGAAACACCTTTGCTTAGCGTTTGTTCCGAGTCTGCAGTTTGGGCTGAGCTTGACTGGGGGTTTCTTCGGCAGATCCTGGGGAGCTCCCTGATGGCCATCAGCTGGTGGGTGGGCCAGGAACTGGCTGGTTTTTGACTGCTCCGCTGGGAGGGCTGGGGTGGCGTGTCCTCTCCTGTGGTCCCTCCTGCTGCAGCCTCACCCTGGCTGGCTCACTGGGTGGCAGTTCACTGAGGGCATGCAGGGGGAGGGCACTCTGATGAGCCAGGACTTTAAAAACGTCTGCCTGCATTTGCTATTGTTTGTTGGACAGAGGATGTCATGCCAGCTCAAAGCTGTGTGGGACGACTCTCTCCGGGAGACACGAGCCAGAGCGCTGTCAGCGCGACAATCTGCCGTGAACACTTGGCACCAACCATTCACGTCTCCAAAGCCTCCTCCCATTAGGCCATCACCTTACGGTCTGTGGTCCTGCCTTGTCTCCTCACACTCCTGGCACACTGTGTGTCTGCAAGGGTCCGGGGTGCTGCAGCCATGATATCGGCTCCATAACTCATGCCAGTCTGCCCCACGGCACAGGCACTCATGGAGCCTCTGGATTCCACACACCGGGCAGGCAGGAGACCATCTGATTGCAGAGGAGCTGGTCGTGCTGCACAGAGTTGACCCTCCTTCACCTGGAGCCTGGCCAGTGGGCTGCTGCAACCCCTCCCGGGAACCTCTCTGAGACTTTGGGACACAGAACCCAGTTGTCCTATGACCCTTCCAATGGAACCTTCACGAACAGCCGGCACCCCGCCCATCCTGCCTATGCTCACAACACCGAGGTCCTTGCCTGTCGAAGTTTATTCCAGTAAACATTTGGACATTCCCTTCACAAATCGACACCAGGCTGTGGTAAGACAAAGAAGGGCGCTGTAGTGTCTTCTTTCGAGAACCTTATCTCCCAGTGAAGAAGAAAGAGTTGAGGACGTAACATCTCTCTGGAGAGAAAGAGGAAGGAGGAGAATCTTCATGGCATCAACATTTAACAGGCTGGAGCAAAAGCTATTCCCTGAAAAGCCGAACATGGAATTTACACCAAGAAATAGGGTTGAACTTAGACCATGAGAGAGGGAAGGTTGTGAAGTCCAGGGAGCAACTGAAGAGAGAAATTAAGTAGGAGGAAGTAATCCGAGGCGTGTGAGGAAAGACGGGTGCGTAGGAAGCTGATGCTCATTGGATCTGGGGTTGGCTCAGGTCTTCCTCCTGCTCTGCTGGGGCTGCATTTCCAGGCTGTCTGGCTCTCTGGGAGCTCCCCATTGTTCTTGTTCTTAAAGGCTCCTTTGCAAATTAAAAAATATATATATTTTTATTGTACATATTTAAGTTGTACAATATGGTGTTTGTTTCAATGTACAGAAACATAAAAAAATGATGACTACACAGAAATTAACATACTCATCACCTCCAGCCACACTTCCTGTGCGCCTGTGCCACACTTCCTGTGCACCTGTGTGTGTGCGTGTGTAATGACTACACAGAAATTAACATACTCATCACCTCCAATCACACTTCCTGTGCGCCTGTGCCTCACTTCCTGTGCACCTGTGTGCGTGTGATGACTACACAGAAATCAACATACTCATCACCTCCAGTCACACTTCCTGTGTTCCTGTGCCACACTTCCTGTGTGCCGGTGTGTGTGCGTGTGTAATGACTACACAGAAATCAACATACTCATCACCTCCAGCCACACTTCCTGTGCGCCTATGTGTGTGCATGTGTAATAATGACTACACAGAAATCAACATACTCATCACCTCCAGCCACACTTCCTGTGCGCCTGTGTGTGTGCGTGTGTAATGACTACACAGAAATGAACATACTCATCACCTCCAGCCACACTTCCTGTGCGCCTGTGCCACACTTCCTGTGTGCCTGTGTCTCACTTCCTGTGTGCCTATGTGTGTGTGTAATGATGACTACACAGAAATCAACATACTCATCACCTCCAGCCACACTTCCTATGCACCTGTGTGTGCGTGTATAATGACTACACAGAAATTAATATACTCATCACCTACAGCCACACTTCCTGTGCGCCTGTGTGTGTGCATGTGTGATGACTACACAGAAATCAACATACTCATCACCTCCAGCCACACTTCCTGTGCGCCTATGCCACACTTCCTGTGCGCCTGTGTCTCACTTCCTGTGCGCCTATGTGTGTGTGTAATGACTACACAGAAATCAACATACTCATCACCTCCAGCCACACTTCCTGTGCACCTGTGTGTGCGTGTATAATGACTACACAGAAATTAATATACTCATCACCTCCAGCCACACTTCCTGTGCACCTGTGTGTGTGCATGTATAATGACTACACAGAAATATTAACATACTCATCACCTCCAGCCACACTTCCTGTGCGCCTGTGTGTGCGTGTGTAATAAGAGGACCTAAACTGACTCTCTGAGCACATTTTTGGGACGCAGTCCGATGTTATTGACTTGGTTAGTCCTACTGCAGAGCATCAGATTTCTCAATTGGAAATGGGCAGGACACAAGCTGACCCACATGGACCCCTTATGCCACACGCCTTCCTCATAGGTGGGTCCTGGGCCCGGGGCACCCCGGGGTCTGTGGTCACCGTGACCTCTCAAAGCCGTGCACCGTTCTCATCTGCCACCTGGCACATGATCTGGCTTGGGCCTGTCTCTCTGGAGGTGGGAGGAGGACTTCTCTTTGAATTTGTCTCATTTCAGGCAGGTTGGCATTTGCTTTGTAGAGACAGGAAATGACAGAACAGAACCCGGGAGACGACATGAATAGTCCTCTCGTTTCTGACAAATCACCCCGGGCCAACTTGGAGAGACACCCACACACTCTGAGCTGCTCCCTGCCTATGTGGATCTCCATCCACCGTCGTGTGTCCTGCCTGTGTCCTGGAGGGATGGCAGGCAGTGTCCACAGGGTCTGGGCCTTGGAGCAGCCAAAGGAAAGCACCCCTGAGATTCACCCTGGGAGCTGCCCTGGGCCTTGGTGACGCTGCTGCAGCTGCCTGTGGGCAGAGATGCTGGTGGCCACACAGAGACCCACAGAGAGTCAGAATGCAGGTGTAGACAGGATCCCCACAAAGCTCAACAGGACAGGAAAGCCAACGAGAGCTCAAAATTCTACCTCCAGGTGTCCTAAAGCAGGCGACCCCAGGCCACAGTCTGCCACAGCTGGACAAGATGGCAGGTGGTGACCCCAAAGTCTTAGAGGTGTCAACAAAAATGGTCTGCTCCCTCCCCCATCTCCATCTGCAGCAGGTGGCCAGGTGGGCCCTGCCACCTATGCTGTGGCTTTGGCCAAGCAGCCCCTGTTGAGGACATGCCTGTTTGGGGGCCACGGGAAAAGAGAAGACACAAGGCAGCAGCAGGACTTGATGGGTGGCTCTAACGCTCCTGCTCAGAGGCTGTTGAAATCACTGCTGCTCGCCCCACACTGGCTGAGTGCAGGGCTGGGAGGCACTGGGTGGGCTCACAGGTCCCGGCACAGCCCGTCTCAGCTGCCCTCCGACAGGTGCTCTGGGCACAACCTTGGGGACTGCTTGACCTTGGGGACTGCTTGACCTTGGGGACCACTCCCCATTCCTGAGGGATGCTTCAACTCAGGAATCCTGCAGGGCTCCTCCCTGGACCCCTAATTCAGAAAGTGCTCAGTACATGAGGATGCTCATGGAAGTAAGCACACACAGGCACACACACAGTCACACACACAGTCATAAACACACAGGCACACACACAGTCACACACACAGTCACAAACACACATGCACACACATGCACACACACAGTCACAGACGCATGCACACACACACATGCACACACACAGTCACAAACACACATGCACACACAGGCACACACAGTCACAAACACACATGCACACACATGCACACACACAGTCACAGACACATGCACACACACATGCAGTCACAGACGCATGCACAAACACACATGCACACACACAGTCACAAACACACATGCACACACAGGCACACACAGTCACAAACACATGCACACACATGCACACACACAGTCACAGACACATGCACACACACATGCAGTCACAGACGCATGCACACACACACATGCACACACAGTCACAAACACACATGCACACACATGCACACACAGTCACAGACGCTGCACACACACACATGCACACACAGTCACAGACGCATGCACACACACAGTCACAGACGCATGCACACACAGGCACACACAGTCACAGACGCATGCACACACAGGCACACACACAGTCACAGACACATGCACACACACACATGCACACACACAGTCACAAACACACAGGCACACACAGGCACACACACAGTCACAGACACATGCACACGCACATGCAGTCACAGACGCATGCGCACACACAGGCACACACAGGCACACACACAGTCACAGACGCATGCACACACACACATGCACACACAGTCACAGACGCATGCACACACACACATGCACACACAGTCACAAACACACATGCACACACATGCACACACACAGTCACAGACACATGCACACACACATGCAGTCACAGACGCATGCACACACACATGCACACAGTCACAAACACACATGCACACACATGCACACACACACAGTCACAGACGCATGCACACACACACATGCACACACATGCACACACACAGTCACAGACACATGCACACACACATGCAGTCAGACGCATGCACACACACATGCACACACAGCCACAAACACATGCACACACATGCACACACAGTCACAGACACATGCACACACACATGCACAGTCACAAACACATGCACACACACATGCACAGTCAGAAACACATGCACACACATGCACACAGTCACAGACATGCACACACACATGCACAGTCACAAACACATGCACACACACATGCAGTCACAGACGCATGCACACACACACATGCACACACAGTCACAGACGCATGCACACACACATGCACACACAGTCACAAACACACATGCAGTCACACACATATGCACAGTCACAGACACATGCATACACATGCACACAGTCACAAACACACATGCACACACAGTCACAGACACATGCACACACACAGACACATGCGCACACACATGCACATAGTGACACACAAGCACACACATGCACATAAACATATGCACATGCATGCACACACATACAGGCACAAACCCACAGGTGCACACACACATATACACACACAGGCACACAGGCACAAACAGGCACACACATGCACACATGCTCACACAGTCACAGACGCATGCACACACATACAGTCACAGACACATGCACACACACACGCACACAGTCACACACAGGCACACACATGCACATAAACATATGCACATACATACACACATACAGGCACAAACCCACAGGTGCACACACACATATACACACACAGGCACACACAGGCACAAACACAGGCACACACATGCGCACACATGCTCACACAGGCACACACATGAAACACACATGCACATACATGCTCACAGTTATACATACATACACACTGCATATGCACATACACCACACAAACCATAGGGCCACACGCTCACATACTTATGTACACAGTCCTCTCCCACAGAGCCCTTCTGCCTGCTCTCTGCTGCTGCTGGGCCATCTCCACCCATGCCAGCCACTGCCTCCTGCCCTGTTCTCACCTACGCTGGCCCCCATGTGGATCCAGCCCCTGGGACATGGATCCCATCCAGTCTGAACTGGCTAATTTGGAGGGGTCCCTCACAGCTGAGACAGGGCCAGCAGCAGGAAGACCTCATAGGAGAATCTACCCTGGCCTGGGATCTCAGGAGGGCGGAGGCTCGTGGGGGCCCCGCTTTGTGGTGTAGCAGCTGAGGCTCAGGCAAGCTACGTGTCCCAGGTCACACGCCTCATTACAGGGAGACAGAGCTTGGCTCAGACAGCAGCTCTGAAGGCCAACACTGAGCGAGGAGTTTCCTGGGAGACGCACCCCTAAGAGCCTGAGGTTCCATGAGGTGGGGGTGATGGCCAAGCACCAGTATCCAGGGCCACCTCTCAAGGGTGACACAGGGCCTGGGAAGGATGTGTGAGGCTTTGATAGGGACTGTGAGCACCTTCGCCCCAAGTGCTGGTCACCCTCCACCTCCTGCCACCTCATGAGCTTGGCAAGTTCTCTTTATTCTACCAATGGGGAAACTGAGGCTCGGAGAGGCAGCATGGCTGGCCTCAGGCCACCGTGTGGAACACCACGCAGTGTGTGACTCTGCTCCGCTGCCCAGGATGAGAGGATGAAGACTTCTGGCCCCACCCCTTAGCCATGGCCAGGGCCGTCCCTGACCAAGGCTGCCCCCTTGGGGTGTGACCTCAGCCTGCTCTTGTTGTCCTGCCGGGGCTACACAGGGTGGCCAGTGGGGGCCCTGGGAAGAGGGTCTTGGGAGGCTGAGGACTGTCCCTGAGTGTCTCGTTTGCAGACTGCTGTTGGCTTGGCTGGCCCGGGCCCTGGGAGGGCCGCTCTCAGGCACAGAGGAGGCTGCAACCACCCCCACAGCAGTAGCAGATGATGCCCATCTGTGGGTATCCACACCTGCAAAGGACCCCTCCTGGACCCTCGCCTCAGGGACCCAGGCAGTTCTCCCCTTGGATGGGGCGGGCAGTGCTCTCACCAGCCTGAGCTAGGTGAGGCAGGGACCCTCTTCCCTCAGCACACAGGGGCCGGACAGGGCTTGTACAGCCAGCGCTGAGAGCCTGGGTGCCTCCCGACCCAGGTGGCAGGGAGCTTCCCGGGAGACTCAGCCCCCAGAGCCTGCATGGGGCTCATAGCAGGAGGACAGGCCCAGGGTCAGGCTCCTGTGCTCAGCCTCTGGGCGTGGAGTGGCTCCTCAGGTATCATCAACGGCGGGGGCTGCTCTCCTCCTAGCTCTGACTGTGACACAGGAACGGGCTGGTGGCCCTCTCCTGGCCAGGCTGCCCCATCCCGTCTGACTGTGCTGACCACAGTCTCAGAGCCACACTCCAGGCTGTGCCTCCTCTGTGGGAGGGAACCGAGGACCCTTCAGCCCAGACACTGAGGCTCCTGATTGGGGAGAGGCCGGTCTGGGTGCTCCCGTGGCTGCTGTGGCCCTGCCTCCTGCCCTTCCTCCCAGGATAAGCCTGGCCCCTGGCAGGAAAAGCTGAGGGCTTGTCTGTCCACCTTGGTGGCTCCAAAGGCCAGTGATGTCTCCTCGGAAGGAAGTGCAGACGGTCAGGCAGCCCACGCCCTAGCCCCTCAGCCCAGCTGTCCGGGCCAAAGTGCTCTATGAAGAGCAGCTGGGAAGGGCCCGCTGGTCCCACCCAGGTGGCCTCAGGTGTGGGCAGCAAGGCAGCCCTGAGTTCCAACGCTGCTCTTTGGGGATCCCGGTAGACGTCGCCGCAAAGCGGGTGCTTCAGTCCTGGGTCTCCTTGGGGAGCTCTGTGTCCGGAGCCTGTGTGGGGCCAGCTTCCCACGGGCGGCCTGGGCTTCCCCATCGGCCAGGGGAGGAATGAAGAATGAGAAACTAAGGTGGCTGCAGGTCAGACCCAGGGAGGACTCAGGACATGGTGTTCAGGCTGGGATGGCAGCACCCCAGAGGGCTGCAGTCAGGCACCGCCCACTCGTCTGGAGCTGGGCTTCAGAGGCCATCCTTGTGGGTGCAGAAGGACCCAGGGCTCACAGGTGAGGATGTGCCCTGCACAGGCGGCGCCGGCTATGCCGTGAGGGCCACGGGCACTGTGTGCTCTGACCCCGGGGTCTCTGTGCTGGCCCCGCCTGTCATCCCCATCAGCCACAGCCTCTCTCCAGGACACCACGGCCAGGGAACAAGAGCCATGCTTATCAAAGGAGTTTCTCTTTATTTCTCATAATTTAGCTGAATCAACACAAAATTGAATACTGTAAAACAAGAAAAAAAATGCTGTAACATCTGAAATCTCCCGATCTCTGCCCTCGAGGTGGTCTAGACTTGCTTTCCAAAGAAACAGGCGACTGGGAGGCCGTGAGGACACCGGCTGGCAGAGGCTGCGGGCGAGGCCGAGGAGCGGGCAGCTCGGGAAGGGCGCTGTTCAGGCCCAGCCCCTCCGTGATGACAAATCCGAACTCAGCCCCTTCTTGTAGTCCAGGATACAAATGCCTGCCACTTTGTGGTGACTGAAAGGTGGGGTCCTCGTGGACACTGGAACAGGTCTTAAATACATGATTTCCTTTCCTAACTAGTCTATGGTTGCTCGAACAGCGTCTATATAGTTATTTTTTTACCTTTTTTTTAGTAGGATAGAGCTAGCATGATACTCATGTTAATTGGACTGGTAGGTAGTATACTTCAGCGGGAACTCAGGAAAATGAGGGAGGCTGGCGTACCACGGCCGGGAGAGAATAAACAGAATTGTCCCTTATTCCTCGGCCCCGCCGGCCCCGCCTGCGCCTCTGCCCGGCGCCGCCTTCTGCACCCACTGACACGAAGACAGAGGACTTCTCAGAACGCAGGACAGGGACGTGGGGAGAAGGGCTGCCGACTGGCCTCAGGGTCTGTGAGTGGAGAAAGGGGCAGGAAATGGGAAACAAAACCCATTGGAAGAAGCAGGTTGAAAATATTGTACACTCAGCGCTGACCAATACGGACACCAAAGGGGGTCAGCAGCCACCAAGCCCGGCCCGCGGCGAAGGGAACCCGGCCTCCCCGGGCACGACCCACGCGTCCGGGACGCCACGGTCCTCCGCACGCTTCTCCCGGGGTCCCGCCTCCACGCCTGGCACCCCGGGGTCCGCGGGCAGCACCTCCCCACCGGGGCCCACCCGCAGAGCCTTCAGAAACACACGGGGCGCGGCCCGACCCTCCGGATGGCCGGGACTGCCACGTTAATTGTTAAATAGGATTTTCTACAAATATACAACATATAAAAACTGTTAAATATATAACTTTAGGCTTTGCAAAATACATTTAATGATCTCTTTCAAACAAGTGTTACTCGCGTGCTCTCGGCTTTCTGGAGCTAAATGGAGGACCAATGAGGCAGCAGTCACGGGAGACCCAACATGCTCTTGGCAGGTACTGGATTATCCAACTATCAAAAATGGAGCTGTAGAAGAGGCATGTTCGACTGGTTAAAACAGAAAGTGACTTTAGTACGGTCAAGTCGGTCTAAATACAGAGGAGTAAAGCGGTCTGTGTTCCCGGGGGCCTCTCGGCGTCTGCGTGGGGGCCGTGGCCGGCCCCGCCCGGGCTGCCTCCGCGCAGCCAAAGGCCATCCTCCGAGGGTGCGCCGGGGTGCTCCTGGGGTGGACGCCGCTGCCACGGCTGCCCTCTCCGCTCCGCCGGGGCCACTAGCATGTCTCTGCCACCATGCCCTCCCGCCCCCACCGGCGACCCCAGGGACCCCGACAGCGAGGGTGCGTCCACGTTCGGATAGATTTTGCTCTTTGGTCTATGGAGTATACTGAAAGTATAAGAAAATAAAAGCAATTCGGACAGTCTGGGGCACAGGAGGAGCCGATTCTGCACCTGACAGTCCCCTGGGGTGGGCGTCGCGTCTCAGGCGGGCTGGGCAGCACCCTCCTGTGGCTGTGGGAGCCTCCTCCTCCTCCTCCGAGGACGGCAGGGCCAACGCCACGGTCAGCGGGGGCTGGGCGCGGCCGGGCTCCCACAGACGGTGTATTGCTGGTGCCCAGAGCCGCCCCCACCTGTGTGTCTGAGTCCGGCCTCTTTGGGTCGGCTGGACAGACTGGAGCTCAGGACGCCGAGGCCTGGGGCCGTCCTTCACAGACCACAGGGAAACAGTGTGCGGGCGGCAGAGAATGGGCCAAGTCCGAGGCGGGCGGAGAACTGTGGCTCAGGCGTGGGCTCTCCAGGGAGCCAAGGCCACTCCCAGGGCCCCTCAGGGGCTGTGTTTGTCAGGAGACCTGAGGAGCAAAGAGAGAGCGGGGGTGAGCCTTCTGCAGACGCTGCCCTGGGCCACACGGGACACAGGCTCCTCTTCCCTGCCCAGCTCCTGCCAGCCGGCCTGCTGGAGGGCCTGAAACTAAAAACCCGTCCTGTCTTCGGGACACATCCAGGCTGCCAGATGGCACCCCCAAATCACCCAACCCACAAATCACCCACCCTTCCTCATAACTCAGGAGGGTGGGGCGCCCTCTGTGCATGACCTGGAGGGGCCGTCAGCCTCAGTGTAGCCCTTCCCACTCCTATCTGCTGGCTTCCTTCCTCTGTGCAGCCATATCACCCTGCCACTCCCCAGTTCAAGAACCACCTGTGGCTCCCCATTTCTTGTATCCTATTCAAACCCCTCCCAGCTTCCTGGGCCTCTGCGGCCATAGACTGCGGAACTCACCCAGAACAGCCGCTGCAGGCTGGGGGACCTGGCCATACCCCCACCACGGAGCCACCCTCCCCCGGCCGTCCATGCTGGGCCTCTGCAGGTCTGTGTGCCTCCCCGGTGGCTGCCCAGGGACATGACCACACACTGAGGATGGGATCTGAAACGGCACTTATTCTTTCCCAGGCTCAAGGTGTGCACAGGGCTGGTTCCGGCTGAGGATCTGAGGGAGGGTCCACTCCAGGCCCCTGTGAGTTTCTGGTGCTTCCGGCAATCCTCACTGCCCTCACCAGGGAGGCGAATTGCCGGATCTCTGCCGCCATCCTCACACAGTCCCGAGTCCCATCTGGCCCCCGGAGGACTCTCGGGCTCAGCTTCCCCCGACACCCACCCCTTCCCTGGGCCCCAGGTAGCCCTGAGACTCTGCCCTTGAGACAACCTTGGTCAGGAAATTCATCTTGGGACCCTGGCCCTGTGGAAAGTTCTGAGCCCACCCTGATGCTGCCTCCTGGGCGGGTACCTCCAGGCACCTGCTCACCTGGGTTAGGCCTCATCTGCCTTGTGTTTAATCCCTTTCTCAGCTGGGGGTAAGATGATGGGGGTCTCACAGCTGTGGGGCCTCCCCAAATCCCAGGTTCCCTCAGAGCCGGGGCCATCTCCAGCACCCTGGGCAGCTGCAGTTCCTGAGCTCCTGGGCACCAGCCACTACTCTGGGAATGACCTTGCAGCTACCTTGTCACAGCCTTGTCCACTGAACAGGGCCGTGGGATTAGAACCCACACTCAGCAGGCCCTGAGGCTCAGGGGTGAGGGGCAGCCCCAGGGGCAGAGAGGTCCCACACTCACACCTTTGAGACAGGGAGCCTCGGACGCCTCCCCTCCTGGCTTCCTGGAGCTGCTGCCCGTGGACTCTTGTGGCCTGGGTGGGGGCTCCTCACTGCACCCCCGGGGCCAGGAAAGGGAGCGGGCTCTGAGCTCCCCTCTGCTGGGTGCGTGGGCACTCAGTCATCCACAGCCACAGGCCGAGGTCCGCCTCCTCCAGTCTGCGGCCACTCTTCCGGAAGCTGATTCCCAGAGGCTCAGAACTGGCCCCAGAGTGAGCTTGCCATCACAGCGGACTGTGGGCGCCCGACACACCGACGTGAACGGGGTGGCCGGAGCTGCCTGCTTCACCTGCGGGCACCCGATCCTTGGCCCACACAAGCTTTTCCATCAGGAATGAGCAGAGGGCATGGTCCTAGCACGTGGAGTGTGTTCAGCTTACATAAGAGGTTTACTCTGTGTTCACAGACAAGAAAACCAAACCGCCCAGCCCCATTCAAACAAGGAAATGATACTTTCTCTTCCTCACTGGAAGTTTCCATGTGACATTAAGGTCAGGAGGAGTCTGCTGTATCAAGGAAAACAGTTTTGTTTTTTTTTTAAGACAGATTCTTGCTCTGCCACCCAGGTTGGAGTGCAGTGGCGTCATCTCGGCTCACTGCAATTGCTGCCTCCTGGGTTCAAGTGATTCCCCTGCCTCAGCCTCCTGAGTAGCTCACCAGCACACCTGGCTAATTTTCATATTTTTAGTAGAGACAGAGTTTCACCTTGTTGGCCAGGTTGCTCTCAAACTCCTGACCTCAGGTGATCTGCTCACCTCGCCCTCCCAAAGTGCTGGGATTACAGACGTGAGCCGCTGTGCTGGGCCTGAGCCCGTGCAAAAGGTTCCCGTAAACAGCAAAAGAAACCGGCAAGACAGTGTGATGACCGAGGTCCCACCTCACGGACGCCTGGGACGAGGGATACCGTACCGTGGGAAAAACCCAAGGGAAATCAGGGCAGCAGCTCTGGAAATACATCCCACGTCCCACCCATGCCCACAGAAGCTTTTGGCTTCTCTTCTGGGGCTGCTCCCCAAGGTGCGGAGCCAGGGCGCAAGCAAAGCCCCAACTCTTCCTACGGCTCAGCGCCCTGCGCCACGCTTCTTCCCACGAGACTCTGAAAACCTCCCCTTTTCAGGAGGTGAAGCTGTGCCAAGCGTGGCTTTCATTTGTCTGGGGTCACCAGAGAACCACAGTCCGTGCCCCTGCTTTGGAGCTGGAGTCAGCCAAGCCCTATGGAGCGATGCTCAATGCACAGGGCCCGGAGCTCCCCTCAATCTCCTTGACCCCACCAAAAAGTGTCAGGAACTAAGGGCCGTCACGGAGCTACCATCGTCCTCAGGATTAGCTCCTTCCTCATAGCTGAAGATGTGTGTTCTGGGAACTAGTCTCCCTCCCCCGTGCCGCTGGGCTGCATAGGCAGGGTTGGGGTATAACTCCATCTCGGCAGACCATGGCAGGCGTGACTCAGCTTCCCCGACGGCAAACCCAGCCCTGTGAATAAAGCTACAAGGAAAAATTCACAAGTAAAATCCCCCAAACTCATCACAACTGTCGTGATCCCTCATGCAAGACAGTGTCCTGGGCCCCCAAGCAACACTCGTGGAGCTGCCTGGCACGTGGAGGCAGGTGGGGGCGGCGGCTTGAGGATGGTGCTGAGGATCATTTGTTCACCCATCAAACATTTATTGATCTGCCATAAACAAGGCGGGTGGGAGAGCCGAATGTGGGCAGGGTTCTTTCCCTCAGGGTGGAGGGGCTCCCCCGACGCAGCTGGGCTGGCAGATCGGACCTCAGCTGCCCCAAAGTCCGCTCCTGGCCATGGTACGCCGGAATGAAGACGCACCTGCCGGCCCTCCCCCTCCTCCATGAGCTCAGCAGCGGAGACGTGCTGTATTCGACTTAGAGCTTCGGTCTGCAGTAAGAGACGGGAGATCCTGACCCCTACCTGTGAGTGGGTCTGACTCGGCATCAGGTTCTAGCAGATGTGATCGAGTTAGAGTGGGGTCATACCAGATTAGGGTGGGCACCACTCCCTTACAGGGAGAAGGAAATCTGGACTCAGCGCAGACGGCCCCACGCAAACAGACACAGAGGCTGGAGCCGTGCAGCCACAGCCAAGGATGCCGTCAGCCACAGCCACTGCAAGAGGCAGGGAGGACCCTCTGCTGGAGCCTCCCAAGGGAGCAGGCCCGTCAGACTCCAGGAGGCAGAACCGTGAGAACGGGTTTCTGTAGTTCGAAACCACAGCGTACGTGCTATTTTGTTCCAGCAGCTCCTGGAGACTCACACAGCCTGACACTGTGCCTGACCCGAGTGAGTCCTGGGGCCGCTGATGGAACCCAGGGGCCGCTGAGCCTGCATCCCAGGGCTGGGCTGAGGGTGGGACGAGGCAGCATCGCCCCAACATCTCCGCCCTGCCGGGCCCAGTGTGGGCTGCAGGGAGGCAGTGGAGGACCCACCTCGGACCCTCAGCCCTTGGGCTTCATCGCACCTCAGCTCCCAACTGGGGATTCGGCCCCTGGGAATCACGGGAGAAATCCTGACTGTTCTGGGCCCCTCCCCGCTGAGCATCCCAGGGCCGCCTCTCCTCTTCTAATCCACCGTGCCACCCGGCCCACCGTGATGCCCACTCCACTGCGCTGCCAGCTCCACCATGCCACCAGGCCCACCACACCACCTGGTCCACCGTGATGCCCAATCCACTGCTCTGCCAGCTCTACCATGCCACCAGGCCCACCACACCACCTGGTCCACCGTGTCACCAGGCCCACCACGCCACCTGGTCCACCGTGATGCCCAATCCACTGCTCTGCCAGCTCTACCATGCCACCAGGCCCACCACACCACCTGGTCCACCGTGTCACCAGGCCCACCACACCACCTGGTCCACCGTGTCACCAGGCCCACCACGCCACCTGGTCCACCGTGATGCCCAATCCACTGCTCTGCCAGCTCTACCATGCCACCAGGCCCACCACACCACCTGGTCCACCGTGTCACCAGGCCCACCACGCCACCTGGTCCACCGCGATGCCCACTCCACTGCTCTGCCAGCTCCACCACGCCACCAGGCCCACCACACCACCTGGTCCACCATGCCACCCGGCCCACCATGATGCCCACTCCACTGTGCTGCCAGCTCCACCACACCACCAGGCCCAACACACACATGGTCCACCATGCCACCCGGCCCACCATGATGCCCACTCCACTGCGCTGCCAGCTCCACCATGCCACCAGACCCACCACGCCACCTGGTCACCTGTGCCACCAGGCCCACCACACCACCTAGTCCACCATGCCACTAGGCCCACCACGCCACCTGGTTCACCGTGCCACCAGGCCCACCGTGATGCCCACTCCACTGTGCTGCCAGCTCCACCACACCACCAGGCCCACCACACCACCTGGTCCACCGTACCACCAGACCCACCACACCACCTGGTCCACCACGCCACCTGGTCCACTGTGCCACCAGGCCCACCACACCACCTGGTCCACCACGCCACCTGGTCCACTGTGCCACCAGGCCCACCATACCACCTGGTCCACCACGCCACCTGGTTCACCGTGCCACCAGGCCCACCACACCACCTGGTCCACCACGCCACCTGGTCCACTGTGCCACCAGGCCCACCACGCCACCTGGTCCCCTATGTGGCCTGGTCTGCCATGCCACCTGGTCTGCTGCACCACCTGCTCCACCACACCACTCAGCACACCTGTCTCCTGCCCCCTGCTCTGGCTGGGCTCTTTCTGGGTGGGGCCTTCCCCAGCCCCTCCACATCCCTGTGTTGACGTCGGCTCCAACTAAAACCATGCTCCATGCTGCTGCCTGTGTCCTCCACTGTGAAGCAGGTTTCCCAACACCAGGACCGTCCTCCTGGTGGTGGTGGAGCAGGGGGGTCAGTTCTTTTCCTGAACTGGCAGGGCCCCATGTGCCTGGTGAAGGACTGAGGGAGGAACTATAGGGAGCTTCGGGTGGGGCAGGGGAGCCAGTGAGGCAGACACCCCCCCGAGTTCGGCAGGTGCCTCGACCTCCCACAGCGTCCCAGCTGGAGCCTCTGGGAGCCCCCATTTCCCCATCTGTAACCCGGGATAGGAACAGTGTATACCCCCAGCCATGGGGTTCTTAATATCCACAAAAAAGAAAAGCTGTTTAGTTTCCAGAGCTCAGCATTAGCATTGTACATTATAACTCAGAACAAGGAGAAACGCACAGCCGCCTTCCTCATCAGCTTCTACGAGCCTTCATCCAGGAGGCTGCCCTCACCAAGCACCCCCGACTGGACGGTTTGAACAAGGCACAGTGGCTGCCCGCAGCCCAGGAGGCTGATGTCCGTGGCCCGCAGGTGTGAGGGGCTGGGTTCTGACCCTCTCTCCTCGGCGTGCAGACGGCGTCTCCGAGCCCACGCAGGCTCTGCTCCACGTCTGTCTGTGTCCTCACCTCCTCTTCTTAGAAAGACAAGGTCCTCTGGAATCAGGGCCCACCGCAAGGACCCTGCTTAACCTTCTTTCCTTTAATGTCCCATCTCCAATGGGAGTTAAAGGAGATGTTCAGACTGGGGGTCACGGCTTCAGTGTATAGATTTGCGGAGTGCAGTTCAGTCCATAAGAGCTGCTTTCTGAGGGGCTGACCCGTGGGCTCAGGGACTTGAGGACTCTCTCTGGAGTTCACGTGCAGAAAACGCCTAGAATCCCACCACCTTCCACTCCACGTGCGATGCAGGAGGTGCTGGGGAACATGATGGGTGACTCCAAGGTGCTCAGAGGCAGACCCAGTGGTGAGGATGGCTCCAGCTTCTCAGGGTGGAAACTGGGGGCAGGAGCTGTGCTGGGCAGCTCACCAAGGGGCTGGCATGGAATCATGGACTCCCCACCTCCCATAGCCTCATTTTCTCCATCTGTGCAGATGAGAACCACAGAGAGGGAACACCCAGAGAGTCCAACGCAGGAGTGCCATGGGCACACCTCAGGGACACTGGTCCCCCACTTCCTCCGAGATGTTGCAGACTCCCTGAGTGCTGGCTCGGGGCCCTGCGAGGAGGTACGTGGGACCCGAGGCCATGCTGTCATCAGTGCTGCTATTTCTAGGGCTGTTCCCCATCCCTGCTCCACTGCTTACCTGCCACAGTCCCAGGGTGTTCAGGGGTCAGGGCAGGGGTCACTGAGCCCCACCGAGAACAGGGCAATTCTGAGGCCAGCTGTAGGGGGCACGTCCTTAGCACTGCACCTGCAGACCCTGCAAGGTCACATGGCAGCCACCCCTTCTCTGGGAACTGCCCCAACACCAGGGCTGGGCTCTCATGTGCAAATCTCCATCCGGGGGTGGACATGTGACATGCTGAGCCCATCCGCTCTCTGGCATCTGTCCCTGGCTGAGAGCGTGGGCCAGTGACGGTGCTGGACGTCCATGGAGACGGTTCTGAAGCCATAGCGCTGCCAAGTTAGGAAGGGAGAAGCTCGAGGCAGACCGGCTACCCGAGGCGAGGGGACAGCTCCATCCCTGCCCCTTAGCAAGCAGGTCCCCTTTGCTCACTACGCGGTGGGAAAGCTCACTGAGCTCACGCACAGATGGAGAAAATGAGGCTCTGGAAGGTGGGGAGTCCCTGATTCTACCCCAGCCCCTTGGTGAGCTGCACAGCCCAGCTCCTGCTGCTGTTCCTTACAGGCGAGAAGGTTACTGGTCGTTGCAGCCAGAGTGGAGGATATTGCTGTGTCTCATCTGCAAACACAGGGAGGGCCCGAGTCTGGAGGCTCTGTGTGTCCCCAAAGCCACCGGCTCACCTGCCCCACCCAGGGCCTCTACTCCTGCAGCCACCTCCTGCCCTGTGTCCTGCTAGTCAGGGAGGCCACATGCAGGACGGTGGGGTGGAGGCTTCTCCTTGGGGCTCCCGGTTAGCAAAGTCACTGTTGGGTCCTGTTAAAAAGCCTGGAACACCCGTTCACCCTCTCCAGGGCTAACGGAGAGGGGCCTGCAGCACGAGCTCCTCTCCATGCTAGTTAAGAACAGTGAGCTGGGGTGGGTGTGGGTGGCAGTGCCCAGGAAGATGGGCACTCAGTGGGCTCTGAGGAATCAGCACATCAGGGCACCGACCCACCTCCCATGTGGAAAGCAGACCCTGTGGCCCAGGCAGGGCAGTCGAGGAGGCAGAGCCCCCAGAGCTTCTGCTGACTCAGCGTGTGCTGACGGCTCTGGAGGAATTGCGCCTCACGCAGGGGAATAAAGGGAACCGGGCACGGTAAATGCATGGGAGGCGCCGTCAGCTCCGAGAGGGAAAGATGCACCAGGTGACCCAGTCCCCAAGCAAGGCAAGCAAACCCATGACAAACAGAGGCGGACCAAGCCATCACATGCCCCTCCCAGATCTGCTCTCCACTTCATCCTTTATAGGTCATTGTTAACCTGAGCACTGAGCTCAAAGATCAGTTATCACCTCTGGAGACATGTGGACTGCTATAGCTGTCTAACCCTGTCTCAGCAATTATAGTGCCAGCCACTTGCCTGCCCCAGAGGACACAGTGCCTGCGTGCACACGTCTCCAAGATGATTCCACCCTAATCAAAGCTGGAATTAGCGTGCACAGGCATGCATCGTGCAGCCCTTCTGTGCCATGAGGTGGAGAGCTAGGGAGGGACGCAGGGTGGGCAGTGCCAGGGCCCTGGAAAGAAAGGTGTGTACTCTTTCCCTTAGCGTTGACAGAGAACCAGATGGCAGTCTCAACATTTTCTGCAAGTTGCTAAGCTGTAAGAATACATGTTTCTTGGTTGATTAAATAGTCTAACTTACTTCTATGTTTAAAAAAAAAACTTTAAATATGGGAAAATTATATTTCTGTCTTCCCAATGGCATATTTCCTTTCTTTGCCTCAGAGCTATCTTTGGGTCTTTGAGAAGTTCCTAGAAGCTTCCAGAAACTGGGCCCTGATGCGGGGGAGGGTCCTCAGCAGTGCTGGGCTAGTGGCGGGCTGCAGTTGGCTATTTCTACTGAGCTGCTGCTTTCACAGACAGGCCATGATTTTCCCTTTCTGGAGAAGAGAGCAGAGCATTCAGGCTCGCTGTTCTGAATCATGAATACCAGGATCCAGGTGCGACACTCATACTAGGGGTGGCTTGGTTTAGAACCCGGTGGTAAAAGGAGGAGCTGGAGACAGTGAATGTGTCCCATCTTAGCACTGAATTCTGAGCAGTGGCAAATGGCCACCCCAAGTGGCCATGAGGACCCCGAGCTGCCCTGGTGGGAGGCATATCCCCAGAGTTGGGCAACCATCACGACAATCAACTTTAGGACACCTTCATCTCCTCCAACAAAAGCCACGCCCATTATCAGCAGCCACTCCCACCTCCCTCCTGGGCCCTGGCAGCCACGGGGCCACTTTCAGCCTCCGTGGCCTGGCCCGTTCAGGCGCTTCACACCACTGCACTCCTCCAGGGAAGACTGTTGTGACTGGCTCCTTTCACTCAGCACCATGTTTCCGAGGTCCCTCCCCTTTGGCGGTTCTTCAGAACGCCATCCCTTTTTAAGGCTGAGTAATATTCCAGTCCTGGCTGTATAGGAAGGTGTCTCTGTGAGTCCGCTGATGACCACCTGGGCTGTTTCCACTTTCTGGCTGTTGGGAACAGTGCTGTGAAGAACAGGCGTGTCCAGGATTGCGCGTGGACACGTTCTCGTTTCTCTTGGGTGGATGGACTCTAGGAGTACGAAGTGCTGGGCCCCTCGGTAACTCCATCATCTTTGGCCGCTGCCAAACTGTCGTCCAAAGCAGGATGAGTACAAATTTCAGATTCTCTCAGCGGATACTGCATAACTGCTTTCCAGAGAGACCCGTGGACCTCATTCCTGTTAGCATCCTTCAAGTCCACTCAAAAGAAAATCAGATAAAAATCAAACCACAAATGAACCCAGCGGCATCTGTGTGCACATGTTGGTCACCTGCTTGGCAGGGACTGTCTCTGCTGTTTTTCCTGGCCGCTTCAATTTGTATTTTGGGAATTCTCTATTTGCAGACTTTGCCCATCTTCCCGTGGAGGGTGAGTATCACAAGGTGATGAGACACGCTCGCCGGCTGGGACCCACCTCCTCCTCCTCATGCTGCCATCTGCCTTCTGGTCTCTTGACTGCCCTGTGTTTGGGGTTCTGGGGTCAGTCGGGGTGGCTAGAGGACATCAGGGGCTCCAGCTCCTCCCAGCTGTTGGGTAGGATCCCAGTGCTGCTGCTCGTGGGTGGCCTTCGGAACGTTACTTACCAGCACGGTGCCTCTGTTTCCTCATCTGTGAGATGGGATGGGAACAGCCTGCAGCCCATGATCAGTGGTCAGAATGAGTTAATCCACCTGAGTGCTCAGGCACATGGGGTGGGTGTCTGCTGCCATCATGGATTTCTCCGGCTGGGTTTGGTGTCGCAGTGTCCTTCCTCACACTGCCGCAGCTGAATGTTCCTCTCCAGTTCCTCCTTGCCCTCATTCACTCCACAATCCCTGGAAAATTCGGCTTTGAACATGGTGTGAGGTCAGAGTCCTACCTGGGTTTTTTCTCCCAATCCAAAGCTGATTTTGCCAGTACCTGCTGCGGGGAACTGTGTCCCATCCTCACTGATCTGAGATGCTTATTGAGTCCATATTCACATCTCAGGATCATTGGGCTCATTTCAGAGCTGGGCTGTTTCTTGGATCTCTTGTGGATCAGAAAACAGCGGTCAGAAGAGCTAACGTCTTGTTCAGCATTTAATTATGTGCGGGGACTCTGCCGAACGTGGTTCTTGTGTTAACTCCTGAGGCGGGCCAGTGGTTGGACCCAGGCTTGTGCCAGGCAGGCCGCCCAAATCCCAGAGCTGCTCACAGGCTGCCCAGAGCCCAGACAGCTCCTCCTCTCCTGCTGTCCACACCGTGTCTACGGCAGCAGGATGAGGATGCCTGGGTGAGTCTTCCGTTACAAAGTCTCAGACACCCGAGACTGGATTGCACTCTGGGGTGGAACGTGAAATCATCTCATAAAACCCATGGGAAGTTGGATTCCAGGTGTGTTCAAGGTAAAGGTGAACTTTTGAAACAGCAGCCGGCCTTGGGACACCTTGCCCTCCCACCCACATGGCAGTGTTCTACAGCGTCCCTCTGTGCCAGGCTGTTCTCATTTCGCACAGTAAGTCTTTGCCCTTTATGCTGGTGCCAACCCTTTCTCACTAATGTTCTTCCAAGTTATTTTGTTTTCTGCTGTGGTCAGTAGGGCCCTCCCCTCTCATTTATTTCATGTATTTATTGTAATAAAATCATGACAGTTGGAAACATGTTTGCCTGAAGTCAGAAGCAACTGGTTTTTGTGCCTGGGCGCTCCCTCTTACATACGCAGAGCCGTGTCTCCTAAAGGTACCAGCAAATTCACCAGCTTCCCATCCTGGCCAGCACTGCACAGGTGACTGCCAATCTACTCTTGGCAGGTGGGGGTGATGAACTTCTATTGGTTTGGTCCAGGAGCTGGCAAACTTGTGCTGCAGAGTCAGAAAGTACGCATTTGTGGCTCTGGGGGCCACAGGTTCTCTTTTGCACCTGCTGAACTCTGCTGCTGTGCGTCCCACACATGTGCACAATGTGTGAATGAACGCACAAACGGACGAGCCTGATTCTCTATTTCCACCACATCTGCAGTGATTTCTGCCACCGAAATCCTGAATTCTCTCAAAGCCATTTGTGAGGGTTGAAATAAACATCTTCCAAATTTTGATGATTTTGGCCTCGTCTCACGAATCACATATGTTCTTAGTGACATCTAGAATGGTGACTCCTCTCCACGAGGTTTGTAATTGACTTTGCCCAGGCCCATCAGAGGAATCACGACTGTGACAGCTACAGCCTGACAAAATGTGTTTCTTAAAAGACAAGACTTTAACGTCAAAATGACCATGGGCTGCAGAATGGATGCATGTTAGCAGTAGAAACACAGCATTCATCCCCCTGAACATCTCCATCTGGATCCTGGGTGGCCAAGTGCGTTGTCAACGAGCAGTAATATCTTGAGAGGAATCTTCTGTTCTGCGCGGTAGGTCTCATCAGCGGGCTTAAAATATTCAGTCATCCACACCATAAACAGATGTGCTGCCATCCAGGCCTTGCTGTACGTTTTAGGGAGCACAGGCAGAGGAGGTTTGCCTGATTCTTCAAGGACCTAGGGTTTTCAGAATGGGTAATGAGTACCAGCTCTCCAACTTCAAGTCACCAGCTGCGTTAGCCTCTCACAAGAGAGACAGCCTGTCCTTTGGTGCTTCAAAACCGGGCAGTGACTCCTTCTCTCCACTGGGAAGAGTCCTAATGGCATCTTGTTCCAGTAGAAGCCTGTTTCATCTACACTGAAAATCTGTCGTCGTAATGTAGCGCCTTCACCGATGGCCTGGGCTGGATCTCCCGGAGAACGTGCTCCACCACCTCCCTCAGCACTTGCTGCCACTTTTATACGGTAGAGGCGGCTTCTTTCCTTAACACTCCAAAGTCAGTGTCTGCTAGATTCCAACTTTCCTTCTGCAGCCTCCTCCCCTCTCGTAGCCTTCACAGAATTCAAGAGAGTTGGGGCTTTGCTCTGGATTAGGCTTTGGCTTAAGAGAATGTTGTGGCTGGTTTGATTTTTCTCTCCAGACCATAAAACTTTCTCTATGATCTCTTTCTTATCATTCATATATTCCCTGGAGCAGCGCCTGTAATGACCTCCAGTAATTTTTCCTCTGCTCTTTAACTTGGCCGACGGGTGCAAGAGGCCCGGCTTTCAGCCTGTCTCGGCTTTCGACACGCCTTCTCCGGGAAGCTTGATCACTTCCAGTTTCCGACTTAAAGTGAGAGGTGTGCGCCACTTCCTTTCCCTCGAACACCCAGAGGCCACTGCAGGGTTATTCATCGGCCTGATTTCAATATTGTTGATTCAGAGAACAGGGAGGCCCAAGGAGAGGAGAGGCAGGACCAGCCGGTCTGTGGAGAGGTCAAAAATGCAGAAAACATCCATCGGTAATGTGTGCCATCTTACATGGGCATGGCTCCTGGTGCCCCCCAAGAAACTGCATAGTAACATCGCATGCGGTAGGAAATACGTGCTGACACGCCGGTTCAAGGCAGGGCCGCCACAAACCAATCTGCGACAACGGCAAGGTTTGCAAGTGCAGGACAGCAGAGCGCAATACAGCAAGGCGGGCCTGTGGCAAACACACTTTCACGGCTCAGGTGGGCTCCGTGCATTGCTGGGGGCCTTTTCTTTGTTTTCTTTTAAAGTTCTCAGAATGCACCGTGCTGTTATTTTATGGAGGTGCGAGCAATGGGCATGTCACACAGCACTGACACCAGAGGATGCCCGTTCCAGGGCCGTGGATAGCCCAGATGTGTCTGCTGCCCTGGGACAAGGCTGGGTGGGTGTCCACTCCTGGAGGAATGTCGTGCCTCACATAGTGCCTGGCCCACATCACAGGTTCAAAAGTCTTTGTGGAAGGAAATGATTATTGGTACTTTTTTATCTTTTGAGATTCCTAAAATACTTTAGTTCCTAAATACACACACACACACACACACACACACAGACACACACACAGACACACACACACGTATGTATTTATTTTACTTTAGGTGTATATTATATCCAGCGTTTCTCCCCAGGTTATCCCTCCCCACCCTCAAAATTTATATGTATATATTTAAAATTTATATTTGTTTTATATCATTCAAAGTTATATGAGCAAAATTTCCAGGCGTACTCATCAATACACTGGCTACACAAACACTTCTGAACAATTTCATTTTCCTTTGCAGTCCATCTCAGCCTCATAATCTGATCCTCCTTTCAGATTTATATTTGTAAATTGGCATTTTATACAAACATAAAATTTACATATTGTATATTTATAGATAAATATAAAATATTTTACGTCCTAAAACAAACTGGATGATTTTCCATATTTTCCAGTATTTGGGGAAAGACACCTGAACACCACATATTTTAAGCAATGTGCCTATTCAGGTATTTCGGTCTGAAAGTTTTCCTGAAGGGTACTGACATTTATCTATTCCTTCAGTTATGTTTGGTAGTTTTCCCCCTAGAAAAATGTATATATTTAATCAAAATTTCCAGATTTAGTGATTCTTACACTAGCTACACATACACATGTAAATCATTTTCCCTTTGCTCTGCAACTTGGCTGGTGCAGGAGGTGCAGCTCTCAGCCCGTTTCAGCCCAGTCATCCGATTCCTGGTTCCAGATTTATTTTGATACAAAACAATTTGTGTAAAAAAGTAAAACCACGTTTTTATAGGTTTGTTAAAGGTGCAATGATAAATTCTATGCCTTTCTTTTTAAAATTCACTAATATTTATTTTCATTTGACCAGATGTTTGCTCCTCCTTGGGGGAGGGGTGGCTTTCCCCCGCTGAAGCTCTTTGTGTTCATGCTTTCGATCTGAAGATAAAGGCATTTAAAGACACACATATACTGATGAGTATCATTCACTCTATTTGCAAAAGTACCGTGTGTTATTCCCACAACATTCTAAATGGGATCTCACTAACTAAAATGCAGACACTGCTCCGAAGTGCTGGCCCTGCTCAATCTCTTTAATACACACAATCATCCAATGCTTACAGGAGCCCTCGGAAGTGGTATTTTGTTCGTGTTATAAATGTAGAAACTGAGGCATAGAAAGAGAAGCTTGCTTCAAGTAAACCGGCTGGCAGTTGCTCTATCCAGCACTGGACACCAGCAGATGGACTTCAGACACTGCATGTGACCTTTTCAGAGAGTGGCTTCTTGTTTTATTGTATCAGTCAATTAACACATTATAAGAAAGTTCTGGTTAATAAGGCCTTTATATTTTGGTGTAAGTCTCAATTTTAAATACAGTGCATTATCATTGGGAAAAGAGGGTGGGTGCATTTCTTCTCCTGGTGTGATTTAATTCATGACTTCATTTACGGCTTTTTGTAGAGATTTCAAAAATGACTGAAAATTGGAAGCTGCCTTGTTTGTATGCTATAATTTAGACACATGGCTGAAAATTTGATTTTAGTTAATTGTAGGATTCAAAAGATCTATACACTGCTTTCTATTGTTACTGCTGGTGTTTACCTGGCCTTAACACAGATTGAAAAGTTACTTAAATCTCAGCTAAAAATTGAGTTTCTGATTTGTAACTGTGTTTACATAACGTATTCTTATGTATGCTGATCAGTGCATAAAGATGTCTGAATGTGATACTTCCATTACAGTCTGAACTGTAAGGCATAAATGTGTCAATAAGTAAATATCAATATATGACAGTATTGTTCCCATTTAACGCTTTACCTCTCAATTTCCTTTCAACTGTGTCTGCCTGATATATCTTTATTTACTCACTTTTTGCTTTTAACCTTATTGTTTTTTGTAGGATCGCCCTTAGACAGCAACACATATGTGGCTATTTTCAACACTTGATTTGATAGTCTTTGCTTTTTAATAGATGAGACTAATCCATTTACGTTTAATGTCTTCACCGATATTGAAATTGTGTCCTGAGCACTATGATCCAAGTTGATTCCTGGTTATGTTCCTTTCACGGCTGATCTCACCTTTACACACATGCACACGTTTCACTTGCTTTTTACTCTGTTTAGTTGAAATTACATTTTTGTGTCTATTTGTGACAGCCTTTACGTTAAGCAAATGCACTCCGAATGACTACATCATTTCTTTAATGACTTAAATCATCATGGCTCCTTCTCCCACGAGAGACTCCAGCCTGCCACTGCCTGCTGCCTTTTTTAGTTTAACTAGAGGTTACAGACCAGTTATTACCATGCACCAATTGTTTCTCATACTATACAGAGTATATGAAATAACAGTGCTGTGAATCTTATATTCAATTTTATAACCGTAGCTACAGGAATTATTTATATCCAGCTCTGTGTATTCAACTGGTGTCACTGGTCACCATGAATCATCTTATATGTGACCTTTTCAATGTTCAGCTCCTGATGTTTCTTTCTTTCCTGATTTACCTGAGTGCAGCTTTTATTCACCTATTCAGGAAAGGTATGTGGGTGGCTGTATGACAAAGGTACCTGACAGCAATGATATAAGCATACCCTGCGAATGACCTGTATGGCAGATGCACATGAATGTGTGCTCTGAGCTAGGGAAGCCAGGAGCGGCCAACCCGGAGCTTTGTTCCTTGTCTTTGAGGAACATGTGAGCCCCCAACCCATCCTGTGGAACGTGGCCTACACAGGGGATTCAGGTTCCAGATATGGGGTTGAATGAAGACTACCAGGTGGAGCCTGCCAGGGGGAAGGTGCTATTCGAAAATGCTATATAAACTTCAAGCATTTTGCAAGTGGCTGTGGTCCTCCTGCCCAGCTTCTCCTGTGGGCCATGCAGTTATTCTGTCCAGCCCATCAGCACTGGACTAGTGGTTCTCCTGTCCACACTGCCACGACTGCATTATTTCTGTATGTAAAGCAGTTCTCCCGTCCTTATCAGCATAACTGATACGCTTTCTAAATCCCTGCAAATCTAAAACTGTCTATTTACTTTGTCCAAAAACAACAACAAAACAACAACAACAACAAAAACCAGAAATCTGAACAACATCATAAGTAAAATGATTTTTCAATCAAATTCTTGACATGACGCTCCCTCTTGTCTGGTTCTAAGTCTCACTGAGCTGGGAGGACAGGGAGACTGTGTTTGTGGGGATTCTTGTTCTCTTGTCTTTCCATTTTCTTAATATCCCCTGGGTGGTGATCACAGGGGTTTCCTTTGTTCTTGAAATCCCAAGATACCACCATGAAATGGTTATGTGGTTGTGTTTTGTTTTTCGTCGGCGGCTTCCTCCAGCCCAGGTAATATTCCTTCTGACGCCACGTTTTGCACTCGAATATGCTTCTTCCTTCTGTTCATGCCGTTGAGGTTCCCACGCCAGGAGCATCCACGACTCTTCAGTTAGATATCCTCCATCCCCTGCACCTGCCAACTTCTCTCTCTCTCTGTTTAACTCCATTTCTTTGCCTTTTTTTTTTTTCTGTGAATTATCTCTTGGTTTTAGGATTAGTCCCCATACCACTGTTTTTATTTCCTGCAGTTACATTTATGTTGTTTGCAGCTCCCAATACACAACTAAACTCTTCTTTTACATTGTTGCTGTCTCTGTATCCATCGTCTATTCCATTCAGACCCTTGGATGTCTGCCTTCATTCCGGGGCCTGCCTCGCCTTGGGTTCCTGGCTCCCAGGTCACAGCCATGCAGCCCATCTCTGTGACATCAACGAGCAGATGCGTCCTATAAAAGTCTCGTCTGTTTACTGCAGAGATCTATTTTCAGAGCTACCTCTGCCCTTAAATCTTTAGGATGGGACTGCTTTCCATAGATAGTGCTTTTTTTTCTTCTACAGGCTCATGCTTGAATTTTGACTTTGAGGCTTAAAAAAAATGCCCTTTTAAATAGGCAGAGGTCAATGAATCCTGGTCTAGAACCAGCCATGAGGCATGGCAAGGAGCTCGTCTTCAGTCTTGCTCGGGTTTCTGCAGGTATGCGGAGCCCTGCCCGCTCCGGATGGCCTGAGAGGTCTGGGTGACGTGCAGCAGACCCTGATCTTCGCGGGATGCCTAACAGACTTCTGACGGGTCTCTCCTACTGCAACAGCGTAACCAGCACCCCGGGTCTCTCCTACTGCAACAGTGTAACCAGCACCCCGGGTCTCTCCTGCTGCAACAGTGTAACCAGCACCCTGGGTCTCTCCTGCTGCAACAGTGTAACCAGCACCCCGGGTCTCTCCTACTGTAACAGTGTAACCAGCACCCCGGGTCTCTCCTGCTGCAACAGTGTAACCAGCACCCTGGGTCTCTCCTACTACAACAGTGTAACCAGCACCCCGGGTCTCTCCTGCTGTAACAGGGTAACCAGCACCCCGGGTCTCTCCTGCTGCAACAGGGTAACCAGCACCCCGGGTCTCTCCTACTGCAACACTGTAACCAGCACCCTGGGTCTCTCCTGCTGCAACAGCTAACCAGCACCCGGGGTCTCTCCTGCTGTAACAGTGTAACCAGCACCCCGGGTCTCTCCTGCTGCAACAGTGTAACCAGCACCCCGGGTCTCTCCTACTGTAACAGTGTAACCAGCACCCCGGGTCTCTCCTGCTGTAACACTGTAACCAGCACCCAGGGTCTCTCCTGCAGCAACAGTGTAACCAGAACCCCGGGTCTCTCCTGCTGCAACAGTGTAACCAGCACCCCGGGTCTCTCCTACTGCAACAGTGTAACCAGCACCCAGGGTCTCTCCTGCAGCAACAGTGTAACCAGAACCCCGGGTCTCTCCTACTGCAACAGTGTAACCAGAACCCAGGGTCTCTCCTGCTGCAACAGTGTAACCAGAACCCCGGGTCTCTCCTACTGCAACAGCGTAACCAGCACCCAGGGTCTCTCCTGCAGCAACAGTGTAACCAGAACCCCGGGTCTCTCCTACTGCAACAGTGTAACCAGCACCCCGGGTCTCTCCTGCAGCAACAGTGTAACCAGAACCCCGGGTCTCTCCTGCTGCAACAGTGTAACCAGCACCCCGGGTCTCTCCTACTGCAACAGTGTAACCAGCACCCAGGGTCTCTCCTGCAGCAACAGTGTAACCAGAACCCCGGGTCTCTCCTACTGCAACAGTGTAACCAGCACCCAGGGTCTCTCCTACTGCAACAGTGTAACCAGCACCCAGGGTCTCTCCTGCAGCAACAGTGTAACCAGAACCCCGGGTCTCTCCTGCTGCAACAGTGTAACCAGCACCCCGGGTCTCTCCTACTGCAACAGTGTAACCAGCACCCAGGGTCTCTCCTGCAGCAACAGTGTAACCAGAACCCCGGGTCTCTCCTGCTGCAACAGTGTAACCAGCACCCAGGGTCTCTCCTACTGCAACAGTGTAACCAGCACCCAGGGTCTCTCCTGCAGCAACAGTGTAACCAGAACCCCGGGTCTCTCCTGCTGCAACAGTGTAACCAGCACCCCGGGTCTCTCCTACTGCAACAGTGTAACCAGCACCCAGGGTCTCTCCTGCAGCAACAGTGTAACCAGAACCCCGGGTCTCTCCTACTGCAACAGTGTAACCAGAACCCAGGGTCTCTCCTGCTGCAACAGTGTAACCAGCACCCCGGGTCTCTCCTACTGCAACAGTGTAACCAGCACCCAGGGTCTCTCCTGCAGCAACAGTGTAACCAGAACCCCGGGTCTCTCCTGCTGCAACAGCGTAACTAGTACCCCGGGTCTCTCCTGCTGCAACAGTGTAACCAGCACCCCGGGTCTCTCCTGCTGCAACAGTGTAACCAGCACCCCGGGTCTCTCCTGCTGCAACAGCGTAACCAGCACCCCGGGTCTCTCCTGCTGCAACAGTGTAACCAGCACCCAGGGTCTCTCCTGCTGCAACAGTGTAACCAGAACCCCGGGTCTCTCCTACTGCAACAGCGTAACCAGCACCCCGGGTCTCTCCTGTTGCAACAG
The DNA here is from genome assembly GCF_049354715.1 of Callithrix jacchus. NCBI lineage: Eukaryota > Metazoa > Chordata > Mammalia > Primates > Cebidae > Callithrix > Callithrix jacchus. The sequence continues at coordinate 217,499,605 of NC_133502.1, read as the reverse complement.
TGTAACCAGCACCCCAGGTCTCTCCTGCTGCAACAGTGTAACCAGCACCCCGGATCTCTTCTGCTGCACAGCACCAATAACCAGATAGATAGGGATTTCCCAAAGAAGCTGCTGAGGGTCTGACTTCATTCTAATGCCGGATTCTAATCGGGGATGTGGACATTCCAGAATATTCAGGAAGATGCCGTATGTGGAAAATAAGAATCCTTTTCCTACACAGAGACCTTGTCTGTGCCTTAGGTAGGGCAGGAACACATCGGGGCCTTAGAAACATTTCTGGTCCATCATTTTCCTTTTTCACCATCCCAGGACCCTGCAGGGTCAAGCCTGGGGTACCCTTACCCCTTTCTACAGATGAGGAAATGGAAGCTCCAAAGATCAACTGACTTCCTCCTGTCTCCCACCCTAGCACGCCAAACAGCTGTCCCTCTTCCAGGCACGGGGAGGACGGTGGGATCAGACCCAGGAAGTCCTGTTGGTACAACGGCTGTGTCCCTGGAAGGGGGCCTGTCTGTCCAGGAGGCGCAGAGTGGTTCAGTCACACCCAACTCCTGTGGAGCCTGACATCCATGTTCCAGTTCAGGAAGAGGTGATGTATGAAGGGACCCAGCGACTGACAAGCCGTGGTGACGAGGAAGCTGGCACTGACAAACACGATGGGGCAGAGGTGTCATCCGGGGACCCGTACAACCCGCCATCTTTCGGGTTTAATGGGTAGTTGACATTTAAAGTAATTTGGATGCAGAGACAAATCCTCCCACTTCATTTTTAGAGACTGATCTTTAACAAATGCCCATGCCACACATCGCATCCCATTCCCACTGTGGATGCGGGAGGCGTTTGGAAGGGGTTGGCTGGCAGAGCCCGTGTCTCCTGTGTGCTGCTATCTGGGTCTGAAGAGCTGGGTTGAGAATGGGGCACATTTGGACATGCTGGCCATGAAGATGGCGCCATGATGGAGGGATCAGTCCGGCATGACCGGAACCTGGGGCTCAGCGACAGGCTGGGGACAGGCTGGGCCCAGGTGAAGGGTGGCCTAGGGCCTGGAGACAGCACCTCACCATTAGGATGGGAACCCGGCCATGACTACCCATGGCATGCACTCCAGCTGATTTCCCATCTTACATGCTGATCGTACTTTCTTTTTAAAAACAAATTTTTTTGAGATGGAGTTTCACTCTGTCGCCCGGGCTGGAGTGCAGTGGTGGGATTTCAGCTCACTGCAACCTCTGCCTCCTAGGTTCAACTGATCAAGCGATTCCCCTACCTCAGCCTCCCGAGTAGCTAGGATTACAGGACGTGCCACCACACCTGGCTCATTTTTGTATTTTTAGTAGAGACAGGTTTTCACCATGTTGGCCAGGCTGGTCTCGAACTCCTGACCTCAAGTGATCCGCCTGCTTGGCCTCCCAAAGCGCTGGGATTACAGGCGTGAGATCATGCCCTGCCCTGATCTTACTTTCCACAGTACAGGCAGGAAGTAATAAGTTCACCTTTGTCCTTTACAAAAAAATTAATCTCTAAGTGATGTCATCTGTAAGGTTATAAGGATTATAAACCAACAGGAGAAAAACACAGTTTCCAGCACTCTGCCAGCACCTTCTGCCAGTCAGTTCATGAGATCTGGAGTCAGAGAGTGGCACCAGTGCCAACGGCTCCGTGGGGACCCGACATCACATGCAGTGGGCAGCCGAATGGTGGTGTTGAGGCGGTGGCCCAGGCGGCTCTAGAATGGTCAGGGAGGTTGCTCCTCACGGGCTCCTCTGTGGGGAGGACTCCGTAGGGTGGGACTCCATTCTTCCCCTAGGATTGCACAGATTCCAGAGCAATTTGAAAGTCCAGCATCCCAAAACCTCACGCGTCGAGACAGAGCTCATGTCCACCTTACTGCCTGGGCAACCGAGGGGGCCACTCGGGTTCCTCGTCCCTTCACGTGGGTGTGACTCCACAGTACATGAGGGACCTGAGACAGGTACTGGAAGTGCTTCTTCTGGGATCCACCCAGAGAGGGCCTCCAGGGGCCGGGGCAGGCCTTGGAGCCTTTCCAGGACATTCTGTAACCGGCCCTGTGAACAGGGTTCCTCTAGCCCACAGCCAGGCCCTGAAATGCATCTGGTGTACAGGGAATGCCGCGGAGGCTCCGTGCCCAGGTGCCAGCGTGGTGAGGGTCAAGACACTGCACTTCCATTGATCACATAACAAGAGCTTCTGGAAAGCCACCCTGCCAGCAACAAGACGGGGCGTCTCCCCATGTCTTGGATCCCCACTGCTGCATAGACGGAAGATGGTCTCCAGCTAGAAGGACTCTTCTGTCTCCTGACTGCACACGGGGAATTCGAGCACATTGCCGGAGTCCTCGCCAGGTAAACTGGGTGCTGTCTGCCGCTGACTCACCAGTCGCTTTCCATCTCGGTTCCCAGTGGTGTGCTAGACCCGGAACCCAACCAAGCAGGCCCATTCGGCAACAAAAGCGACCCTCCAGCGGTTCTCAAGGGGCGTCCCTGAGATGTGGGGTCACGTGGCTCATCTCTGCATCCCAGGCTCTGACTTGGCATCAAAACAGTGTCAGATGGATGGGAGTGCTGGGGAGAAGGCAGGGAAGCAAGAGCAGGGGAAGGGAGATGAGGCACCGATTGTGTCCCTCAGACAAACCCTAAGCCTGATCCTCACCCCATCCAACCTGACAGAGCCTGCAGCCACCAGGACATCCCCAGCCCTGCCACACTCACTGGTTTCCTCAACAGGCCGCGTCCTCCCTTCTGCATCGGGCGAGTGTCCTCACATTTCGCCCATTTTCCATTTACGTATTTAAAATAATTCAAAGAACAACTGCTTTAAGGAAGATGGAGCCTAACGCAGCGTAATTACGGTCACTAGCGCCAGAGAGTAATGGCCCCCATTACAAAGTTGGCCCAAAGTGCAGACAGAAATCGTGTGGGTTTGCTCAAACCCATGTTTTGTTTCTGGGCTCATTTCTGCTGAGAAAATGAAGAATGTCACTGCTTACAGTACCAGCTGATGTGGCGCCGGCCGTACACGCCGGCGCCACATTGTTTACACACAGAATCTATTAAAACGTCCAGCTATTATGGGTGATGAACAGCGGTGATTCAAAAGAACGCAAAATGGATTGCAGACGGGGAGCAGGGGAATGACTTAGTATCTTCACTGTCTGTGCAGAACGCAGATTAGCGAGGTGCAGGTCCTGGGCCACTTCTGGCCAAGGACCCAACCCTGCTCCATCTCCCCGGTGTGTTTAAGCTTCAGCCTTCTTTGTCCTTGGGGGAGAACGCAGATGGATCTCGGGGTTCCCAGCCGGTCTCGGCCTCCCACCACCCTGCTCTCCCAGGCTTGTGAGAGGGGACGGAATGTTCTCCCTCCTGTCCTTCCTCTCCCCTGGCCATTGCAGTCACTTAGGAAGCTGCCAGAATTTGAAAAGGCTGCCTGGATTCCTGGCTGACCTCATGGGGCGGGGCCGGGGGAGGCCTGGCTGAGACCAGGGTCGCTGTGTGGGAGGGTATCCCAAGGCCCTGGCTTGGTTGTGCTCTGGAGAGGGGATGGATGGCAGAGTCCTGGTGGGGGTGGGACGGGGCACACAGGGCGCTTGGGAGGTTGGAACCCACAAAGCTCTGCCAGGCCAGGCCCACTCTCCCTGTTTGTGTGCGGCTCATTGCCTTGTGGATCAGGAGTGGGTCTTCCCGCAAGACACTCTCAAGTTCCCTTCACAACCACAGCCACTGCCTTCCTGCCGGGAGCCTCCTTGCTGCCCCCACAGAGGCTTGGTGTCAGCTACAGGGACCCCTTCTTCCTCTCTCAGCAGTCCTGGCCTTTGCTGACTGATGGCTGCTGCAGCTGGGCTGAGTGTCCGCTGTGCGAGGGCAGGAAGTGGCCACAGGCATCCAAGGAGAGTCAGGTGGGGATGCACGAGGGCACTGACACCACCTCAGCTCTCACCTGCCTGCGTCTTAGGAGAGGGCACTGCCCACCCTCCTGGGCCCTTCCTCCTGCTCAGCCCATGTCCGCAGCAGCCCCGCCCCAGCCATGCGAGGCCATGGGCTCCACAGCACACACAGGCTCACGAGGCAGCTCCATCTCACTCCCGGATGAGGTGGCTCTGTGTCCTCCGCCACCACACACAGGACAGATGGCTCCCGGGACCTGCCGACGGGCCCTGCCCAGCCAGGTTCTCCAGGGTGCTGGCCCAGAGCACCTGGGTGGACGCACCTCCCTTGACTGTGCCGTGACCAATTCAGCTGGGCCGTCATCCGCCTCAGAAGCTGTGCCTGGTGATGATAACCCTCCTGTGGCTGCGGGAGGGCAGGGGCCGTGCCTGCTCTGTGGTTCCCGAGAAGCAGTGGACCTCTCCAATGGTACCTGCAGTGCCCGACAGAGAAGGGGGCCTGACAAACACGTGGGCAACAGGCCGGGCTGAGGCGGTGCCCACTCAGCCACAGCTCCCCAATACTCCCACGCTGGAGCCTCAGGGCATTTTTGCTTGTTTTCCCAGACAAACGTCCATGTTTCCCCTCCCTGAATGTGTACATATTTGGAATTCATGTGCAAACTCCAGCTAGAAGTATCCGTGGCCTGTGTCTTCATTGCCTTCTCCCTGAGGGACCCCGCTTGTCCGTGACCCTTCCCCTCATCTCCCAGCACAGCTGCATGCAGAGCTCCTCCTGGGATGCCCAGGGACCCCGCTTGTCCCCTGACCCTTCCCCTCATCTCCCAGCACAGCTGCAGAGCTCCTCCTGGGATGCCCAGGGACCCCGCTTGTCCCTGACCCTTCCCCTCATCTCCCAGCAGAGCAGCACGCAGAGCTCCTCCTGGGATGCCCAGGGACCCCGCTTGTCCCCTGACCCTTCCCCTCATCTCCCAGCACAGCTGCACGCAGAGCTCCTCCTGGGATGCCCAGGGACCCCGCTTGTCCCCTGACCCTTCCCCTCATCTCCCAGCACAGCTGCACGCAGAGCTCCTCCTGGGATGCCCAGGGACCCCGCTTGTCCCCTGACCCTTCCCCTCATCTCCCAGCACAGCTGCACGCAGAGCTCCTCCTGGGATGCCCAGGGACCCCGCTTGTCCCCTGACCCTTCCCCTCATCTCCCAGCACAGCTGCAGAGCTCCTCCTGGGATGCCCAGGGCTGGGTCCTGTTCTCCTTGCCTCCTTGACAGCCCGTTCCAGGTTCCAGCGGTGACGGAATTCCAGGTCAGGAGTTGTAGCCTGCACTCTGGAAGACTCGGCGCCACTGTTTCCCGGCCTCGGCCATCCACTGACAATCCGGCGACACTCTGCTATGGGCATCTTTGTCCGTGACCTAGTTTTTCCCTTTGAGTTTTGGGGATTTTTTTCCATCTCCCATGGCCTGACATTTCATGCTGGCATGCTTTAGGACGCGCCGTATTCATTCATTTTTCCGGGCTTGGTGAGTACTCTCACAGGGGAAGACGACAGCTGAGCTCTGGGGAGGATTTTACAAACATTTCTTCCATCATTTCTTCTTCGTTTTCCTCTATTTCAGGGTGTTGTATCATCCAGAACTCCCGAATCAATCTTCTGACGAGCTATGGTTTTCCTTTCCTAGTTCCCATTTCTTTTAGAAAATCCTAGTGTCTGCTTTCCGAGAGACTGCCTCAGTGTTAGGTCCCAAACATTCTATTGGGTTTGCAACGTTCTGCCGTGACACACACATGCAGGCGTGCAGCACCTGTGGATACGCCCCACGTACCTGCAGGCACGCACCTTGCCATGTGTACAAACACCCATGTGCATGTGCACGATTGCCTAACGCGCTCCTCACGTTCTGCTGTGACACACACATGCAGGCGTGCAGCACCTGTGGATACGCCCCATGTACCTGCAGGCACGCACCTTGCCATGTGTACAAACACCCATGTGCATGTGCACGATTGCCCAACGCGCTCCTCACGTTCTGCCGTGACACACACATGCAGGCGTGCAGCACCTGTGGATACGCCCCATGTACCTGCAGGCACGCACCTTGCCATGTGTACAAACACCCATGTGCATGTGCACGATTGCCCAACGCGCTCCTCACGTTCTGCCGTGACACACACATGCAGGCGTGCAGTACCTGTGGATACGCCCCACGTACCTGCAGGCACGCACCTTGCCATGTGTATAAACACCCATGTGCATGTGCACGACTGCCCAACATGCTCCTCACGTTCTGCCGTGACACACACATGCAGGCGTGCAGCACCTGTGGATACGCCCCATGTACCTGCAGGCACGCACCTTGCCATGTGTACAAACACCCATGTGCATGTGCACGATTGCCCAACGCGCTCCTCACGTTCTGCCGTGACACACACATGCAGGCGTGCAGCACCTGTGGATACGCCCCATGTACCTGCAGGCACGCACCTTGCCATGTGTACAAACACCCATGTGCATGTGCACGACTGCCCAACGCGCTCCTCAGGCCCTTCTTTAAGTTCTGGGATACGTGTGCAGAACGTGCAGATCTGTTCCACAGGTATACATGCCCCGTGGTGTTCTGCTGCACCCATCAACCTGTCATCTAGGTTTTAAGCCCCACATGCATTAGGTATTTGTCCTTATGCTCTCCCTCCCCTTCCCCCCACTCCCCGGACAGGTCCTCTCCTAATAGCACCTTAACTCAGAGGTGACATCTGCGGCTGGGGCTGGCCTGCTGGCCTGGCTCACCTCTGTCTCATGAGGTGCCTGGGCCCAGCCAGTAGGCCCAGCTCCTCACCCGGTCTGGGGCTCTTCTGTTAGCTCCAGCAGGACAGGCTTAGGGTAATGATGCCCACAGGGCTCAGGGCTCAGAGCCAGTGTTCCAGGCAGTGCGTGGGTCATGACCACACCCTTCCACTGGCCACACATATCCCTAAGGCTGAGAGCCAGAGGGGGGATGCAGAGCGCCTGAGCCTCCTTGCCTCCGCACCCCGCCCCACCTGCTCCTGTGTCTACATGCATTCTGCCCTCTCTGAGACTGAGCTGTGCTTTCACTGGGGCGCTTGCCCTTCCGCTGCTGCCTCAGTGGCGCCTGCGGCCTCTACGTTCCTCGCTCCTCCTCCTCTGGCTTCTTCTGGTTTTGTCTCCCTCTGCAAACAGTGACCTTTGCTTCCCACCATGTTTAGGAGCCTGGAGCTGAACAGCCATCTAGGGGCAGAAGGGCCCTATGGCCCCTGGCTCACGGCACCTGGGGTTCTGATCTGGATTGGTGGGTTCAGTGGGTGGAATGGGGCCCCCCAAAGTTCACGTCCACTGGGGAACCTCAGAATCTGACTTGATTTGAAAATAGGGTCTTTTCCTATGTGACTAGTGAAGGATGTTAAGAGGAAATCATCCTAGATTCAGAATGGACTCTAAATCCTGTGGGTGGAGTGTTTATCAGAGAAGGGAGAAGGAAATTTTACAAACAGAGCAGGCCACATGAAGACGGACACAAAGAGTGGGGTGCTGCGGTCACGAGCCAAGGGAACCTGGGGCCTCCAGAGCTGCGAGAGGCAACGGCGGGTCCTCCTACAGAGCCTCCTGAGGGAGCAGGGCCCTGACCATCAATCTGGCACCTTCTGGCCTCCAGGACCTTGAGATGATACGTTTCTGCCATTTCCAGCCACTCAGAACGGAGTGGCCGCAGGTCATACAGGCAGGAAGTGATTCCAGAAAGAAGCGGCGGGTCTCCTGACTGAGCCCTGGGGGAGCTGAGCGGGACTCCCATCTCAACATGTCACTTTTCACCTCATCGCCTGGTTTCCAGAAGTTCCTGCTGCGCTTGGCCGTATTTCCACTGCAGGGTCTGGTGCTGCCCAGCTCGCTCCCTCTTCAGCGGGAGCCTCTGTGAATCCATTCTTCTTTGGGTTCCACAGGGAGCTGAGGCCAGGTGCCTGGGTGGGAGGACCAGGGGCCTCTGATGCAGCCTTTCAGCTGGGCCTGCCTCCACCACGCTGGGAGAAGCCTATCAGTGCTGACCGCACACAGCTCCCAGCGGCTCAGCTCTCCTTGTCAGCCCCGTCCACCCGCTCCTGTCCTTCCAGAACTGTCCTGCTGAGTTTGCACTCAAAGGAGGATGCCATTTTCCCCATTTTGTGTCCCTGTCACCTTACAGGGGGTTCCAGAAGGTGCGTGAAGGAAGTGTGAGCATCCTATCCTCTCTAACTGGGACCCTAGTGCACACAGCTGCTGTTTCCCCGGCTCCTCCAAGATCCAGGGTTCGGCACAGGTCACAGACACTCTGTCCTTCAGCAGAGCCTCCCTGGGCCCTGAGATCCTGACATAGCAACGCACTCCTGTGCCTCAGCTGCCTGGCGGACTGGCACAGACACAGGAGGGCTGGGCCTGGAGCCCAGTGCTGGTACCTCCTTCTTCACGCCGAGGTGCTCCAAGGCAGGGTCCTAGCCTGTTCTTCCCATGGATCTGTTAGTGGGACCACGTTTGACATGCTAGGTCCTCAGCATCTGAGAATGAAGAGACCTCGCAGTTTGAGCTCGGTTCTGCAATGGGAGACTCCTCCAGGCTCCAGGCTTGCAGGAAGCTCAGGGGCACAGTGGCCTGGACAAGGTAAGCCACCCACTGGGTCAGGGGCCATGCAGCCAGAAGGCCCCTCCCTGTAGCAAGCTGGATCCTAAGTCCCAAACAAGGCCACTGTGGACAAAGCGCAGAACTGCAGGAGATGCTGACGGGACAGCTCCCGGCCACGAGGCGACCACAGAACCAGGAGATGCTGACGGGAGAGCTCCCGGCCACGAGGCGACCACAGAACCAGGAGATGCTGACAGGAGAGCTCCCAGCCACGAGGCGACCACAGAAACAGGAGATGCTGACGGGAGAGCTCCCGGCCACGAGGTGACCACAGAACCAGGAGATGCTGACGGGAGAGCTTCCGGCCACGAGGCGACCACAGAACCAGGAGATGCTGACAGAAGAGCTCCCCAGCCATAAGACCACCAGAGAACTAGGAGCTGCTAACAGAGAGCTCCCCGGCCACAAGATGACCACAGAACCTTTTCCAGAGGGTTGGTAGGTGATGTGAATCATCCATTGGCAGTGAGTCTGACCTCCAGAACTTGCCACCAGGCTGACAGCATGAGCTGCCCGGCCTGAGGCAGCAGCAGTTTACGGCAACATGACAGGAGAGACAGCATTTTGGCAGGCTGCTTGCTGGGCGGCCAGGCCCCAAGGAGACCTGCGTGTCCTCCTCTCTGGGTCCAGCGGAGGCCCCGGGATGGCCTGTAGATACCGCCCTCCTGGAAAGCCTGGTTGGGGTGGGATTCAGACATCCAAGCCCCCATGAGATCAGCGGCTGCTGCTGTCTGCACAGCCTCGGAGTCTCTCACGCTGGGGAAATGGGCTCTCAGTGGAGCGAGTTTCCATGAAATACAAGTTTCTGAAGAGAACCACACAGAAACCCCACTGAATTTTTCCACCCCCACAACTGTGATTTCACACAGCACAGAATTAGAATGTGGTGCTTGCTGGTGAGTGTGCAAATAGGATTTCCATCTAGCCGGTTTGTTCAGATTTAGGAACAGCTCACTGACAAGTACCTTGCAATACATAAACATTCCAAAAACGTGGCAGAGCAAACACTGATTAGAGTATTTCAAAAGCCAGTCACATGTGCGGTACGCAGCCCCGGCCGAGAAACATCCATGGAGAGAAGACCTGCTCCCCTCGGCCCCACCAGCCCTTCCTGTCCCTCCTTCTCCAGCTCTGCGAGCCCTGCTCAAGGGCAGAGGAAGCCAGAGCAAAGCTGGGGAATGGGAGGGGGGGTGGACAACAGCTCTCAGCCCATCCCCCAGGAGCAGGAGCCAGAGTGGGGGCCAAGAAGGGGCACTGCCCACACCTTGGGGGGACCGGCAGCAGCCACCCAGGGTCTCCTTGCATAGGGTAGGTGGACATCGCAGGGCAAAGCCGGCTGAGGGCAGTGCCTGGAAAACCACTGAGTGGTCAGTTTCTCTCCAGTCCCCACAGGACATGGATTTCCAGCCTCCTACAGCAATCCCGTCTCTACTAAAAATGCTTCTCCCATGTGACCACGTGTGAGCAGGCGTGTGCTCCAGCACCGGGCGCTCCCCCTCAAGACACAGACGCCACCTTTCATTCTATTCCTTCCTCCTTTTAAATGCTGGCGGTGGTCTATTAATTTCACAACACATTCCTGGGGTGACTGCCTGCACTTTCAAAAGCAGTGATCTTGGGTCAGGGAGGTGGCTCACACCTGCAATCCCAGCACTTTGGGAGGCCGAGGTGGGTGGATCACCTGAGGTCAGGAGTTCAAGACCAGCCTGGCCAACATGGCAAAACCCTGTCTCTACTAAAAATACAAACGTTAGCTGGATGTGCTGGTGGGTGTCTGTAGTCCCAGCTACCTGGGAGGCTAAGTCAGGAGAATCACTTGAATTCAGGAGGTGGAGGTTGTGGTGAGCCGAGATTATGCCACTGCACTCCAGCCTGGGCAAGAGAAAAAAAGCAGTCTTACAAACTCAAGCACAGCATGTGCCTAGGGTCCACACTCGGTGAGCCCATGAATCCATGTGTCACACACAGAGGCACAGGTGCGGGAAGGGGATGGGGAGCAGCACATGTAGGCCAGCACCTGTGCCAGGGCGGCCCACACTCTCGTGGGGCCACAGAGAGAAGTAAACGGCAAGCACCCATTCGGGAAAGGGCTGGGGTGTGACAGGCACTAGGCACATTAGTGGAGCCTCAGCTGGGCAGGTTGGGGGCAGGGGGGCCGCCTGCATCAGGCCTGGGGTCAGCGCAATGGTGGAGCCTAGCTGGGCAGGCGGGGGCGGGGGGCCGCCTGCATCAGGCCTGGAGTCAGCACGATGGTGGAGCCACAGCTGGGCAGGCGGGGGCGGGGGGCTGCCTGCATCGGGCCTGGGTTGGAGGTGGGTATTAATCTAAGAACATGACCATTAGTCTGGAATTAGCAGCAAGCCCATATCTACTGAGTCTCTCACAGCCAAGTTATGAGAAACCATCATCTCTCGAAAAAGCAATTCATGGTAAAGTGTGAAATCGCATCTAGTGCTAATTCACCACCTATAAGAAACTCAGATGCAATCAGGCAACTGGGATTGTAACTTCCAATTCTACGGTGGTTAGTTCAAGAGCTCAACTAACCTTTCCAGAAAGCTTTGAAAACAGGTCACCACAGGCCAGTGATTCTATTAGGAGCCAGCACTCCTGCTGTTCCCAGAGCCTTCTCCCAAGACACCTGGGAAGATTATAGGACTAGCCCTGGCCCCCTGGAGCGAGCACACAGTCACTCACAGAGGTCCACCAGCCCCAGGATCTGTAGCCCACGGACACGAGGTGCCCGCGCCACGGCAACAAGAAACTGCCCCAGGACAGATGGTCAGGAATCCAGCCCCAGAGAGGGAGGTGGGGAGGAGACCGGCCCTGGGCCTCTTTGCCCGAGGATGGAGTGAGCAGCTACCACCTGTCCCCCCGCCAGAGTCAGGGTGGCGTCGGAGGCCTCACAGGCCCCCACCCCAGCACACCCACAAGGAGGCCAAGGGCCACGTACCGTGGTGGTCTTTATCCTCCCACCGGGCTGCGTGCACGTCCAGCCTGACCGGTTGATTAACAAGTCACAGCCTTCCCCCTCCAGACACGGAAGCATGTCACACCACTGCTTGGTCTTGATGATTCTTGCTGTGGGAGAAAAGAGACAGGCAGTCAGCATGCTGCTTTCATGGGTTGTGAGGGTGTTACTGGGGGACCTGGGTCTTGGCGCTGGCTGGAAAGGCCCTCAGGCAGTGCCTGGCATGGCTGTGCGCAGGGACCCTCACGCAGGGACGCTGGGCCCCGGGGCTTCACCAGCTTGCTGGCTTCCTGGTTTAGTGCTTACTCCGAGTCCTGCTCTGTCCTCGGCCACTCAAGGAGCAGTAAGAAGTGACCAAGGGGGGCTGGAGACGCCTCTGTGGAGCCGTGCCCTTCCTGCAGCATGGCTGCCTCACTTGCTCTTGTCTGTAATGCACCAAAGAGCCGGGAAAAAGCAGGAGGAGGGGGTTCTCGGCCAGGTCATCCCTCAGATGCAGTGAGAGCAGCCTGTGACTGGGGGGGGGCCAATGGAGCCCAGACTTGCTGCTCGGAGTGAGGCTGGGCGGGGGGTGGAGAGCTGGTGCCCATCACTGATGGGAGGATGTGACAGCAACCCCTGTCCCAATCCCCACCCGTGCCACATCTCATCTGCAGATGCCAGGATGACCACCGGGGCCCGCCCCTCACCAGCCACATCAAGGCTACAAGACTAAAGGACATGAATCCTCATCATGACCCCTGGACAGGGTAGAGGGCGGGGGTGTGGTGAGGGGGCCGGGTAGATGGACCGCTGGGGAAACTCCGAAGCCCACAGCAACTTCTTCCATGCCACAGAGAGTCGCAGTTTCTCTCTTCACTGAAAGCCCACCCCATTGTGTGGCTGTAGGATTAGGCAGACTGGAGATTACTCTCCACCAGAAAGGCCGAGAAGCAAGGAGTTAGATGTGACTGTATCAACATAAGCTTCACTGCAGGAACCTCAAGAAGACGATCAGTCATTTCTCAAACTGGGACAAAATAGTCCTTCCTAATGCACACATGATGATGTCTATTAAAACCGGACCTACAAACAGAGGTTGCAATCCAGCTGAAACACAGGCGTTCAGACGAGATGCAGACACTTGCCAGGCATTCCTAGTTCACAGTTAAGTTAGAAACATGCACACTTATACACACAGGATTCTACCACCAACTTTAACCCCATGGTTGGAAATCGGGGAAAACTCTGGATCTCACATGAAAAAGAAGTTTGAAAGTTTGGGTCATTCGGGCAGGGTGGCTCACGCCTGTAATCTCAGCACTTTGGGAGGCTGAGTTGGGTGGATCAGGAAGTCAGGAGATTGAGACCATCCAGGTTAACACGGTGAAACCCCATCTCTACTAAAAATACAGAAAATTAGCCAAATGTGGTGGCATGTGCTTGTAATCCCAGTTACTCAGGAGGCTGAGGCAGGAGAATCGCTTGAACTCGAGAGGCAGAGGTTTCAGCGAGCCAAGACTGTGCCACCGCACTCCAGCCTGGGTGATGGAGTGAGACTCTGTCTCAAAAAAAAAAAGTTTGGGTTCAAGGCCCTAGGAGAACAGATGACATCATCAGACACTGCATTCACTGGTGAGAGCCACGTGCCCCATGCTATGTGCAAAGTGGATGGACTGCACATGGCTCATTTCATGCCAGAGCAGGGAGGCCATGGGAGCCCTCACCTCCCCTTCCTCACCCCGCACTGTTTCTCGGGGTCCTCACTGCTCTGAGTAGCAGCTTGGAACTCACCTTGTTGGATTCAGGCGATTTACACGTGAAGCCCCTTTGTGTTTTCCTTCTAGATCCCTCCCTCCTGGGGCTCAGTGTTTGATGGGTCCACTGGCCCCAGGGACGCAGAGAACCCAGTGCCTGGGCTGCCTCCGTTGCCAGCCCTGTAGATGGGGAAGGGCTCCCTGTCGCCCACACCAGGCTGGGATGCATGGACATCCAGGCCCAAGGCAAGAGTGGTCCCCATGACCCCCAGCCCCCAACTCCTGTCTGCAACCCCGGTCCCTCTTGCGACACTTCAAAACCCTTGGCTTCCTCCTCTCTCCTGAGTTTTCTCTTCCATGTCACCTTTTTCCTTTTTTAAATAAAGCACAGGACTCTCAATTTGCATAAACCAGAAGTGTACTTCCCCAGGATACTGGTTTACAAAACGTTCCTGAGATTCCTCAGCACAGGAGGGAAATGGCTGCTGTATCAACAGCCCTGCAAATGCATGCATGTGCACACGTGTGCAATGCTGTATAGACAGCTCTGCAAAGGCATGCGTGTGCACACGTGTGCGCTGCTGTATCAACAGCCCTGCAAATGCATGTGTGTGCACACGTGTGCAATGCTGTATAGACAGCTCTGCAAAGGCATGCGTGTGCACACGTGTGCGCTGCTGTATAGACAGCTCTGCAAAGGCATGCGTGTGCACACTTGTGCGCTGCTGTATAGACAGCTCTGCAAAGGCATGCGTGTGCACACTTGTGCGCTGCTCTATAGACAGCTCTGCAAAGGCATGCGTGTGCACACTTTTGCACTGCTGTATAGACAGCTCTGCAAATGCGTGTGCACACGTGTGCACTGCTGTATAGACAGCTCTGCAAAGGCATGCGTGTGCACACTTGTGCGCTGCTGTATAGATAGCTCTGCAAATGCGTGTGCACACGTGTGCACTGCTGTATAGACAGCTCTGCAAAGGCATGCGGGTGCACATGTGTGCACTGCTGTATAGACAGCTCTGCAAAGGCATGCGTGTGCACACGTGTGCACTGCTGTATAGACAGCTCTGCAAATGCATGTGCACACATGTGCACTGTTGTATAGACAGCTCTGCAAATGCATGTGCACATGTGTGCACTGCTGTATAGACAGCTCTGCAAATGTGTGTGCACACGTGTGCACTGCTGTATAGACAGCTCTGCAAATGCATGCGTGTGCACACGTGTGTGCTGCTGTATAGACAGCTGCAAAGGCATGCGCGTGCACACGTGTGCACTGCTGTATAGATAGCTCTGCAAATGCATGTGCACACGTGTGCACTGCTGTATAAACAGCTCTGCAAATGCGTGCATGTGCACGTGTGCTGCTGTATAGACAGCTCTGCAAATGTGTGCACACATGTGCGCTGCTGTATAGACAGCTCTGCAAATGCATGCGTGTGCACACGTGTGCTGCTGTATAGACAGCTCTGCAAAGGCATGCGTGTGCACACGTGTGCTGCTGTATAGACAGCTCTGCAAAGGCATGCGTGTGCACACGTGTGCACTGCTGTATAGACAGCTCTGCAAATGCATGCGTGTGCACATGTGTGCACTGCTGTATAGACAGCTCTGCAAAGGCATGTGTGTGCACCCCCCTGTGCTGACACGCTGTCCTCCAGATGTGTGGCTGGTGGGCTTCGTGGCTGTGCACCCAGGCTGCTGTCCATGATCCCACGTGCGGGAGGACCACCGCTTGGACAATGCTCTGTGGTTCCCACGTCTTGAAATTCTGAATAATTTGTAACAAGGGCCCCACATTTCATTTTGCACAGGACCAGCCAATCACGTTGCTGGCCTGCAGGCAGTGGCTATCCCTGTAGGAGCAGTGGGCAGCAGAGGACCGGACCCTGGGGGAGAGCTCACTCCTTACCCCAGGAAGACGCAGGCCCTGGGGTTGTCGCAGGGGAGGCAGGTCTGGGAGGTCAGGGGCCCTCTGGAAGACAAAGGGACAGCATCACAGCCAGAATGACCAGGCTCTGGTCCTCGGTTCTGACAAGGCAGGAGGAGCTGCCCGAGGCCTGCATGAGTGGAGTGGAGAGGAGTTGAGATGCACTGGTCATACCTGTCATGGCACCCATGCAGAGGATGCTGTGGGGTGCTGTGTCCTGGCCAGTCCTGCCCTGCCCCACACAGGCCCCTTCACACCCGAAGCCATGGAGGCAGCGCCCAGCAGCCTGGCATGGCTGGCACCAGCCCATTTACAGGCCAGTGCCATGGATGGAGTAGCCTCTCAGTGCAGCCCAACCCCTGTAACTGGAGACGGGGCCTCCAGGAGTTGAGGAAGGTTAGATGAGGCCATGAGTGTGGGGCCCTGACCCACCGGATTCCTGTCCTTAAGAGAGAGACTCCGGAGTTCAACCATGTTCTCTCTTTGCCCCCACTCTTCCCTCCTCCCCCTCCTCACCCCAGCATGTCAGGACATAGCAAGCAGATGCCGTCTAGGAGCCAGGAATCAGATCCTCACCAGGACCCAAACCTCTCAGCACCGTGATCTTAAACGTCCAGCCACCAGAACTGCGCGAAAATAAAAACGTGTTGTTTGAGCCCCTCAGTTTGCAGAGGTTTGCTACAGCGGCCTGACCCAGCTGAGACGGCCAGGGGACCAGGAGCCATGGGAATATACCTCATTCACGGGAAGTGTCAGGTGAGGAAACTCTAGCTGAGAATCAGTGGCTTCCCCCACGAGAAAGGAACTGTGCTCTTTGCTCCTGAGGGAACCTCCCGGCTTCTGGGGACATCTCCAGGATGAACAAGCCACCCAGGCAGCAGCTCCCAGACCCTCAGAGAGTCCCAGCCACCTGCTGCACTTCCACCAACCTGAGGGACAGCGCCAAGAGGGGGCATGGTGCCAGGAGGGGGAAGGCTGGAGACTGTTTCTTCCCAGGGCCTCTTTTCCTGTCTGTTTCCTATTCCTGCAGAAAGCCACCAGCAGCTGTCTCCCATCCCCGATGCAGCGTTCTGGGTGACAGTAAATATGGTTGAAAAATCTCACACACGCACAAATACGAACCTTAAACCTAGAGGAAGCTACAGGTGAAACACACTCTCCAATCCCAGAAATCCCCTTGCAATGGCTGGGAAAAGAACTGAACAAATTATAGAAAGCAACATGTGTGTGTGTGTGCACGTGTGCATATATGTGTCTGTGTGTGTGCGTGCATCTGTGTGCATGTGTGTGTCCGTGTGCATGTCTGTGTGTGTGTGCATGTCTTTGTGGGTCCGTGTGTGTGCGCCCATGTGTGTTGGGGGTGTGTTTCTCTGGCACCAACGCTGAGGGACATGAGAGGCAGAGGTTTCAGTGCGGCTTGAAAGAAATGCCCATGTGTGCTCCCATCTGTCCTAACCACGGTGCCCAGGGTGGTCTTCGGGGCAGCTTGGCTGCTGCTCTCATCCTGAGCCGAACAGGGCCTCAGAAACCCCCGGTCCCCAGTGCCTATTGTCTTCTGCCCTAAGAGGCAGAAGCAGGGACGGGGCTGTCTCGGGTGAGAAGCCATTCAGCTGCTGCGACAAGGCATCTCAGCATCAGCCCTGCCCACTTTAGCCACTCTGCAGCACACGGTGGGGCCTGGGCCATCAGGAATGGGGCTGGCACAGCCCAGAACACCGGGGCAGGGTGGGTGGCATCCGAGGGCCTGACCTATCTGCAGGGCAGGCTGTGAGAGGGTGGACAGATGGTCCGGGCTCAAATCCTTCACTGCCCAGCTCAGCAGGGACCTTGATGTGCACACACATGTCAACATCACACATGTATACACCACACACATACATCACACACGTACATGTTACACACACACATATACCACACACAGAGGTCTGTAGACACACACACATGCACACGTCCATTTAAATGCACACTCACAAACACGTATCAACAAGTGCAGCACACACATGCACATGTGTAGAGATGTGTATCTGCACATGCACCCACATGTATACTCTCATGTAAACACGTATGTACATGCATGCGGGTCACTACGCGGGCTCGCCTGCTCTCAGCACTCGCAGAACAAATGGACGAGCAGGCAGCAGGCTACCCCGTCCCTGGCCTGGCCCTCCAAGGGCACCAGCGCGCTGGCCCTGAGCACACAACACCTTTTGTTTGCTGGCAGGAGCCAGGCTCGCCCAGCCCAGCCCACTTCCTGCTGGAGGCGGTCAGAGGCACAGCGCCCGGCCACCATGTCCTGGGTGGGGACAAAGGGGCCTTTCAAGCCCACATTTCACAACTCTCTTTCACCCGGGCATGGGTGAGGAGGCCTCTCCTCTGGTCTCAGTGTCACAGTAGCTCTCAGGGATGGGAAGGGGCGTCCCCAGGAGCTGACAGAGCTTCCCTTGGTAGCGTGAGTGATGGTGACTCAAACCTGGGCTCTGGGCAAAAACATGTCATCACCCATCCACATGGGCTAATCAGGGGGGTCCTGAGCATATGACAAGTAAAGGGCACGGGAGGTAATGGGCATGGGTGAGTGAAGGGCATGAGGGTAATGGGCACGGGGGAGGGAAGGGCACGGGGGTAATGGGCACGGGGGAGGGAAGGGCACGGGGGTAATGGACACAGGGGAGGGAAGGGCACGGGGGTAATGGGCACGGGGGAGGGAAGAGCACGGGGGTAATGGACATGGGGGAGGGAAGGGCACGGGGGTAATGGGCACGGGGGAGGGAAGGGCACGGGGGTAATGGGCACAGGGGAGGGAAGGGCACGGGGGTAATGGGCACGGGGGAGGGAAGGGCACGGGGGTAATGGACATGGGGGAGGGAAGGGCATGGGGGTAATGAGCATGGGGGAGGGAAGGGCACGGGGGTAATGGGCACGGGAGAGGGAAGGGCATGGGGGTAATGGGCACGGGGGAGGGAAGGGCACGGGGGTAATGGGCACGGGGGAGGGAAGGGCACGGGGGTAATGGGCACGGGGGAGGGAAGGGCATGGGGGTAATGGACATGGGGGAGGGAAGGGCATGGGGGTAATGGGCACAGGGGGTAAGGGCATGGGATAAAAGCACAGGGGTAAAGGACATGCAGGTAAAGGGCATGGGGATTAAAGGGCATGGGGATTAAAGGGCACAGGGGTAAAGGGTATGGGGGATAAAGGCACAGGGGTAAAGGGCACAGGGGTAAGGGCACAGGGGTAAAGGCACAGGAGTAAAGGGCACAGGGGTAAAGGGCATGGGTTAAAGGGCATGGGGTAAAGGGCACAGGTTCTCAAGCATTTCTGTGTCTGCAGCGCCTGTCCGCAGGATGGTAGGAGCGGGTGCTCAGGACATGGCTGGGGAAGGGAGCCAGGGAGCCACTGCCTCAGATGGAAAGGGGGTGCGGGAGGGCGTCTCAGACTGCGTTTGTCCTGGTTGAACCTAGGGTCTCACCAATCTTGAGCCTCTGTAGGACCCCACAGCCCCCAAGACCCAGCCCAGCCAGGCCCTGGGCCAGCAGCGCTTTCTCCACCTGGAAACACTTCTCCAAGGTACCACTCAGCCCAAGGGTCCCTCCCACACCACGCTCTTCATCACACACACGTATGCCATTCACGTACGTAGATACAGGCACACACATGCACACCACACACAGCTGCACATCCACACACATGCAAACACGTCCGCAGGGTGCCCCCTCACAGTCTCACCACCCACACATGTGCATCATCCCCCAGGCCACCTGGCTCCCTGGCAGTGAGTCCTCAGGTCTACAGAGGGGCTTGCACCTTCCAGCACTCCAGGTCCCCTCTGGGTGCACATTCAAGCTGCTTCCCCAGGTGCAAGCTTCACCTCCCAGGCCTCCCTCGCTCCTCGGGATGACGCAGCTGCTGCTCCCAGATCCTTGTCAGTGGCAGCATGGAAACCTTGGGTTCCAGGAGGGCAGAGTGCAGTGTCCTCTGCCCAGTGCAGCTTGGACCATGTTTCAGGGCGAGAGGCCTCCAGGCCAGGCAGGAGCCGGGCTCTCCCTGCAGTCTGGGAGGTCAGCGGCCTGTGACCGTGCCAACAGCCTCAGGGAGGAAAGGGCTGAGAGGAGGGGGCAGGCGGGGCTGGCTAGCCACAGGACCTCAGCACAGAGTGGCTCACGCTCCCAATCAATTTGCTGAAAGTCCAATTTGCCACAAACAGTCGGGCGACCCTTGAATGGAGTTGAAGACACAACAGGGTGGTTGTTTGGGTGAGACCGTGCCTGATCGAGGGGGAGCCCACCGGTGCCTCCTGCAGATGGCCAGCGTGGAGGCACCTCTGACCAGCACTGACCCAGGTTCCTGGGTCTGTATTTTCTGAGGCTTCACACAAGGGAGGCTCAGGGAACGTTCAGTCTTAGTCCTGCTTGTCGTTTGGACTTGTCATCAGGACTGTGAGGCAACAGGGAGACACGCCATGCCGTCCAAGTCTGCGGCCAGTCAGAGGCGTGCCTGCCTGGGGGATTCAGCCCTGGGCTGTGGCCTCCTGGGGACAGTGCTTGATGGCCTAAATGCTGGCCACCGACCTCTTCTGAATAGGCTGTGCTTGCGACGGCCATGTCAGAGTGCAGGTATGTCCTGTGTGATCTGGAGGATACTCATTTCCAAATGCCATCCAGGGGGCCCGGGTGTGTGTGCGTGTGGTGTGTGAGGTGGTGTGCGTATAGTGTGTATGTGAGGTGGTATGGTGTGTATGGGCTGTGTGTGTGCATGGGGTGTGTATGGGGTCTGTGTGTATGGTGTGTGTACATGGGTTGTGTGTATAGTGTGTGTGAGGTTGTATGTGTATGGTGGGTGTATGGTGTGGGTGTATGGGGTGTGTGCGTATGAGGTGTGGGTATGGGGTATGTATATGGGGTGTGTGTATAGGATGTGTGTATAGTGTGTGTGTATGGTATGTGTATGTGTGTGTATGGGGTGTGTGTATAGTGTGTATGTGTATATGGGGTGTGATTGTGTGTACGGTGTGTGTGTGTGTGTAACATGTTCCTGTTCACGCAGACCCTTCACACCCTGCAAAGGTCCATCCACCCCCAATACCCAGTGTGAATTGCAACAGGAAGAGGCAGCAGGAGCTGGATGTTTCCCTGGGACGTGGGAGCCGCTCTCCGGGGCTGTGGGCGCTGCACCAGGGACACACTCTAAGCGCTTCCGGGCCTCCCTCTCACCCTCCCGGAGCAGTTCGTTAGACGTAAGTGCGGCAGTAAATATGCAATGGAAGTTTCTTCTGTTCGCAGTCGCAGCGATAATTGGATTATTCCCGTTTAAAGCCCTGCTTACTCACGCTGCAAGGCAAAGCCTGTCTTCATCCGAAGGAGACACCTGAGGTGAGTTATCAGAAACCCACTCGTAAAAGTGCCTTCCGGGACAGTTCTGGGTTAAATAGAAGGTGTGATGACAACAAAGCCACACGCTTATTAAGACGCCTTCATGAGACACATCCTTAAGTATGTGAGAGCAGAGATCACTAAGTGGAACGTGGGGAATGTATACACACGGCGCAGCAGGTACGTCCCTCTGCTCTGGAGCTCACTGAGTGGAATGTGGGGAATGTATACACCCAGTGCAGCACGTAGGTCCCTCCACTCTGGAGCTCACCGAGTGGAACGCGGGGAATGTATACACCCGGCGCAGCAGGTAGGTCCCTCCGTTCTGGAGCTCACTGAGTGGAACGCGGGGAAGGTATACACCCAGTGCAGCAGGTAGGTCTCCGCCCTGGAGCTCACCAGTGGAATGCGGGGAAGGTATACACCCGGCGCAGCAGGTAGGTCTCCACCCTGGAGCTCACCAGTGGAATGCGGGGAAGGTATACACCCGGCGCAGCAGGTAGGTCTCTGCCCTGGAGCGTGGCGAGCAGGTAGATTCTATTGATTGGAGGTCCCGGGCAGGTGGGGTTGAGGGTCTGAGTGGACCCCAGTTGACCCAGCTCGTGTAAGCCCCAAACGGCCTATGTGTTCTCGAGAGCTAACCCTCTGCATTTTGTCTGTGTCACCCACGGGTGGCATGGCTGTGTGGCCTCGTGGTGCTTGAAAGCTCTTAGTAAGGACTGAGCGATGCTGTATGCAGAACTTGAAGCCAGCCAAGCCGACTCCCCTCGCCAGGAATCTGGTGACGCCAAAGGGCCTGCCGAGTTGTTCCAGCACCAGGAAGCCCCAGCCAACCTCTCAAAGAGTCAGGAAGGCCCCCTGCCCAGCCCCAAACCTGAGAACCTCACAACCTAGGAAACACATGAAGAGAAGCCAACTGTCCACACGACCCTTCCCCGGATTGACGCCCCAGGGAGGAACACGCGGGCTCCTCCAGGGGACAGATGGACAGGGACGCACAGTGCTCCTTCACCTGGGACTGTGGCCGTGACATTCCTCAGCTCAACACCCAAGCCCCATGGTGTGCACGGCTGCAGGCTTCCCTTGGGAATAAACGGCTTCCTCACTCCCGTTAACACGCAGTTCTGCTTTCTGTACTCAACAGCTTGGAAAATGAATCACCCAGAACCAGCCCAGTGGGATTCCACGAGAAACTGTGGCCACTTGCTCACCTATCATCAGAAACACTCTTGACCGCCTGAGCTGGGGCGGCCGCGCTCTCTGGCAGTGTCTGACCGAGAAGAGCGTCCCCCAAGCCTCCCAGATCTGGCTGGGGACGGAGGATTCAATCTACAGCCATGTGCACGGGAAAAGGGGTGGTCAACATTAATACACACGAATACATACAGACCCACCCCCCACACAATATGCACATACACAAGTGTACACACACTCCACACAGACACAAAGACCACCTGGCCTCGTGGAGTGAAATGGAATTGGGGTCTACCAGAGGTCCCACAGAAGAACCCATGGGCAGGAAGTCCCGACACAGGCACTGAGGATGGTCGCTGTGATACTGATCCCTGCAGGGCGTGTTGGAAGCTCTCAGGAGGGCCCTGGGCTCCTGTTTCTGCCCTGTGGGAGATGGCATGCTGAGGCCTGACTTCCGAGGTGGCCCCAGCCTTTGTCGGGAAGGCTGGCAGGTGGGTGGGGCAGAAGTTTGGAGTGGCGGCCTTCCTCGTAGGTCAGTCCTTGCCAGGGCAGTATGGCCCGGGGGACACAGAAGACATCAGATGAGGCACTGCCCAGGAGCAGGACTAGATATCCACAAGCTTAGTGACCTGTGACCAACATGTGGAGCAGGGAGGCTTCTGGAGTGAACTGGCATAGCCGGGCCTCCCAGGCCCAGGGCACAGGAAAAGGCTGGGAAGTGGCTGTGTTTCTGGGAGGCATCTGTCTTTCCTACACCTCCAGAAGAGCCTCCTGCATACCGGAGGGCCCCACCGGGAACACCGGGGCCCAGACATACCCAGAACCGCAAGGGTGGAGCAGCAGCACCAGCCTTCCCTGTGGCTGCGTGGCAAGCTCATTTCCATGTATTCACGTGCATTCATGTTGACCTCCTCTTCCCCAGCGTTCTGAGTGCCCGGGCCACCCTGGTGGACCTCCCAGGGGCTGGCATGCTTATTTATGACTGGAATTTGATTACTGATTTCTACCTATGGGGAATCAATTAGCTTCATCTTCACATTACAGGAGAGGATAGGGAAGCTCAGAGAGCTCAAGCTTCTTGGGCTCAAGAAGTCTGCCCAAGGTCACACAGCTTACAAGCAGTGATGCCAGAACGTGGGGTGTGGTCAGCCTCCGCACTGCCTGTGGGCAGGGACCTCAGAGGGGCCCATGGGCTTCCCGAAGAAATGAGAGAAGCCAACAGCCCAGTGGAGATGCTGAACTGTCTAGAGAAGGGAGAAGGGTGGGATTCGGGAGTAGGGACCCCACAGTCTCCCCACCTGGGAAACACGCAGGGCACTATCTGTGAGCTGCGTCCCATCTGAGATGAGGGTAGGTGGCCACGGCCGACCACACAGCACAGCTGGGTCAAGGGGTCATTGTGTGGACAGGAGGAGGTGGGGGTGGGGGAAGCACCACATCCAGGATCCCCGGCAGGGAGCCCCATCCCCTTGTCAGGCAGCCTCCAGGCCAGGCAGGCCCAGGACAAATGCAGTTGTGTGCATCTGATGGTGCAGGAGCGGTGGAGGCACCTGGCCTCCAGCTGACGCCACAGGGGAGGGAGAACATGTCCACATCCACTGACCCTACCCAGCGCACCAGCCAAGCCCACCTCCCCCGGTGCTGTGAGGCCACCTGTGACGGATGTCAGGCCACCAGGGAAGAGTTCCAGGCAGAGCCACGTACAGGGAGCGCCCCCTTGCTGTGTCCCTCATCCTGGAAGGACTGGCTCCTGGTGGCAGCAAGGACCTTGCCGATGACTGGGGAAGCACCCAGCCTGGCTCGGAGACACTTAACCAACCAGGGACAGGAGACAGGGCGATGCAAGGAAAGACCATGGCTGTCGCCCCCACCCCCGTGATGCCAATGACACCACCCCGTCAACCCACTCCTTCCTGTACAGTCTGGGCCTCAGCCCCTTGACAGCACAGCTGGGCCGCCTCAGGGAGCTGGAGTGAGTGGGTGGGGGACGGGTCAGTCTGTTCCAGCAACATCTCACGTGGCCACTTTCTCCACCCGAGGACTTGGTCTCAAGTCTCTGCAGGTTCCTCAGTGATGGAGCCTGGCCCTGCACTTCTGGCCTGGTCTAAAGGTACAGGCCGGCCTTTTCCGGGGTGAATGTGTGTCCCAAGTCCAGGAATTGCTAAATCCAGCCCAGAACTCAGACCCTGAGGACAAGCAGGCCAGGTGGAGGGGGAGCTCCACTCATGGACCCAAGAGGTGGGGTTTGCAGGTGAGTGAGAGGCACCCCATCTCCGGGGTAGGGGTCAGACCAGGTGTCCTGTCAATGTCTACCGGTGTCACACTGCCCCCCACATACCACGTGCAGAGGCAGAGGGAGGTTTCCATACATTTTTGAAAACCACGCCTCCCTAACTGCCCAGCTGTTCTGCACATTTGCAGTTGAGGACTTCTGTGGACACTGGGTCCCCCTGGGAGGCAGGTGCAGAGGCTGGAGTCTCCCCTCCCAGGTTCAAGCAATTCTCCTGCCTCAGCCTCCCAAGTAGCTGGGACTACAGGTGCGTGCCGCCATGTCCCCTAATTTTTTGTATTTTTAGTAGAGACGGGGTTTAACCATGTTGGCCAGGCTGGTCTCGAACTCCTGACCTCAGGTGATCTACCCGCCTAGGCCTCCCAAAGTGCTGGGAGGATAGGCGTGGGCCACCGTACCCGGCCTTCTGTTTTTGTTAAATCAGGATGCGCTGTGTCTCAGAAACTGGGAAGTCAAGATTCTCCTTTCAGCTAAGAAAGAGCTTACTTAGAAATGAACCAGGGAGGACTGGGCAGGGAGAGCCACCGTCCCCAGAGCAGCCAGGGGGAGGTAAGAAGCCTGAATGCCTGGCCCTCACGGGGTAGGGGCCAAGACAGGGCCAAGGTCTTGGGGTCCATGAGGCTGGCACGAGGCCAGCGTCCAGGACAGCAGAGAAAAGGGCAGCGTGCTCCGGTCCTCGCTGTTCAGTGGTGATCTGCTAATCACTCGGGAAAAAAAAATCCGCAAAACCCAGATTACATCTTAAAATTAGATAAAATTTTCTTTCTACAACTTCTAAGCAGCGTGATTTAGTGAGAACAGTCCTGATAATTATTTTTTCTTTAAATAGTTACAGTAGAATGTATTCATTTTCAAGATGGCTCTCTGATGAGAGTGGCTCATTAGCTCCGGGAACGGTCCCCACCGTGCTCAAGAAGAGAAAAGTCTCCCTTTGTGATGAGTGCACCAAATCGCACCAGCTCGAAACACTCCGAGTCTGGGCAATCAAATTAGATGAGAGGGGGGGAAAAACCCAAAAAACAAACACAAAAACCCAAGCCACCACTGTAATGAGCTACCTGCTCATTATTTCATTAAGGTAAAGACTTGTAAGTGGAAGAAAAAAAGCCCTCTAATCATGTTCCTCGGGCAAATTCCTGTGAACTCACAGAAGCTATTTAAGAGGGAAGTCGGGAGAGGCAGCCGCAGTTTTTAATCTTAATGTACGGAAAGGAGAGCGCCTCCTGACTGTTTCCAAGAGGCCCCAGGGGCTACGTGCTGGTGGAGTGGCACTCAGGGAGCCTGGGGCAGCCCAGGGAAGGAGGGTCATGGCGGGTGGGGCACTCCTTCACTTAGGAGGGTGACCTGAGGCCAGCTGGGTGTGTAGGAGCTGCGTGCTGCTGCTTGTGGGTCATCACTGGGGCGGTAAGGATGGCAAGTTCTGGGGGATGGTCCCGTTTACAAGTGGACTGTCACTAACTTGAGGGGAGGCACTGGCCATGGCAAAATTAACACGGACGCTGACAACTCTGACTGCCTTCTCAGGGAACCCGCTGCCCTCACGAGGACCTGGACACATCAAGGCTCACAGGAGGCTTCATAGCTAGGCTCAGGAAATATTGAGCCATCCCCATCCATCCATCCACAGCCTCCCCCCCACCAATCCATCTATCTATCCACGCACCCCACATCTATCCATTCGAACATCCATTACTATTCATGCACCATCCACCTATCATCCACGAATCCATCCATCCACCTGTCTGCCATTCATTCATCTACCCACCTATCCAGCTACCCATCCATATATCCACTCAGTCATCCATCCACCACACCACCCACCCATCCTCCCAGCCATTTATCCACTCATCCATCACTGACCTCCCACCAATCCATCCATCCACCTATATATCCATTCAACCTTCCATCTACCATCACCATCCATCCATCCAACCATCCATCCATCCATCCATCCATCCATCCATCCATCCATCCACCATCTATTAATCCACTCATCCTTCACCCACCCTCCACCAATCCATCCATCCACCTATATATCCATTTAACCATCCATCTACCATCACCATCCATTCATCCATCAATACATCCATCTATCCATCACTGATCCATCCATCCATCCGTCCATCCACCTATATATCCATTTAACCATCCATCTACCATCACCATCCATTCATCCATCAATACATCCATCTATCCATCACTGATCCATCCATCCATCCGTCCATCCATCCACCTATATATCCATTCAACCATCCATCTACCGTCACCATCATCCATCCATCCATCCATCCATCCATCCATCCATCCATCCATCTGTCCATCCATCCATCCATCCATCCATCCATCCATCCATCCGTCCATCCATTCATCCATCTGTCCATCCGTCGATCCATCCTCCTATCCATCAATCTACTCATCCATCACCCACCCTCCACCAATCCATCCATCCACCTATATATCCATTCAACCATCTATCCATCCATCTATTCATCAATCAATCCATCCATCCAACCATCAATCCATCCAACTATCCATCCATCCAACCTCTATCCATCCACCCACCTGTCCATCATCTAGCCATCTATCATCCATCCAGCCATCCTTCCTCCATCAATCCATCCATCCATCCCCTACCCATCTATCCATTCAAAAGTTGATTCACCATACAATATTCATTCATCTACTTATCTGATTTGGTGAATCAATCCTATCCACTTTCTATCAATCTATCCATTCATCTACCCACTGTCCATCCATCCATCCTTTCCCCCATCCACCCATCCAAACACCTGAGCATCATGTACTATGATTTGAAGTCTTGAGTGCCCCTCTGCACTCCCCTTTGGGCAGTGATTGATTAGGCCATGAGTGGAGCCCTTGTGAATAAAATTCATGCCTTACAAAGGGATGAGAGAAGCCCCTCATCCCTTCCAGTGCGTGAGGACACAGCCAGAGGGCAGTCGTCTGCAAACCAGAAGACAGTGCTCACTGCAACTGACCCTATGGCACCTGATCGCAGATTTCCAGCCTCCAGAACTGTGAGAAACACATTCCTGTGGTTTCTAAGCCCCCAGTCTATGTACTCCATTATAGCAGCCCCAGCAGACAAAGGCACAGTGAAACCTAGGCTTGTCTGCCTTCCCCTCCTGGGCAGAGACCCCCGGAGCCTCAGACGCCATCCTGCCTGCTGCCCATGGTTCAGGGACCCCCTCCTCCTCCCCGCTGGAGGGAGCTTTGAAAGTAGTAGCAGTGACCTTGGCCACTTGTGCTGACCCCACTCAGCAGCCCCTTTCAACTCCCAGGGCTCACCTGGGGCCTGTGTGAACTCAGGGCAAGGCACCTGCATTTCCAGGCCCTGCCTTCCTCTTAGCTTCTGGAGCTACAAGGAAGGTTGGCCAGTGGTGACAGATGCACCCAGTGACAGCGGTAGGTGCAGAGGCCTCTGAATGGGGTGTTTTCTAACTGACAGAGACCTTTAAACCCAAAGTGAAACCCTAAGCCCCCGAACCACCTGAACAGACACCCCCATGGGCCAAGAGTAGGCACAGAGAAACATGAGAAGCTGAACCCCCAGCCATGATGAGGGGAGATTAGACACCCCTCAACACCCTCCTCCCTTTTGGAGTTTAGGCTCAACTGATCAGCAGCATCATTAAAAGAGAGATCGTAAGACTGACAACATGGATTATTCGTGGCAGTAAGAAACCAAATTCCAACCTGCCTCTGATACAGAGCAGGCTCTAGCGGAAATCAAAATATTTTACCCCAAAGAACATCACTCTGACACATTTGGAAATGGCTCTGCAAAGCCGTCTCTTGTGGGGAAAATTTGCATCTCCTTTTTCGAGGTCTTTCCTGGATCCAAGAGAGATTTGACTAAGAGTCTGACACCTTTTAAGGTCCTAAGAGAGACATTCGTTCTCTCTCTTCACCTGCATAACAAGCACTGTAGCTTCCACAACCTCCCATCCTAACTCCAGCACTCCTTTCCACTGATTTCTTAAGTCTTTCAACCAACTGCCAGTCGGGAAATCCCTGAATCCACCTATGACCCAGAAACCTCACCTTGGAGATCTCCCCTGTCCCAGGCCAAACGAACGTCCACCTTAAGTGCATTGAGTTGGGCCTTTGCCCGTAACTCCCGTCTCCCTAAAATGTACAAAACCAACTGCAGCCCAGCCAAGTGGTCTTCCT
Organism: Callithrix jacchus; assembly: GCF_049354715.1. NCBI lineage: Eukaryota > Metazoa > Chordata > Mammalia > Primates > Cebidae > Callithrix > Callithrix jacchus. The sequence goes on along the minus strand of NC_133502.1, from coordinate 217,471,358 downwards.
GAGAGGCGGTGTCGGCGTGTGAGCACGCAGGAGTGGAGAAGCTGCCTGTGGACACCCCACCAGGATCTCCAGTGTGCGGAGGAGGACAGACCCCACCAAGCTCAGTTCAGCACCTACACGTGTGCTCTGACAGAGAAGGCACCTCTCTTGGAAGCTTCCCACCTCTGGTTTTGAAACGGTTGAAATGAGGGGAGCATCTCTGCAGACAAGCTGTGCGTGTCCTCACTGGTCGGAGCCCCCCATTTCCTGCACTTCTCCTAACTGGGGGGACTCAGTTCCAGGCATTTGGATGTGGTTTCTCTGGTTACAGCTGAAGGGCCAGGGCTCCGCCTCCCTGAAGTTCTGAGCACGCTGTGTTCAGGGGCGACCTGGCCCAGGCCTCGCCTCCAAGGGCTGCACCCCGCATCACTGTGTCTCTGAGCATCCACTAACACTGTGGGCGGCCCACTGAATTCCACAGGAAGGGCCCCGGAGGAAAAAACGGATGCTCAGGCTTCAGGCACCATGTCTGACATTCCCAGGCAGCCTGAGCCAGGCTGGTGTCCTTCCGAAGCCATGGCTGCAGCGCTGGTAGGGTCAGGGGTCCCCAGAGACGAGAACTGACAGATTGGTGGGCCGGCCCAGCAGTGGATGGCGGCACAGCAGGGCTAAAGCAGGCACAGGTGAGGTTCCTGCAGCAGTGTGCCCCCAAGGCGTCTGCAGCAGGAAGAGCCGGGGTATCTGGATCCTTCTTCACTCGCCCGCACCCCCTCACCCCACCGTCAGGACCACATCCTCAGTCCTCCTCCGCCCTAGAGGCCTGGCACGCACAAGGGGCCCAGCACACTACCTCTCAGCACCCAGGTCACAGATGGCAAATGTTGGGAAGCTGCCCCGTCCACGGGCAGCAGCAGTGCTGGGCCCCTCAGCTCCTCCGGCTCCCCATGCTGTGTTTGGGGGTGCCTGCTTCCCTGGGTCCCTCAGCTCCTGCAGCTCCCCATGCTCTGTGTTTGGGGGTGCCCGCTTCCCTGGGTACCTCAGCTCCTCCGGACCCCCGTGCTCTGTTTGGGGGTGCCTGCTTCCCTGGGTCCCTCGGCTCCTCCGGCCCCCCATGCTGTTTGGGAGTGCCTGCTTCCCTGGGTCCCTCAGCTCCTCCGGCCCCCCATGCTGTTTGGGGGTGCCTGCTTCCCTGGGTCCCTCAGCTCCTCTGGCTCCCGATGCTCTGTGTTTGAGGGTGCCTGCTTCCCTGGCTTGGCGGCTGCTCTCCGTGTCCTGCCCCTGTCACATCTTGGGCCCCTCATCCTCCTCTCCTGCCGCCAGGTTACCTAGACTTGAATGGAGACTAAATGCCACGAGGCCCGGGCAGCAGGGACTGGGCAGGCACGTGAGTGGCAGGCGGCTCTGCATGGAAGCCTCCTTGAGGCCTTCCATCTTCTGTTCCAAGAACCCAGCAAAGGCTGGCAGCAACCTGGGCCGTGGGACATGCGCCCCCGCCAGCCCCACAGAGCTGCAAATTGGAAGTTATTTATAACCCTGCTTCCAGCAAAGAGGACAGACCACCGCCAGGGCCTGGGGTCTGGGGTGAGCAGGAAAACAAAATGCATTCTCAGAATTCAGGCAACATGTGGAGTATCAGCCTCAGACACGATCCCCTCCCCGCATACAGGGTGGGGGGACCATGCCATCCCCACACCCACCAGGGTTGCAGCAGCTGCAGTGAGGCCTGGGGTGGGGCTGGCTGACCCGGGCTCTCTGCAGCCTCACAAGGCCTGTCACTCTTGGGGTGATGTTGTCAGCTCCCATTAAAAGTGGGGAAACTGAGGTTCAGGGGTCTATCCAGGGCCATATGAAAGGAAGGGACAGAGTGGGGGTGGACTTGGTCACCCCTGGGCTAAGCTGCCGGCCTGTGCAGACACCCGAGAGCACTTGGGCAGGGCTGGTCCCCTCATGAGGGCAGCACTTCAGAGTGACAAGTCTTCGACCTCAGGGGAGTGGGACAGACGGGGACCAGGACGGTCCCCTGACACAGGCTTCCGACGCGTGAAAAGAGCTTCCTCTGTCATCCTCCTGGGCTCATGCTCTGAGGTCTTTAAATACGCAAAAAAAAACCCAGCTTGGTTTTTGATTTTTCCTTTTTCTTTTTAGAACAGTTTCCATCCTGTGTTTTCCTGAGACGTTTATCTCCAGCCTCCTTCCTTGAGTGCAGGGCTTCTGCCCGGTCAGGGGGCTGGGCCCCTTTTCCCTATGTGGGACAGAGGCCGCACCGCCCCTAGCCCTGCCCTGCCCGCCGCAGCCCTGCTTAGGTCGCACATGTGGCTCCCCCACCCCAGGGCTCTTCCTGCTCCAGCTCTGCAGGCTCATCCAGACCCCATGTCCCTGCAGGGGCCTATTCTATGACTCCCTGGACCACCGGCCTCCGGGTTCTCGCCTGGTGCCCAACCTCTTCCTGGTTCCTCTGCACAGGGCCCTCAGATGGATTTGAGGACTGTGTCCCTGACCCGAGAAGGGTCCATTCCCTGAGAGTGGCTCCGCCAGCTCCTGGCTCCACTGCATCCATCCAGGCATGGAGCCCGGGGCAGGAGGGAGGGGCTCCGGGATGAAGGATCCTGTGAGACGGCCCCTCCCTGAGGGCCCTTGCAGCCCAGCTTAAAGGAACCAGAAAGAGAAGCTGCAGAAGCCGGGGGCAGAGGGAGCCTGGCCCAGAGCAGCCCCAGGAAAGTGGTTTGAAGGAGGCAGCTCGGGAGGACCATGAAACTCCAATGGCAAAGATCAGAGAGCACCTGAAATCAGACAGAGTAGCCAGGGCAGGGCGGGAGGCCGGGGGCAGAAATGGGGAGCCCTGGGGAGCAAGCTCGAGGGGTCTGGGAGGCCTGGGGGATTGGAAGGTCTGGTGGTGAGCTTGGACCTCCAGAGTATCGGAGCAACATGGCAGAGCCACTGCAGGGCTCCTCTGCCCTTCCCCAGGGGCCAGGACAGCTGCCTGTACTGGGCTTGTGTGGCCTGTTGTCCAGGAAGGAGACGCCACGCTCACTCGACCTGACCCTTCCTGCAAGGGTGACTCACTGTTTCTTCAGTTTCAAGTTCTTCCTGCAGACTTCCAACAAGGAGCTGCTTCCTCTGGGCCCTGGTGCTCAAGGGTGGGAGGCCTGGGGCAGGGAAGACCCAGCCTGGACTCCAAACCCAGGCTGGTGGACCCAGGAGAAAAGGAGCAGGCAGAAGGCCAGATCTGGGCTGCCCACGTGGCTGCTGTATCTCCGTCTGGCTGACTCACTGTGCCTGGAGAAGGCCTGGTACCTCTGGTCAGTCTTGCTGGAGACAAAGACTTGGTGGGGAGCAGTCCCTCAAGAACACGTGGAAGTCACTCCAGCCCGGTGCAGGTCCCTTCTGTGATCATGTGGCCCGGCCACCCTGGGCTGCCTCCATGGACCCCGGCCTCCCGATCCCCAGAACTGCACATCTGAAGCCAGCATCCCAGCCACGGCGTGGTGACCACAGGTGTCAGGAGCACAGCGAGTAGGCAGAGTCCTGTTCCCCAGGCCTGGGGGGAGCCATGAGTGGGTCCTGCTCTGAGAGCAGGAAAACGAAACCGTTCCGGCCCATCGGCATCCCCAACTGGTGCTTGGAAGGTGGCAGAACTCACAGCAGCTGGCCTGTTTGGGAAACAGCTTTCTCTCCAATGTGCAGGAGAGACTGTCCAAGAGAAATCTGTCTTAATACACATTTACTACCACCGATGTGGGTGGCTCTGGGCTGGGAGGAATGGCCTGCAGCCGAACGACAGGCAGGGACATCCTCCACGAGAGCAGGGTCTTCTGCAGGGCAGAGCCCCACCCAGGGCTGCCCCTGGGAGCCCAGTGACCCCCACCTAGCCAGGCCATCCCCCACCCTCTACTCACTTCACACTTGCAATGGCCAGGGAGGCTAGTCCAAGGAACACCCCATTTTCAGAGGAAGAAACTGAAGTTAGAGAAATGAAGTGACCTCCTCAAGGTCAATGGCTGGAAGTGGAGAAACGGGGACTGGAGCAGCATTCTATCAGAGTCCAAGCCATGAGCAGCGCACAGCCCACTCCCCGCTGCAGAGTCCACCCTGGCTCGCGAAGGCTGGGCAGAGGGTGGCTCCAGCCACCTCAGCCTGCAGATCTGGGTCGCAGTCCTGTGTCCTTCCTCGTGGGGGCATTTGCATGCAGGGCCAGGGCAGAAGAACTGGACATCACACAGGCTTGGAGAATGGGAGCCATGTAGAGTCCTGAACTACCAGCAGGCACCCACAGTGGGGATGACTGGTCCCCCTCGCCTCTAAGTGGGAGCCACGGAAACGCCAAAGCTGGGATGAGGCCCCATCTCCCTCCAATTCCTCCTTCACCTGCCTCCCCACCCCGCTAAGAGGCACGTCTGCTGGCCCTTTCTCACAGGACAACATCCACCCTCCTTGGCCTGGAGGATATCCCCACTCAAAGGCTCACCTGGCCCAGATCCAGCAGGTGTCCTCTCACCTGCAGCCCTTGGCTGCTCCCAAATCCCAGATGGCACCTGGAGCCCAGGTGGGAGAGCCAGGCCAAGGCCACAAAGTGGACACTGTCCAGGCTCTCTGCTCCCCTCCGAACACTCCATTCCTTTGATTGGGCAGGCCGGGGAAATGGCTGGACCTTTGAGCCTGGCTGCTGTGGCCCAGGGAGGCTGCCTGGGAGCCTTGCCTGGGAGCTGAGATCAGCCTGTGCCCTCTGTGTTTCATTCCAAGCATCAAATGATCCAGCCACGTCCACCTGCTGCGGCCCCACCGCCAGCTGCCTTCAGCAGCCTTCTGGAGGCAGAACCCACTTGCTAGTGCTGGGCCCCAACTCCCTGCTCCTGGATGAGGGCAAACGTCAGCCGGTGCCTGGGCATCAGGGTGTGCTGTGACACACAGGCCACGAGTCTGGGAGGAGCCACCTCCAAGGCCATCAGACTTTAGGGCTGCCTCCTGTGTGCAGTGGTGCAATGCTGACCTGGAGACTGGGGAGGACAGGGCGGGTCTTGAAGAGCAAGACAGCAGGCAGCCTCGGGCCTCAGCCAGCAGGCAGGGCTCCCCGGCAGCTGTGAAGGAAGGGGAGGGCCAGGCAGATGCTTGCAGACTGCAGAGGGAACCAGGCTTTTGCACCCGGTGGCATCAGAGCAACCTCAGCACATTCCTCCTGGGTCTTCCCCAAGCTTGGTGCTGAAAATGACCACACCAGAGCTGTCCTGCTGAGATGCCTGGATGGGGTGGAGGTATCCACTCATCTGGGCAAAGCGTCTCTGGCCCATTTCCCCTTTTGCTGCCCCAATAACAAGAATATGCCTTCCAGGACCCCGTGAGTCGGTGGGTCACCAGGCCAGCTTCATCGAGGGCAGCAGAGATACCTTTTCCAGGCTGGTCCCTGAAGGGCAATTCTCCTGCCTCAGCCTCCCGAGTAGCTGGGGTCTGCATCCCCTGCTCTGCCTCCTCCCCTGCTGCAACCTCTGAGGCCCAGAGCTTGGGATGGGGGCCCCACCACGGGAAGCCTCCCTCCTGAGGCCTGCATCTCTGCCACTTGGGATTACCCATCTTGATCTTTATGTGAACAAAATGCTCTGATTGGAGGTCATTTGGCAAACTTTTTCTCCAAAGGTCAGAGAGCTTGGGAGGCCGAGGCAGGTGGATCACCTGAATCAGGAGTTCGAGACCAGCCTGGCCAACATGGTGAAACCCCATCTCTACTAAAAATACAACATTTAGCTGGGCGTGGTGATGGGCACCTATAATCCCAGCTACTCTGGAGGCTGAGGCAGGAGAATCGCTTGAACCTGGGCCTCCCGTGTGTCATTGTGACACAAAGCAGCCACAGAAATGCCAAAAGAATGTTGTGACAGAGTCCTAGGAAGACTCTGCATAGGGCCGGGCTTGTTCTCATAGGCACTGCTAATGCTACAATCTGCCATCACGCTGCAGACCCAACAGCAAGGTAAGGAGGCCCGTCCCCACAGTGTCTCCCTGAACAAGGGCTCCTTCAGTTGGGCATGCAGACCTCTCATGCCCCTGCCGTTGTGATGTGTGGTTCCAGGGCAGGCCGTCACCCGGGCCCAGATGCAGCATCTAATTGCATTAATTAGATCAGCCCCAGTGTGGAAGCCCAGACAACAGCATGGGTTGCAAATGACACAACTCAATCAATAACCCTGAGCCCACCTTCCTGTCAATCAACAAGCCCGAGCCCATCTTCCTGTCAATCAACAACCCTGAGCCCACCTTCCTGTCAATCAACAACCCCGAGCCCGCCTTCATGTCAATCAATAACCCTGAGCCCACCTTCATGAGAACTGCAACGCGCAGGCCGTGGACGGACATGCCTGAAAGGTCACTCAGATAAAGGTCGCTCCAAAGGCAGCGAGAGCTGATCATGGGACGTGTGAACACAGCAGTCCACACAGCCAAACCACGGACACACACAGATGGGAGCCGGAAAGGAGTCGCCGGCAGAACAGAAGCCCTGCCCTGGGGAGTCCCGAGTTCTGGCCAGGGCAGGTGGGGGCAAGCAAGGCAGGAGGCACCATGTGACATACAGTCTCATTTCAACTAACTGCTGGAAGGGCACCTGCAGCCAGGAGCGAAGTTTAGAGAAGATGAAACTGAGCCCGCATCTTCCCTCCACGGCCTGAGGAGGAGGAAGGTCTGAGAGCGATTCCTGCAATGCCCCATGGAGTGGAGATATGAGTCGGGCAAAGAGCTGGGGCGGAACCGGCCTTCACTAGATGCGCAGCCCCGGGCTCGGGGCCAACCCTTCCAACCCCCAGTACCTACAGAGCTATACCAGCTGTGATGCATTTCCCAGGCAGAGTTAGGGGAAGGGGCCTTTAAATAACCTGTGGGTTGGCTGGACAGGTCAGTGGGCGGTGTCTCTGTGTGGACCACATCCTCACAGAGTGGGCATCAGAGCTGAAAATAACCTGGCCCCACATACTTTCGCCTTCTACCCTCCCTCACCTCTTGCGTACCCAGGAGCTGAGGTTGGCCTGTGCTCTCTGTGTTTTATTCCAAGCTTCAAATGATCCACTTGACATCCAAGCCCTGCACACCGCCAGGCGGTCCACCTCAGAATGCCCCAAGCCTCTCAGCCCAGCAGCAACAGGGCACCAGCCATCCACTGTCAGAAGAAGGCCGGCCTCTTCCTGGCCAGTAGAGCCCAATAGCCAGTCATCCAGCTTAGGGGAGAAGCCTGCTGCAGGAGCAGAGAGTCCCAGCCACCCTCCCAGGCTTATGGGCTGAATCCTCTGTTGTCCAGAAAGAGGTGGAGACAGGCAGGGCTGCCTGGAAGGGAAATGGACAGCAGGGAGCAGAGGCACAGAGAGGAGTGAGTGGAGAACTGACCCCAGAGGAAGCAGAGACACACTGGGGCAGAAACTCTGCTTAATCTATTTGAAAAAACATCTGTGGAGATGCACAAGGGTGCTGCCACATCAAACCAGAGCAGACAGCTACACAGAGCAAGAGTTCCACAGAGTTCAAAGTGGGGCTGCTGGAGGAGAAGACACTAGTGACAGAGGGGACCTTCCTCAGAACTGGAACGATGAGACCAGCATCTTCTAGAGAGAGCACAGTGCCCCAGACACAAAGGAGATGAGCTATGTAAAAGATGCTGGAGCTGTGGAGGCACTAGGGCAGCGTTCGTCAGTGGGGTGCTGTCAGCCTTGGGGTCTGGGTTTTTGTCTGTTCCACACCGTCCTGGACATACTCAGGACTCAGAGTCCAGGGCTGTGAGTACCAACTGCCATTAGCATCCTGGTCTTTATAGTGATGAAAACCACCATCACATGCCTGGGTGTTGAGGTTCTATTCCTAACTGAGAATAGCTGCTCCAATCAGGGTCCCAGGGGAAATAAAGACAAAGGAGGAAAATAGTCAGAGAACACAGGCAGAATTCCGTGAGCTAAACCTGAACTTCCCATGCAAAGTGCCCAGAGATGTCCACACACCTAGATGTAATCCAATGAGGATCTGAATCAAAAGGTCAAAAGGATGGTGTGTGGGTTCCTGCAGAGTGATCAGCAAAGGAGTGAGGTATCACACTTGCAATAGGAGAAGGCAAGGGAGTGATATCTTCGAAGCGCCAAAAGAAAATCTGTTTGAGCTGTACTTCTATACCCAGCCACGGTATCATCCACAGCACACCATGCTTCAAGGAAGCAGAAGGCAAGGGAGTGATATCTTCAAAGCTCCAAGAGAAAATCTGTTTGAGCTGTACTTCTATACCCAGCCACGGTATCATCCACAGCACACCATGCTTCGAGGAAACAGGAGAAGGCAAGGGAGTGATATCTTCAAAGCTCCAAGAGAAAATCTGTTTGAGCTGTACTTCTATACCCAGCCACGGTATCATCCACAGCACACCATGCTTCGAGGAAATGCTTATCTGACATGCACCAACTTCTTCAGTCTCACTCATTTCTGTTTCCCCCAATAAACGTAAGGAAAACCGATACATTCAAAAAGGCTAACAGAAGTTTCCTTAGGGCAATGAAAGAATTATTTCCATTTTCTTTTTAGGCTATACTTTACTGTCCAAATTCTCTACCACAAATATTAAAGTTTGGATGCTAGTTGTGAATAACTGAAGTGGACCACTGTATTACACGCAGATGCAGGCAGCAGACGTATGGGAAGCAAAAGATTTCCCACAAACCAGCTTCCACAGAGTCCACCAGCAAAGGCTGAATAATTGGGGGTCCAAAACTCCAGCCAGGAACAAGGGCTATTCACACTCAGGGTCCAGAGAAGGAAAATTCCAGATGAAAATCTCTCAGTATCAGCTGAGATCTCAATCACTCAGCTGAAATCATCTCTGGTCACTGAGGCAGGTGTTAAAAACACCCTTTGCAAACCGGAAAACTGTGACTCGGAGACGTTCAGGGTTTGCTTCAAAGACACACAGCTACTATGTGCAAGACCCAGAATCTGGGCCCCACGTAACTGGTTTCACAGCCCGGGCTCACTCCCCCTCATCAAATATTGTTTGGATCTTGGAAAGAGGCACCTTCTCTCTTTGCCTGTAATCCTGGGTTTGGTCACACAGCAGGCAGCGGATTTCTGAGTCACAGTTGAGGGACTCTCCAGGGACATGTGCCAGGGACAGCAACAGAAGGGAGCTGTTCTCAGAGAGGGGCTGCTGTTTGCATGTGTCTGGGATTGGAGGTGCCCTGAAGGTCTCATTAGGCTTTGGGAGGCCAGGGATTCTCTGATGAATCTGTCTGTTAATATCCAGTTTAAACTCAGGTTTGTTGGCTCGGATGGTCGGTCCCTCTCCAGACACTGTTCCATCCCAACAGTCACGCTCCCAGAATACAAGCCTCGGAAGGAATCACTACTCCGGATGGCTTGGTTGGGCTCAGCACCGAAGAAGAAAGCAAGAAACACTCTGACTTTTCCAGAGAGTGGAGGGCGCCCCAGGCTGCGTGCCTCAGAGAGCCAGCACCACTCTCGGCTGAGAATTTCCATGTTTCTCAATAGAGCACCCCAGATGTCAGAAATACCCTAAGCAGGGAAAGAAAGGTGGAAGGGCTTGTGTGGCTTCCGAGCCAGGGGCAAGTTGGCTCCGTTCAGCGCTCTCTGGACACGGAGGAGGACTCACCGTTCAGGACCTGCTCATCCCGGTCCTCCTGGCTGTTTCCCCCCATGGCTTGAGCTCCTGGGGAAACTTAACAGGGTGAGAACCCAGCTGGAAGCTAAGGACAAGGAGGCCACAGGCTTCCTGCACTTCTGTGCAACCTCAACGTCAAAGACAGGATTAAAAAGAGTGCGAGCCTACGGCACGGCCTGTTCCTCCCAGGCTCGGTGTGTCCCCGGGATACAAAAGATCCTCTAGCGCTTTCTAATAAATACCTGTGGGTGATGCTTCCCTCTGGCCTCCTAATTTATGGGTAATGAGCAATGGCAGCTTGACTTAACAAGGTTTAAGATTTTCATTCAAACAGATAAGTTAGCACCGACTGTCCCAGGCTCCGGGAGCGGTGCTTCCTGCCTTATTTATTGTACGGAGAGTCCCCAGAGGCCCATGAAGCTTCTGCAAAGAAGCTGCAGCTCCCGATGGTCTCCGCCACAGAAAGCCGCCCTCACACGTCTTAGCAGGTGCATCCTCGCCTTCAGGCCGTGACAAAACGCCTCAACCCAGCATTTTCCTACATCCTGATGAGACGGCAAAATTGCCAGGTCATTAACCAGTCGCTCCTAAATCCTGTCTCTGCCGCAAGGAGCTCTGACCTTGAGTTCGACTCTGCCCAGGCCATGTGGCTACTGCACCTGCTTCCCCCATCTCCACTGATGGGTGCCCCCCATTCTCACTCTCCAGAGCCTCAGCACAGGGCGGGGCATGGGGCTGAGCCCAGCCAGCAGTGCTCCCGAATCTGAGCTGACAGCCTGCCACAGGACTGGCCACTAAATGGCTGACGTGGGCGTGTTTACACAGTGCCCACCAGGTCTGGCCTCCTGGAGCCCGTGTATCCATTCTGCCCTCTGAGCCTCGGTCCAGCAAGAGCCTTCATGAAAAAGAACATTCACTCTGCGAACCAATTCATAACCACTTCTTCAGAGGAAATGTGCCCTAAAGACGTGGTAACTGATACGGCAGTTATTTAGCATAAAAGCCACAATTAAGGAGGGCCAGCCCCCAAGGCGCACAGGGCCATGACCAGCCGATGACAGGATGAGGGGCAGTCCCTGAGCACACGCACAGCCCCGAGGGCTGCCCTCCGACAGGGGCTAAGTGCTTAACTCAAGGCCACGGCTGAACCTCCTGCTCCGGGACACCGTTCTTCATCTTTCTGCAGGAGGGAGCTGCAGGCTTGGATGGCTGCAGATAAGCTGCTTGGGAGCGGAGGGACAGTGATGGCCAGGACTGGGGACCCGAAGAGGTCACGGTTTGTTTGCTTTTCAATTTCCAGCTAACTGAATGCAGAAGCCAGCTCGGGTAGGGGGCAGTGCTGCCTTGGGGCTCCCGAGACACGGAACCACAGTCTCAGCTTTGCAATCGTCTACTTATGTGAGGGCCACAAAGCACTACGGACTCTGAGCATCATGCAAGTGGGTAACACAGGGCTGGGAAGAAGGTGGGCCTGGTGACCAATGCCTTAGCTGACACAGGGGCTTCTCACACGGTCCCTTCGCCCCTAGGAGCCTGACTCGGTCATTTAGACCCCCTGGCTCAGTGGGGAAAGGCTGAGTTTGGAAACTCAAAGGCAGGGTGCTGCTCCCTGGTCACGTAGGGCACTTCCAGGTCCCTCACTCCCTGTGGTGAGGCCGGTGAATCTGTCTGGGATGCTGCCCTACTGAGAAGCAGGCCAAGGCACCTGGCCCTTTAGAAGTGGGTCTTCACGTACTGCGTGGATGCAGCTGCTGGATTGAAAGGGGCTGCCCTGGGGCCAGGGGCTCCTTTTGCCTGACAGTTGTCTGTGTTTCCCTGCAGGGGAGGCTTATGGGCTGGGACCTGCAGCGCCTTCTCCTTTTTAGGAGACCAGAGATGAAGCAGTGCTGGACTCAGTCTCTTCGGGCACCAGACCACAGACAGGGGCTCAGAAACAACCAGTGTCTCTCTTCCCAGTTCCATAGACTGGGAAGTCTGAGATCAAGGCTTCGGCGGATTCGGTGCCTGACAGGGGCTTCCTGGTTCACACATGGTGCCTCCTGGTTGTGTCCTCACTGGGGGGAGGCGTGGGGAGGGGCTCTCCTCCAAGGACACTAGTCCCATTCCTGAGGGCTCTCCTCTGACTACCCAAGTACCAGCACCTTGGGGGTGAGGATTTCAGCATGTGAATCTGGGGAGCCGGCCAGCACTGGGACCATGGCGATGCCCGTTCAGACAGCTTGGTCTTGCTCCTTCATCTCCATTAATCCAGAGCTGACGCTGAGCTCCCCCAGCAGCCTCCACCGCCACCGGGAGGGAAACTAATCCCAGCGGCAGGTGGGCGGTGTCCCTGAGTACCGGGGCATTACCGCACCCTGTGAAGACCCACACTCACGACACAAACTCTGCAGCCCCGGCGGCCAGAAGCCAACTACTTTTGTCAGGGGAGTCAGCATAGAAGAGAAACTGAATTAACCAGGCCGGAGTTATAGAGCAGTTCGGAGTCTCAAGGAGCCTCAAGATTCCAGCAAAGCCCATGAGATAAACATGAACAGGGAGAGCGGGCGGGGAGGCGGGAGGGGCCCTCACAGGGAAGACGTTCACCAATACGCAGCACCCGTGTCAGAACCAGTAAGACTGCACATGTATCAGGATCCCAGTTACGGCTTTTTCAGGAAATGTAATTTTATTACAAGTTTTCCAATCTTCCCTCCCTTCCTCCGTCTACCTCCTGACTCTTGCCCTGCAAATATGCTCTGTGCTCCTGGGTGAAAGGGACCAGACAGGTAAATCACCGCACTGTTAGGCAGTACCCAAACCAGAAGTACACGGCTCTCAGGCGCAGTGCGGGGCAGGCGGGCTCCAGGCTTCTCCCCCAGGCTGCTCGGATGGTGGACCTCGTCCCTGCTGCCCTGTGCTGCTGGTGAAAAAGCCCCAAGCAGAGACGGGCCTGCTGCATGCTGGGAGGGGTGAGGGCCAAGGATGCCACCTCTCCGAGTCGGGATCTCAGCTGCCTTGCCCTCCTCACCCTCATTCCCAGGCTGTCCCTATGTGGGCTTTCCAGACGGACCGAGTGACATTTCTCTGGAAATCACCTGTGCAGCTGGGGTGCTAGGGTGACTCTCAGGACACCAACTCCCTGGGTCCCTCCCCCTCACTCCAACCACTCAGCACCATGGGGTGAGGGAGGCAGAGACAGCTGTCCACCTTCCACCTCCTGGGGTCCGGATGAAATGCTCCCCACAGCCCACACGGCAGGTGCCTGTGTCTCCAGCAGGCAGGAGGGAGGCCTGCCAATGTCACTGTCCCCAAGATCTGGGGCATGTGAAATGTGCGCTGGCAAGGGGCTTCAGGGCAGTGGAACGGGTCAGTGTGATGCTGTCCTGGGGATTCCTGACATCTCGCATTCAGCAAAGCCCATGACGTGTACCACACCCAGAGGGAACTGCAGGGTACACTCTGAACACTGGCTGGTCACGGGCCTCAGTACCGCCTGCTCACGGGACTCAGTACCGCCTGGTCATGGGACTCAGTACCACCTGGTCAGGGGACTCAGTACCGCCTGCTCACGGGACTCAGTACCCCCTGGTCACGGGACTCAGTACCACCTGGTCAGGGGACTCAGTACCGCCTGGTCACGGGACTCAGTACCGGCTGGTCACGAGACTCAGTACTGCCTGGTCACGGGACTCAGTATCGCCTGGTCACGGGACTCAGTATTGCCTGGTCACGGGTCTCTGTACTGGCTGGTCATGGGACTCAGTACTGCCTGGTCACAGGCCACAGTACTGGCTGGTCACGAGACTCAGTACTGCCTGGTCATGGACCACAGTATTGGCTCATTAGTTGTAACCAGTGGACCTGGCCAATGACCGAATCCAGTAATGGTGCCCCTCGGTGGGAGGGAGCTGTGAACACCCTGTGCTTCCCGTTCTTTCTATAAATCTAAACCTTCTCTAAAAAAAAATAAAGTGAATGAACTTAAGACTTAACGGACAAATCACGTCCACGGCAGTCATGCTGGAGAATAAGCCCCACGGCCCGTTTCTCCTCTGGGAAAGTAGCTGGCACTTCCCCTCTAAGCACAGAGAGGGGAGGACAAGGCCCCACAACACTTCCTGGCTGCAATCATGCTGGAATGCCCCTGACCATCTGCGGGGTCAGCTCCCCTCTAGGGACCTAGGGCACACGGTGGCCTCTGTAATGCTGAGCATCACACCAGGCCTCTCTTCTGCCAGTCAGGCCATGAAAAAGGCCACCAGGCAGGGGACCCCTCTGAGTCCACACCCTCCCGGAGGCAGGCCAGGCTCCTTGTACCCATGGGAGGGGTAGGAGGCCAGGGCTGGGTTGGATGCAGAGTAGGGGAGGTGGGGGCAGGTGGGGGGTACCTATGGCCTCCCCACTGCAAGTCCCACCCTGGATGTTCATGCAGGCAGCCTAGGGAAAAGGAAAACAGAAAGGCCCCGGTTCGCCAGCATTCTGGGGAGGACGCCCGCCTCTAGATAGGAATCTGTGTGTGATCTCAGCTCCTGCTTTCAGCTGATGAGACATAGAGATGATTCGCTAATTAGATACAATATAATCAGGGATGAGACCCAGTCTTCCCTTCGGTCCCTCTAAAGCGTTTCATAACTTTACATAAGACCATTCTGAGTGAAAGGCTAGAACTTTTCAATAAATGATGTTGGGACTGTCAGGTATCCACGTGCAGAGAAAAGACATGAACCTTGAGATCGATCTCATGCCACACAGAACGCTCATCAGAAATGGCTGGCAGACGGAACTGTGTGATGTCAGGCTGGAGAGCCCGGATGAGAACACAAGGGAACGTCTCACGTGCTGGGAAAAGATGCCATTTCCTACACAGGACACAAAACACATGACCTGTCAGGGAAGAGGTGAATAAATCAGACTTCATTAAAATTAAGACGGTCTGCTCATCCAAATGGACCATGAAGCAAATGAAGAGGCCCCAGCCACAGAATACACAGGTTCACATGGGGACTACGGGAAGAGCTCCTGAAAATCAGTTCACAAAAGGACCAGCAGCTCAGTAAACATGAGTGGCAGATGCAGATGAACACTTCAGAGAAGCAGCTACTCGGCCGCTCTAGACGGCTGTAAGGTCACACTCGGGATCTGGACTCAGCAGAGAAAACCAAGTCCATGAAACACCACCACAGGCCCGGCAGGATGGCTGGAACAGAACACGCTGACCACTGCCAGCGCCGGCAGGACCACGGCGCCCTCGGAACGGTCATGCCTGCTGACGGCACGCGAAAGGGACGGTCGCTTTGAGAAACGCTCCGCCAGGCCTCCCGAGGCCCGGTCCCAGCCCTTGACACCCCGAGACATGTGCTGCAGATAAGTCAGTGGACACGACAGTCAGTCTGAGAAGCAAGACAGCTACTTAGTACCTAACAGGCAGGTGACGTGGACGGTGTGGAATGCTGGGAAACGGGGGGCGAGCGGTCCATGGACTGGATAGGATAAAGCAGAATGGTGCACAAAAGATTCACCATGCTACTCAGAATGACCTGACACTTGTATCACCAGAGACGTGCACAAGTGTGTTCACAGTGGCTTCACACACAAGGACCAGAAATTCAAAAGAGCCTGCGTGTCTCCTCTCCTTGGTACAGACAGATAGATGGCGGTGCAGAGACACTTTACACAGCGATGAGATGAGAATGTCACCACACGACAGCCTGGTGGCTCTCACAGACATCACACGGGAAGGGATCCAGGTCTGAGAAGGATGCCTGCTGCCTGCTTCCACGGATGCGAAGTTCCAACAGGAAAGTCCACAGTGACAGGTCAGGGCGCCAGGGAGCCACGGGGAGGGGTGGCACACAGCGGCAGGTCAGGGTGCCAGGGAGCCACGGGGAGGGGTGGCACACAGCGGCAGGTCAGGGCGCCAGGGAGCCACGGGGAGGGGTGGCACACAGCGGCAGGTCAGGGTGCCAGGGAGCCACGGGGGAGGGGTGGCACACAGTGACAGCTCAGGGCGCCAGGGAGCCACAGGGAGGGGTGGCACTGGGCCGGGCCAGCCACCTCAAGGTTCACACTTCGAATTTCCAATCTGCCTGTACAGATGTGTCAACGAAACTTTTTTTTTTTTTTAAGTTACATTTTAAAGAGAATCATCACCTATTTTGGACTTCTGAGTCCAATGTAAGATCAAGAAATCTTTTCAGAATATGTCCACACAGGCCGATCTGTAAACCAACAGAATCGCATAGATGCCGGGTGTGGTGGTTCATGCCTGTAATCCCAGAACTTTGGGACGCTGAGGTAGATGGATCGCGAGGTCAGGAGATCAAGACTAGCCTGGCTAACATGGCGAAATTCCATCTCGACTAAAATTCCAAAAAAAAAAAAAAAAAAAACCAATTAGCCAGGCATGGAAGACGCCTGTAATTCCAGCTACTGCAGAGGCTGAAGCAGGAGAATTGCTTGAACCTGGGAGGTGGAGGCTGCAGTGAGCCGAGATCGTGCCACTGCACTCCAGCCTAGGGGACAGAGCAAGACTCCGTCTCAAATAAATAATAAACGAACAAACAACTACATAGACGTAGTTTCATAAGGGGCATCAAAGACGGTCCAGTGGAGGGCAGGTCATTTCCTGAGACGTGGCTGCATTCGCTGAGCCTAGGTCTGGGGGCCCTTCCTCACGCCATTCAGGCATCAGAGGCAACAATCCAAGGAGAGGCAGCAGCCCCTCATTATTCACAAGTGACCGCCCCAAGACCCCAGTGGACGGCTGGAGCTGCGGAGAGCACCAGACCCGGCTGCCATCAGTCACACCCACTTCTGTTCGTGTATTCCATCCACAAACTGAATGCCTCCTCCCTCTTCACCAAGCACTTTTCACGCAGCATGGCCTGACTTGGGCAGTCCGAGGTGCAACAGCAAAGCCAGCATGAGGGTCTCTTCTCCATTTCTAGATCTTAGCACCCTCAGCATATGATTTGTTTTCTTTCCTTATTAAGTTGAGGATTCTCATATCTTCACGTAAAGGAAGCACTTCAGAGCGTCTTTCTGGCGTGTCTGAATCACCAGCATCGCTGCTCTTACACTTTGGGGCCATAATCAAGCCAAACAAGGGTGCCTTCAACACAAGTACTCTGATACCACAACGTTCAGTCTGAGAATCGAGACAGCTACTTAGCACCTAACAGGCAGGTGACGCGGACGGACGGCGTGGCATGCTGGGAAACGGGGTGGCGGTCCTGGACAGAACGGTGCAAAATTTTCATCATGCTACTCAGAATGACGTGCGACTTAACACTTATGAATTGCTTATTTCTGGAAATTTCTGTTTGATATTTTTGGACCACCTCTGACCGTGGGTAACTGAAACCACGGAAAGCCATGCTGTGTGCCCACCTCTGAAAAAGTATGCCCGCAATTTTGGTCTGCTGCCACCAGGTGGTGATAGAGACCGAGCCGGCTGGGTCATACCACGCTTGCACGGGCCCTAAGTCACCATGTGCCCACTGCTGCACTGTGCCCTTTGTCTATGGCATCTCTCCCCTCCTCACACAGACTGGAGCTAGAAGGGCCCACAGCACTTGGGTGACTGGGCACCAGAGGGAAGGTGACTGGCCCAAGGTGACGTGGCCAGTGAGGCACAAGACCTACGAACACATAGGCCACTTAACCCCAATGTGGCCCCTCAGCCCACTCCAGTACCCCAACTGCAGGGTCTGGCGTGACCTTTGGAAGCAGCACCCTACTGACACGTCCAAAGCTCAGAAGAGAAATATCCTTCCCTTCCCAGTGACACGTAAAATCTTTGTTAAGTCACCCGGCTCCAAAATGAGCCACAGACACTTTAAAATGACGAAAAGTTAACGCCAAACCAGACGGCAGCTAAGGCTCGCTCAGGGGCCCAGGACCCGCTCATGCAGCCACCCTGTGTCCCCGAGAGTCCCGAGGTCCCCACGGCCCTCCTGCAGCTCCTGCTGCCATCGGGCAGGCTCTGCTCCTGGGGGAGCCTCGAGCTGCCGGAGCTGCCGGGCTGTCTGAATAATTAAAGGAGGCCTTTATTCACCCGTCGGGCTCCCTGCGTGGGAGGTCTCCTTCCTTCCACAGGCAGCCTCATAGGGCAAGTATGGGGAGAGGTCACCATCGCAGCAGTGACAGTGGCCAGGATGGCCTCTCTGTGGGCTGCTGGCTGTCCACCACCCACGGCCCTGTGTCCTGAGCTGCCTCCTCAGTTTCCCCGGTGACCTCAGCACTCCCACACCCACACAGCCTTGCCAGTCTGACCTCCCAGTCTGTGTCTCTCACCCTGTGCCTGCTCAGGTGAGCTCACGCCAGCTGGGGGGGGAGGGCAGGACAGATGCTCCAGGTGTGCCTGGGCCTCCTGGGGTGGACGCAGAGCATGGGGCACACACCCAGGCCTGGGCTCAGCTCTGCACTCCACACGGTCTCACGTGTCTACTGGAGCCCTGGGGCCCTGAATCACCCTCATCACCCACTTCCGCACACGACCACCGTCACTGCCACTGTTTGTCTAGCCTGACCTCTGCCAACTCCTCTTGCTTCCCAAAATTGGTGGTCCAGAGAGCAGTGGAGAGATTTCTGTAGAAGGCCATCAGAGTGGTCCGCACCTTTCTGGCGCCCCCGAGGCTCCCAGCACGCTTGAAGCAGCCACATCCACTGGCCTGCAGAGCCCCTGCCCAGGGACCTGCTGACTTCCTGCCCCACACCAACCTCCAAGCCCGTGCTCCCACCATGTTCCTGGGGGCTCCTCCTGCTGTCCTCGCAGGCACCAGGCACATCCTCACCACCCATGTGCCCCACCTCCACCTGGAGCTGGATTCTAGGTATTCACAAGGCCAGCGGCTTCTGGATTTGCAGGTATCAGCCGCAACACCAGCTCCCCAACATGGGCACCCCAATGAGCCCGCAGTCACCGTCTCCCCCGTGGACTTCTCTGCAGGCTCCCAGGCCCCCTGCTTAATTTCCACGGATGTGTGTGTTCGTCATTACTGGCCTTTTCCAGCCCACCGTGTCTGTAGGGCCCTGGATGCTCCCCGAGCATTACCCAGAAAGATGTGCAGGGAGGAGGACGCTGCCTGGGAGGGTGGGGGAATGAACCCCTGCGGGCTCTTCCAAATCTGCCACCCACAGCCACATACTGCCCTGTCTGTCCCCGCTGCACTGTCCTGGCAGGGCAAGACCAGGCCTGGGCACTGATCAGTGTCCAGCAGGCTCTGAACCCAGGGAGATGCGCAGAGTGTCAGACTACCAACGGTAAACACAACACGAGGGGGCTTTGGAAGGTGAACCCTTGGGGCACTGGCTAGCCGCACACGGTGAGGAGGAAACTGCGTCAGTTTCACTGCCTCGGAGTGTGTTCTGCAGCCGGGGTCTGAGCACCATTCAGCTAGGGCCGCCTTCTGTAAACTTGGCAATGGCACCAGGAGAGAGGGCTGGGGTGAGGTTCCCGCAGGCGAGAGGCACCCGAGGAGGCTCAGGGCCGAGGGTGGGGCATGGGGAACGTCCCCCTCTGCTCTGTGGTGGGACACGGTGCCAGGTGGCTGCAGACCCTGACCGCAGAGCCCTGATCGCAGTGTGGACCGTGCAGGGGTTCAGACGATGCGGACACACACTCCACGTGTGCTCTCAGGATTTGCTCAGCAAGGCTTTCTTCCCACGAAGGTCACCTGGAGCCTGATCCTCTGATATCTTGGGGAACACGACAGTGGCCTGGAATGAATGAGCCTGGACTGTATCCACCATGCCTGCTCCTGCACCAGATTTCCCCTGAACAGACACGGCCCCCCCATTCTGCGACTCCAGCAGCCAGCCCTGGGTCTCAGGGGCCGCAAGAGCAGCTGTGTGCACGAATCAAGGTGCTCACAGGGCCAGGAGCTCTGAGCGTGCCTGCTCCCTTCACCTCCTGACCCCCAAAACCCACCTGGAAGGAGAGCAGCCTCCTCGCCTCTGCTGATGGAAGAGAAGACCCCAGTCTGGGAGACGGCCGAGTGCTAAGAGAAGACCCCAGTCTGGGAGACGGCCGAGTGCTAAGAGAAGACCCCAGTCTGGGAGATGGCCGAGTGCTAAGAGAAGACCCCAGTCTGGGAGATGGCTGAGTGCTAAGAGAAGACCCCAGTCTGGGAGACGGCCGAGTGCTAAGAGAAGACCCCAGTCTGGGAGATGGCCGAGTGCTAAGAGAAGACCCCAGTCTGGGAGATGGCTGAGTGCTAAGAGAAGACCCCAGTCTGGGAGACGGCTGAGTGCTGGGTCGCTGCACAGCTGGTGGGTGCACAGCCACGGCGGGGTGACCCCAGCACCCCCTCTGCCCCTCCTGTCATCTGCCTCCACGAGGTGCTAAGATGAATTCGCCCGGGACCTGCAGCTGTTCTCCTGAAAGGATGAAAGTCAGCCCCAACGCCATCGCATTCTGCTGCTCAGGGGCTGCCCACGAGGCCACACTGTGGCCACAGGCCTGGTCCTTTCTCTCTCTGCACGCAGATGCCCTAGGTCTGAGCCAGCAGGGGGGTTTCCAGGAGAGAACAGCATGGACGCCCCCATGCCCCCACTTTCCAGCTGGGGCCAGCTCTGCCCTTGGCGGGACTCAGTTTCCCTGCTTTTAACAGGAGGTGACAGCAGTACTTCCCTGGGTGGGGGTCTGTGTAATGAATGGGGTGATTCACACAACCATTCAGGAAGAAGCTGGGCCAAGCAGGTCCGGAACCGACCGACCGACCGACGGCTCACCATGCTCTGTCACTCATCACCCATATTTAGACTCCACCCAGAAAGGCAGGCAGAACTGAGCATCCTTCAGCCTCCTTCCAAGAGGCCATGGGCTGTGCACATCCATGCAGTGACTGCCACAAGGCAAGGAACGCTGCAGGCTCCACACAAGAGACCTGCTCCGCCCTCCTCGGAAGAGCCCGGATTCCCCAGATGGGCCATAACAGGGACACAGTGGTCATGGGACCTTGTTGCCCGCCCCCTTCCCCTACCCTCGGGAATGTTTATGCAGCTGAGTTTCGGAGGTGGAAGGGGACAGGGCAGCTCAAGGTCCTCTGGCATCAGGCAGACCCGGTGAGCGCTTCCCTGAGGTGTCAAGAGTGTCCCTGCTAATGGCCGCAATCAGGGCCCGCGGCAGCACCACACGCTGGGCCCTCCGCTCTCGGCTTCCTGGAGAGAATTTTCTCAAAGATTTTTCAAAGATATTTCTTCTTGTAGATGCTGATTATTCTCAAACGCTGATTAACGTGTGTAAGACGAGGGAAGCGGACACTTTAAACACCATGGAGGACCTGGAAGGCTTCACTCAGACTCAAGAGCGGCGGCAGCCCCCATCCTCCCTCTGCCCCCAGCTCAGGCCTGCAGGTTCACTGGCGCTGTTCATCATCGGGTGTCCCTGAAAACCTGCTCTAACCAGGCATTCAGAGGCATGCGGACCACTGACAAACATTCACAGAGCAGCTCTGTGCCGGAGACGCTGGCACGGATGGCACCATCCCATCGTGGTGGGGCTGCCGGGCGAGCTGCAAGAGAGACGCACGGCCCAGGGAAGAGGTGCGCTGTGGGACTGCACCGAGACGCACACAAAGTGACGGAGCAGGACCAACCAGCTGGGCTGGGGACGTGTGGACCCCCGCGCCAAGCCTCGGCCTTGGCTCTCTGTCCTGGGGATGCATGGACCCCTGCGCCGCGCCGAGCCTTGGCCTCGGCTCACACAGCGCTCCCGGAATGCTGGGTCTTCCCTTCTTCATCCTGAGCCATGCTCCCTGGAGCTGGGAGTTCGGGGGGCTCACAGTGGGGGACACCCAAGGGAGCCCATGTTCTGAGCAGAAGGACACCCTGCTGGGTCCTTCTGGGTCCACAGTTTCATCTCTCTACAGAGGTGTCAGAGCCACGCAGCTGCTGTGTGCTTTTCCAACAGTTACACGCACCAAGATCTGCAGCCATCTACTGGCTAACTTGCTGGGGAAGGGCGGGCTTCCTCCCTCCGGCAAAACAGGACTCTGAAGTCCACCAGAGTGGCCCTGGGCTGGGCAGGGCACTGTGAGCCGAGGCTCCAGCACAGCCACACCCGCCCTGCCCATCTGCTGGGCCTGACGGGGCTGCACACTGTGGACTGGAGCATTCTTCTCGGTGTCCTGGGGAACCGGGGCCAGGCTCTCTGCACGGCCCAGCGTCTTCCTCCCAAACCAGCCGTGCTCACAACAGGGACGTGGCGCCCGCATACCAGGGCATCTCCAGCCCCATCTTGATCAGGCAGGATGACACTGAGGGATGTACCGGGGAAGGATGTGTCACCAGCAGCCCCCAGGCGCCGCTCTGCTTGCCAAGCATTTATAACACGCCACCCTCTCCCAGCAGCGATTCCGTAACTAAAAGGCTGCAGGTGGCAGGAGTCTGCACGGAGACTGTGTCCCAACAGCCCCGTCACGGTCCGCCAAACGGAGGGCCACGCCAGCACCCACAGCTTCTGTGTGCAGAGCACGGACCCCAAGCCAGGAGGGGTCCCGCGGCGGGCAGAACCCACAAGCTAGCCGGGATGTGGCTGCAGACCCAGTTGCCCACGGCCTCAGGAAGCCTCTGGAAATGCGGGATCTCCCTTAGCTGGCAGAAGGCAGCCAACACGTCCACGCCCCCCGCAGTGGTGAGGGCACATCTTGAGGCAGGCAGGGGCCCAGCTGGCCTCCGTCACGTGCTGGAAGGTACCCGGACTATGAGTCCTTTCCTCAGTCAGGTGGTCAGGGGAACGAGTGCCCAGAAAACAGCCCAGAGCAAAGCTGAGTATCCCACATGGAGGTTGGGCCCCTCTGAAGCACCCCCCATCCCTGGCTTCCTTATCCTTCCTCAGATCAGGGCCTCTGTGATTTCTCGAGGGCCCCAGACCCCCTCCTAGATGGTGCCGGGTGGTCAGTGCGGGATGCCAGCTGCCGAGGGCGGTCAGGGTGCAGTGCAGGAAAGATCGCTCCTTCCTCCCACAGCCTCCCCAGACCCGTCAGTCAGCCCGGCTGGCCCACACCCCCCAGTGGCCACTGCGGCCCCAACAGTGGGTCTGCGCAAGGCCACGACTGCAGCCTACCCACCCCAAAAGCTTCCAGGGAAACTACCCCAGTCCCGGACAGAGGCTGGAGGCCACCACCCTTCAGCCCACAGCTCAGCTCTGTGGCAGTCCTGTGCACGAACCCCCACCCTCTGCTGCCCCCACACTGCCCTGCCATCTTCACTGTGACTTTATACTGACCACAGAGTCTCCATGATATGTGAAGACTGTGGGGTACCGGAGCCCCTCTTCTTGCAAACGCCACTCACTGAGGGGATGAACAGGGAGCTGCAGGGCTGGCCACAGCCTGTCCAGCTGCCACCCTGGGGCTGACCCCTGGCCAGGCTGAGTCAGCCACGAACACCACATCTTAGGGGACCTCGGCGCACTCTGAGCCTGCTGTGTACAATAGAGCAGGTGATTCATGTCTCTCCTAGTGGAAAAAACCCTCGCCCTCATCCCAGCCCCAGCGGCTTCAGCTGGCCCTGCCAGCACCTCCAGGTGGAGATGATGCGGTTCTCTGCCCAGCCTCTGCAGCTGAAAGGCTTTTAACTTCTGCGCTTCTGTGATTAAACTCCACATTTCTAGGGCACCATGAGCTGCCAGGCATGATGAAGGCCAACAACGGGGGAACGGCAAGAGAAAAAGTGGCTTCCCTGTCACCCCGGCTCCCGCAGTCACTGCCCGGACCCACAGCCGCCCCGGCTCCCGCAGTCACTCCCCGGACCCACAGCCGTCCCGGCTCCCGCAGTCACTGCCGGACCCACAGCCACCCCAGCTTCCAGTCACTCCCTGGACCCACGGGGCCCATGGGGCCCATGGCCCTGCCGTCACTGCCCAGACCCACAGCCCAGGGGCCCATGGCCCTGCTGTCAGTGCCCAGACCCACAGCCCAGGGGCCCACGGCTCCCGTAGTCACTGCCCGGACCCACAGCCCTGCCGTCAGTGTGGTCTCCATCCCCTCGCCAAGTGCGGGGACTGTCTCCAGACTCCCATAGGTGGCAGGGCACCCTCCGCCCTCTCATGCTGACCTGCGGCTGGAGGACCAGGTCAAGGCTGGGGATGTGGGGTGGAAGGTGACGCTGAGCACAGATGCCCCTCACTGTGCCTTCTTCTTCTCTGCACCCGGCTCTAAAGCACAGGTGAAGCACAGATGCCAGAAACCACGGCCTCGGCGTCCACCCAACTAAGGTCTACGACCGCCGGTCCATGCTGCCTGAGAGTGGGCGGGGCCTGTGATTTCCATACCTGCCTCAAACTCCCAGCACCGGAGAGGCAGACTCCGGCCACCACACCTCTGCCCAGAACCCAGCAGTGCCCACCTGTCTGCTTTCTGTCTCTTTTTCCCTGCCTAGGATCCTGGTGGCTCTCAAGGCCTCATGCCTGAAGAATATTAGGCTCCGCCCAGCCTGCACCTCCAGGACCTGCGGCCCTGCCCCTTGCTGGGCACAGCCTCCCCAGACCTGTCAGCCAGCTGGACTGTCCCAAACCTTCCAGTGGCCACTGCGGCCCTGACAATGGGTCTGCACAGGGCCATGACTGCAGCCCACCAACCCCAAAAGCTTCCACGGAAAATGCCCTGGCCCAGGCCCGAGTCTGGAGGCCCCCACCCTTCACCCCACCGCTCAGCTCCAGGGCAGCCCCGTGCACAAACCACCACCCTCTGCTACCCCCATACTGGGCTGCAGTCTTTGATTTCCTAGAAAAGGAGTTTCTGGAGAACTGGACTCGTGGGAGACAGCACCTCCATTCATAAAGACAGACCTTGCCTCAGCAAGGAGGGCTGGCCGGGCACAGCCACCTTCTGCGTGCCTGGCAAGGGCCGGGGAGGGCCGGACTTGGGGACCAGGTCTCAGTCCTCAAGGCAGTGCTGCGGGGGCTGTGGGAGCCAGCACGTGTTGCTGATGAGAACAAGGGAACATCTGCATAAACCAACAGAAAAAAGCAGAAGCAGGACCTGCCCAGGCCCCAGGGCATCGTTAACATGGTACCTGCCTAGGAGGGCAGCCCTGAGGGAGGGGGCCGGTGGCTGGCTTGTGTGTAAGATGAAACACACGGCAGTGAGTGGCTGGCTTGCGTTTGACTCTCTCACTGCTGGTCCTGTCTGTTAGATCTCGCATGCAGGTAGGTGCACAGGCTCACAGCCTTGCCCTGTACAGGCTGGGACGAGGTTTACCCAGAAATGTTTTAGCTCAGAGACAAGGCCAGGGAGCCTGGAGGCCAGAATTCCTCTCTAACCACCGGCCCCCTCTTTTTACAAAGAGAAGCATTTCTGGTGAGCTCCTCTTCATCCCTCAATACCCTATTCAAGTGCTCCCTCATGGATACATCCTTGCTGAGGTCCCGGCAGGAAGAAGTAACTACACTCTGGGGCCCCAATCTCAATTCCCGCACCTGCGGCGCTGCATGGCTCTCTGTATCAGGTGTTTGGAGTTGACGTTCCCATTCGCCTTCCCTGCTGCCAAGGGCATACACCTTCTTTCAACAGATGAGTGAGAGAGCGAATGTAAGAACATTTAAGAAGCCAACTAATGAACAAGTGAGCAGAGTCAGGTCTGCGCCAGGGTTCCTGGCTCCCGCAGTCACGGAGTGTGGGAGGGTCAGCACGCGCCTTCCCCATTTAAACCCTACTGGAGTTCAGTTCCAACCCAGCCGACGGGGCACACGTTTTCTCTTTAGCAGACACAATTCACATGTGAGGAAACTTATTATGCACACAGAGCAAGAAAAGAGAAAAGCAAAAATTAAATTAGATGGCAGCCTGGAAAATGCCCACTGTGCAAAAAGAAGCAAGCTAACTAATTTGTTTGGCCTCCCTTAAAAATGTTAAGGTTTTAATTTGGGTCTCTGGGACCCGGCTCCTGCGGCACCAGGAGGCTCCTGGTGAGAGGGAAGTGAGGGAGGTTTCAGATGAGCAGACCCAGATTCAATTAGTAATCAATTTTGACCCAGCTCTCCCCACAGGCGTGCAGAAGTAATAGAAAGGACGGGCCTGGCTGTGAACTCCTAGGCTGTGCAGAGCAATGCTCTCCCCCTCCCAGTCTTGGGAAGAATCAGTGTCCCCAAGAAGGCACCGTGGCCACCATGTGTGCTCTGGTGGCTGTAGATACAGGCAGCCGGGAGGGCAGTGGGTGTGGGAGAAGCAGTCCCCTTCCCACTGGCTTGGGACCACCACGTCTCTGCCCTAGCTCGCCCCGGGATCCAGAGCTGCAGAACCTCAGCCTCAGAGCCACAGAGCAGCCCTGAGGCCCTGTGTACCTGCTGTTGAATCAGATGCCTTCTACAGATGCAAATTGATAGATGTGTTTAATAAGGAGGGAAACAAGGCTCCAGTGGCCCGCTCCTCCCTGCCCCAGGTCCTCAAAAGGCACCAGAAGCCTCGGATGGCTCCTTTCTCCTCCAGGGCACTCCAGCAAGCTCAGTCTCTTGCCCCACAATCCCCCTCCCAAGTGCCAAAGAGGTTCCTCACAAGGTCTCAGGGCTGGTGGCAGGAGGGCCAATGGCATTTAGCTGCTGGGTCCAGGGCAGACAGCCAGGGTGGCTCAGCCGAAAGCCCGCCTGGCCCCTGGGTTCTCCCTGGGCATCCCACCTGAGCAGTGCACACAGCCCCCAGTTGCACAGGGCATCTGCAGGCAGGAGAGGCGCCAGGGACAAGGCCTGGGCAGGGTGTGACCCTTCAGCCAAGAGCCCGAGGCTCCCGCCCTTCCTTCCCTTCCTGCAGAGGCCTCACAGGGTTAGGGATCCAGGTAGTGGGCCCAGGGGCAGACTCATAGCCTGTCCTGTTCCTGCCTCATGGTCCTAGGACAGGCTCACTGGAGACACCGGGAGACATCTCAGTATCCGTCAGCCCCCAGCCTCCTCACCATACCCTGACTCTGCTGGGACAGCCCTGGAGGGGTCTCTCTGGCTTTGGGGGATCCAGGGCCTGGCCTATCAGCACACCTTCCTCCCAGTGACGCTGACATTCTTATTTATTTATTTATTTCTTAGACAAAGTCTTGCTCTGTCACTCAGGCCAGAGTGTTAGTGGCACGATCTCAGCTCACTGCAACCTCCACCTCCCGAGTTCAAGGGATTCTCTGCCTCAGCCTCCCAAGTAGCTGGGATTACAGGTACCTGATAGCACACCTGGCTAGTTTTTGTATTTTTAGTAGCGATGCGGTTTCACCATCTTGTCCAGGCTGGTCTTGAACTCCTGACCTCGTGATCCACCCACGTCGGCCTTCCAAAGTGCTGGGATTACAGGCGTGAGCCACTGTGCCCACCCGATACCAGCATTCTTATTCCTAGAGCAGCCGCCTCCCCCGTGGGGGCTCAGGATGTCTGGCCCTGTCTCTGTGTGCCCAGCCCTTCCCCAAGGACCTTTACCGGGGCCCACAGAGCAGCTGGCTCTGTCCCTGACCCCGTGTTCTAGATCACAGCACACGGGCAAGGCTACCCATGTCGGGCTCCTGAGCAGAGGTGGTGGGATCTGAAGCTGGGCATCTGGAGCCCCTGCTGGGGCAGTCGGGGAGAAAAGGGCCCCTGACCAGAGTCAGAAAACCTGGACTCCAAATCCAGCCCTGGGAGGCCTGGTGAGCGCCTGCCCTCCACGGGGTGGGCCAGCTGTCCAGGGACACATCTTCACTGGCCCCCGCATCCCGTCCCCGGAAGGCCCGTGCGCCGGGCCTGAGATGCCCACACCCACGTCTTAGTCCAGGATGCCACCCATACAGCTGCCCAGAAGTCTACCCAGGCCTGGAGGGGCTGCCGGCCAGCAACACCCCCAGATGTCCTCCGCCCCACTCCACCTGCCAGGCCCTGCCTGGCTTCACCTGGCTTGGCAGGGCCTCTGTCCCCACCAGGCCACAGCTCCAGGGCAACCCCACAGCAGCCCAAGTCTATGCCCGTCACTCAGGGATGCTGGTTTCTCTCCACCCCAAGGAGGTGGCCTCAGAGCCCCCCACAGAGGGGACTCCGAATGTCACCCATGGAGGACCCTCCGTCCTTGCACTGTCTCCTGGGCAGTAGTCAAGCTACTGCACCTGGAACCAAGGCTTCCAATGCCCCTGGGTGAGGCCCTTCACCCCAAGCTGCCTGGACTGGCACAGGGCTACTGGTTAGGTCCCCAGCAGCCCCCATGTCTGCCCCAGGGAGGAGTCTCCCCACCCGCTCTGGTCACAAGGTGGGGCCCAGCCTAGATTTGATGCCTGCCCTACATGCCCACGCCTGACCTTTGGCTGGTGTTGACACTGGGACACACTGGGCCTTGGGGAGGTCCTGCCTGTGGGGTTCCCGGGTCTCACACTGACCCCTGAGCCTGGCCAGTCACCAGCCGCCTTGGTAAAGGCTACTCTCTCCCCATGGCCAGGCAGAGCGCATGCAGAGCAGACTTCCCTACCAGCGGACAGGCTTCTGCCAGATGCCGGGACAGCCCGTCCCAGGGGCCCCTTTCCCCTCCTGCCCTGTGCCACCCCATAGCAGTGCCCTTTCCAAGTGCTGACTCACAAGGCTGAGCATGGCGCAGCTTGTCAGCAGCTTGACTTCTGCGGGCGGACACTGCTAGCTGACAGCAGGAGCTCACCTGCGTGCTCGGAGGCCGTGGGGGTGGGGACTGTGGCCTGCAAGTCACGAGTGTCTTGGACTGGCCAGACCCAGAGACAAGAAGCCGGGTCCCGCTGGCAGCCTCGGCCAGACCACATGTAGACGACGGAATGGCACCTGGGGACCTCGCCGTCCTGCAGACAGCCCCACTGCTGTCCCTTCCCTCCCCCCAAGACAATGCCAAAGAACCACAGTCTCGGGCCAGAGACTCCAACACATAGGCAAGTAAGGCAGGGTGCCAGCCTCTCCCTGACCAGCCCCCAGGAACTGGAGACCGCACCCCAGCCAGTCCCCAAGAGCTCAAACTCACAGCACCCACCACGAGAGCAGCTGTCTGATGGTCAGGGGTCTGACCTGAGGCGGCGTCGAGGCCTGGGGGCCTTCAGGGAAGGGGTCGTGTCAGGGAAGAGGCACCCTCAGTGATGCCATGCTCAGCACTCGGAGGGGCCCCGGGGCCGCGGGTGCTTACCGTCCACACAGGCGGGCCGTGCTCTCGTGGTGCCGGCGATCTGCCCCTTTCTGCACGCACAGCGGGCGGTCTGCCGAGCAATCGTCCTCCGAGGCTGGCTGCTGTCCCGGTCCAGGGTCACTATCTCACAGGTGCCGGCGGCCAGCTGACCTGCAGAGAGGAGCAGAAACCACTGAGCGGACACACCCTACAGACACCCCACAGCCAGAGCCCACCCACAGAGGGGCCCTCGGTGGCCACGCCACAGGGCAGGGGGCCCGCGTCACTCAGAGCGAGCTTCCGAAAGGGCCTCAAAGGCTGCCAGCAAGGAGTGCTCGGTGGAAGCCAGAACTGGGTCAAATGGGCGACCTCCACTCTGCGCACAGGCTGGCGTTCGGGCGGCGCTGCCTTGGCAGACGGGAAATTACCCACAGCCCCATCTCTGTCACGCCCGGAAATGAAAGGCTCAGATCATGAGGAGGAAGCTGGTTTCCCCGCTCGCAATCGGGTGTCTGCAGGAGGGAAGCTGGGCTGCATGTGGCACACCGCTTGGTCTCCGTCCCCAAACACCAGCACACTGGCCCCAGGATGTGGCACGCTGGTGTCAGCAAACACGTCAGACCCCCTCTCAGCCTTGTCAAAGGCTGTGTGGAACGAGGAACTGCTGTCCCTGCCTGAGTACAGGAGCAGGCGGGCACCATGGTGTGCATCGATGCCAGAGGGTTCAGGGTTTCCTCTGCCCTCCCACAGCCCAGTGCATGCCCACACACATGTGCACCCCTGGAGTGAGCCACAGGTCTGCAGATGTACATGGTGGCACCCAGGTGTGAGCACACCAAGGCCAGATGGCCCAGGCTCACCAGCCACATCCGAGGACATGCTCTCCCAGGTGCGCGCGCCCATGCAGACACAACGCGCCCATGCAGACACAGACACACGCAAGCATCATGGACGTGCTGCGCAGACACCCACCACCCACGGGTGCCTGTGGACAGGCGCCCACAGGGGCACTCTGCATCCCCCATCTCTCCTGTCATCCCACCCCTGCTCCCCATGTTACAGACACCCCGCACGGCAGCGGGGAGGCGGGAAGGACCCTGGAGGCAGAGCCAGGCTTAGGGACCACCTGTGATACAGAGAAGAGATGCATTTCTTCCAAAGGTACCAACACAAATAATTTCCCTGGCTTTCCTCACCCCCACGCCCCCTAAATCCCAGGGAGAAGGCCATCTCTCCAAGGGGGCCAACAGCCCAGGCATCTCCGGAGAGGGAAGGTGAGCCACCAGGAGGTTCACTGTGTTGGCATAACGCGGCACGGCCACCGCCAATCAGAGTCAGACATTAACACTGACAAAAATAGCGAAGATGAAAACCAGCCACCCCAGGGCAGGAGGGAGGTTGTCCCTCAGCCCGTGCTGCTCAAACCCGCCCTGCATGGTGAGTGCCAGGCACTTGCCATCCAGCTCCATGTGGACACCTGCGCCCTGGAGCTGCCTGGATGCCCACTCACTGGCTGACTCACTCTTTCACCCCGAGTAGGTAATGAGTGGCTGCTGTAAGCCTGCCTCTGTGCAGGGCCCTGGGGCCACAGTGGTGAGAAGAGAGTGTGGTGTCCTCCCCAGGGACCCCTTCCATCTGGGGAAGAAGGCAGCAGCATCACAGCGACGCCTGGACTCAGGGCTCCCAGCCTGTGGGCATCGGCAGAGAGTCTTGGGACTGGCTGGGGGGGCTTAGAACAGGACGGCAGGGAGGTGACTCCCAGGAAGGCAGTGGCGGGTGCATGAGGGATGAGGGGTAGCCAGCCCACCCTTGCAGAGGAGCCTGCAGGCCATGCCCCGGCGCTCCCCAGCAGCCATTTCTTCGGCCTGGGTGCCCCTCCTTATCCATCCTGTCTCCTGTAATAACCTTGGACACCCCCTCCTCCAGCACCTGCCTTGTCACCCATCACCTCTGGATCCCCAAGCCCAGTCCAGATGTCACATGTGCTGGCAGGGTGCAGCTTGAAGGAACTTGGAGGGGCTGCCCAGCTCTGTCACCCCAAGACCCAACACAGCTCAGGCCTGAAACAGGGCCACCCCTAAACCTCTGGCCTGCACCCACCGGGAGGCTTCCGAGAGGAGGCATCAGGGCCAAGCAGGAGCTTGAGCACATCAGAGCGCCACAGCGAGCCGCACCCCAGGCAGACTGAACGGCACAGGCTCTTCTCCCACGGTGCTGGAGGCCGTCATCTGACATCCAGATGGCAGCCGGGACGCGGCCTCTGAGCTGTGGTGACCCTCAGTGTCCTCGGGCTTACAGCCAGCGCAGTCCAGCCTCTGCCTCCACTGCCACACGGCCTCCTCCCTGCATCTCTTCCCTTCCTCTGAGGACACCAATCCTCCGGATCAGAGCCACCCCAGAGACCTCATCTTAACTTCACTACACATGGAAAGACTCTTTCCGAATGAGGCCAGATTCACAGGCACGGGGTTTAGCGCCTGAACAGGATTCAACCCGTAACAGACAGAAAACCGAACTTCGTCTGAAAATCTACGGCTGTCCCACTTGGACTGAGCCCGAACGCCCCATCTGTGGGGTGTCCGCGGAGGCCAGGTGTCCCTCATTTGTGAATTCATGGCCAGCTTACTGGACGGCCAGGATTCAGCCAGAGCCCCCAGCCTGGTTCTCCTGGTCTGGCTTCCCACGGCTGCCCTCTTCCACCCTTCCATGGCTTCCTGCCCTGATTATTTCACTTCCTCAATTCCGTTTTCTGCAGACGGTGCCCCTGGAACCCCCTCCTCCTCCACAGCTGAGCTGGGCCTGCACTCAGTGGGGTAGAGGGGGCTCCCAGAGGAAGGAGGGGATGGACACCCCCGGCCATGCCCGCCTCGGGCCCTGGGGACGCCACTGAGCTGTCCCTGGATTTGAGCATCAGTACCCTGAGACGTAGGTCAGTGCTGGCACATGGGGGGAGGTCTCCGGGAAAGGCTCTAAGAGGGAGGCTGAGTCCCAGAAGCACAAGGCCACGTGAAGGGCCAGGAAAAGGGGCGGGGAGGTCGACCGGCCCAAAATCGAGGCTGGAGAAGACCGAGGCTCTCTGGAATCAGTGGATGTCCTGATACGCTGGGTAGCAGTCCTGCTCACACCCCAGGGTGGGCACTTCTAGCAGGTCACACGGCACAGCAGGGGATCAGATTCCAGATGGGTGTGGCCCTCAGTGTCCAGGAGTTAAGAGAGAAGGAGCCTCTGCTGCTGCTGTGAGCTGCATCTGCTCAGCATGTCAGCCTGGGCTCAGGAGGACATCGAGTGACCTCATCGCGTGCAGGGTCATTGAGGGCATCCACTCTCCTGCATCTGAGTCCGAAAGGCTCCGAGCCACATAGGCAGCATTCGACAAGATGAACTGACAGTTGGGTCCTCAGCCCACCGTCGGCACCCAGAACCACAGGCAGGCGGATGCACCACACCACCCCTCCTTTCCCGCGGGACATGCAATGCCCAGGACCCAGGCACGCAGACCCTCTGCCACTACAGGCTGGGCCACCATCAGCCCCCCTGACACCAGTCTCAGGGGGAAGGTGGGTAGGGAGCCCAGATCTAGGGCTGGGGTGCGGGACTGAGTAGAGGCCCCACCCTGCAGAAACCTGCAGCTAAGCCCCCCAGCAGTGATGGCAATGAAGAGGAGAGGGCAGGCACGCCTGCCACCCAGCACAGCTGTCTCCCGCTGTGGGAGTGACAGGCCCCCCATCACTGTACCCGCCACAGCCCTGCCGGCAGCACCAGCATTGTCCTGCAATTTCAGAGGAGGAGACCGAGGCATACAACGGCCTGGGACCTGCCCATGGGGATGGAGTGGTGTGGGCGGGGTGGGGGGACAGGGAGGGGCATGACTGTGCAGACCACGCTCCACACACAGAGTCACACACAGGGCATGTACACCCCCCTGCACACAGCATGTACACAACCCCCCAAACTCTCCATCCACTGTGAGGCATTTGGGGAGGTCTCCAGGCTGCAGGGACCAGTTCCTCAGGGTTCTGGCTCTGAGTGCTGGGCAATGCTCAGCCACAACCCAATGCTGATGCCCCCTCTGCTCAAGAGCTCTAACATCACCTCATGCTTAGAAATGGGGGTTCAGAAGGGAGGACGGGCCCACCAGGAGTCAGGAGCTGGGGAGGCCTCGCCAGGGTCGCCTGTGGGGTGGGAGCCCCGAGGCACTCTGCTGTCTGGAGGTACAGGGTAGAGCAGGGTCCCTGGCCGCCACATGGCACCGGCCCAGCTTCTGTAAGAAGGACATCTGGGAGGTTCTGGGGTCCCCAGGGCTCCTGGCAAGGTGGGACCGTGGCAAGGCCTCCCCACAGGGCTCAGCACAGGCGCCTCCACCAGGTGCCTCCCCTCAGCGTGCTGCTGGCCCACCCACGGTGCCAGCCTTTTCTCGGAGACAGGGGGTGGTGTTTCTTTCTCTTCTCTTTATCTTTTTGTTTTTAAATAAGGAGTTTGCATTGCTTTGAAAACCAGAAGGAAAAAACTCAAAAATAAAACAAGTGACCACAATTCCTTCTCCAGCACCAGCTCCCACAAAGCCCAGGCGGAGGGCGTGGGAGTCTCCACGGAGAAGACATGGGACCTCCACCCTCGGCCTTGCAGGTCCCCGGCCACCTTTCCAATGCGCTGGCCTGGACCAGGGGCTTGCAGAAGGCTCACAGCAAGCGAGGCTGTGTGCACACGCGTGTGCGAGGGGCGGCGTGCAGAGGGGGAGGGGCAGCCACCAGCGGAATGGAAAGGAACAAAGCTGCCTTTGGGTGAGTTTTCTTAGAGAGAAAGGCAGTGACGTCATCGTGTGGCAAAAATCAGAAGTTGGAGAGACAGATTTTAAAAAAGAAAGAATCCACCACTCCAGCCCGAAGACACAACCCGACTCCACCTCCCAGGGGTGTGCATGGCTTGATCATGCGAAACCTTCCCATAACTGGTGCTTGCCACCCAGCATTCCACAGAAACCCCCTTCCGTGGAAAGAATGTGGCCACCTGGTATTCTAAGGCAGCAGGGAACCACCAGAGACCATGGGCCACTCTTCCCACTGCCCCTCGGGGTGCCACGGTGCCACCACAGCCTCAGCTTCAGACAGATGCTGTCCCATGGGGCAGACCCCCACCCACACCCCCAACTGGGGAGCCTGGGCAGACCACTTCTCAGCTGGTCCTGGCCTCTGATTTAGGGAGGCAGCCTCGCCCCCATGCCATGTGAAGACCCCAGGCAGCTCAGGTCCTGCCGGGCGATGACTGGCTTCTCTGGGCTGGCTCTCTCTTTTTTTCCAGACAGAGTCTTGCTCTGTCACCAGGCTGGAGTGCAGTGACGCAATCTCGGCTCACTGCAACCTCTGCCTCCTGGGTTCAAGCAATTCTCCTGCCTCTGCCTCCCAAGCAGCTGGGATTACAGGCACTCGCCACCACGCCCGGCTAATTTTTATATTTTTAGTAGAGACAGGATTTCACCATGTTGGCCAGGCTAGTCTTGATTCTTGACCTCATGATCTGCCTGCCTCGGCCTCCCAAAGTGCTGGGATTACAGGTGTTAGCCTCTGTGCCTGGCCTCTTGGCTGGCTCCCTATGCAGCTTGCAGAGTGACCCAGGGATTCCTGGCCATCTGGGGGTCCCAAAACAAAATTGGAGCCCAAGAGGTTTTAAAGCACATGACCCCACCTTGGCTCTAATTTCCCAGATGCCTGCACACCTCCGCTAGGAGGGCACTCAATGTGGCCGGGTGTCCTCTGCCCTCTCCCATTCACTGGGCCGTGATCCAGGGTTTCCTACGGTGGCGATGTGGACCTCAGGGCTGGATCTCCGTGTGGGGATTGCCCCACGCATTCAAAGTGAGAACAACCCCAGCTGTCTCCAGACACCATTAGATGTCCTCTGAGGGGCAAATGTCCCTAGCTGAGACCATCTGGTGTGACCCAGCCTGTGACTCCCCAGCTTTTGAAACACGTGCCCACTCTAATCCTAAGCAGGTACACGTGTCTTTCAGACCATTTCTAGGCACAAGGGACACAGGGATGAGGTGGACTCAGCATGACCAGCAGCAGCAAGGGTTGGGGCTCAGGGAGCTGGGAGGGTGGGCCACCTGGAGGGCTGCCTGGAGGCAGAGCCATGGGCTCAGCTATGCACCACAGTCCCCCGTTCCTGAAGCCCCACGGTGCCAAGGCCAGGACAAGGAGGGGCTGCTGTGTCCCAGCTCCCTCTCTTCTTCCTGAGCTGGAGGATGGGAGGCCAGGGAGAGGGCTTGTGAGCTGAGCGAGCAGGGGAGAGTCTGCCCAGGGCTGGCCCTGAGGCTGGAAAAGCCTAGATGGGGCTGAACCAGAGAACCCCAGCAGGCACAGCCCACAAGCCAGCACTGCTAAAGCAGTCCCCACTTCAAGGGGAGCCGCTGGGGCCCCAGAGCACCATCTGGTGGGTCCCTTCTACCAGGAGGCCACCAGCCAGGACCACCCCATTCCCAGCAGCTTCAAGTGTGCTGCGGCCCTCACCGCTCCACTCCTCTCCGCTTCACTCAGCTCTCAGGGAAACGGTGCCCGGCTCTGCCCGCCTGCGCTCCCAGCCCCCACCCACAGCCCCTGGCCACCATCACCTAATTAACTTGACCCCTTCCACCTCTCAGGAGGCTGGGCACATGTAAGGACTGGCAAACACACCGACGTGTCTGACACTTCCCAGAACTGTGGGTGGCCGCGGAGCTGTCTGCAGCAGTGGCTATCTGTCTTAGGGACAAACACCCCATAAGAGGCCTAAAATGCTCCCGGGGACCCTCATGCACTATCTCGGGCTCCAGGGGGACACAGGGCACGGAAGCGCCGCTTCTCCATGCTCGTCCAGCTCGACAGCACATGTGGGAGCACACCAAGTCCACGCACTGCCTCTCTTGGAGGGGTGGCGGACGCCCCAGGGCTGCACAGAGAGCCAGCCCGTCTAAACCCTCTTAGCAGACCTGGCATCCCACCTGGGAGTAAAACCAGGCATGGGGCACCTGGGTACCCACCGAGGCAGCCGTGGTCAGCGACAGGACCTAGGCAGGACAGAGCTTCTGGGCCTGGAGCCTTTGGGACCCCAGCAGGGGAGGGAAGAGGGCCACACTCCAGAGGCAAAGGGGGTGAGGACCAGGAAGCAGGAGAGCTGAGGCTGGCACGGAGGGTGTGCCAAGGCGGGGGCTCCTCAGACACCCCAACAAGCTGGCTCCTGTGGGGCAGCAGCTGGCCTCACCGTTCCCACAAGCCTAGCCACAGCCTGTGCAGAGGTGGAACGTGGTAACCTGTGTCATCAAATGCCCCCAACTGCCCTCCTGCCGGCTGCCTGTCACCTCCCAAGTCCACCTCAACCCCAAGGGCCCACCGGAGCCTCAGGCTAGACCTCACAGCGCCTGCCCCAGCCCAGCTTCCAGGGGCAGCAGGCCCCAGCCTGACCAGGATCTCGACCTCCGCTCTGGGCAAGGACCCCTGCACTGAGCATCCATGGGAATAAGGGGAGTGCACGCACCTGCCTGCTGGGTCACCTGGGAGCATCTCTCAAATATGCAACACCCCCACCTCATCCTTGCTGGGATGTGTCACTGAGATCAGCCTAACATGGCTCCACAGGTAGCTTCGGTGTCCAGGCCAGGCCTGTGCCTCCGTCCCCTCGTCCTGGCCACGGCCCTGAGGCCCTTCATAGTCCCTGCAGCCTCCACACCCGCCCAGGGACAGACCCAGAGAATCCTGCCTCAGCTGCCCCCAGTGTGTATGTCTCATTTTGGATAAGCCAAGAAAGGCGGCCGGTGAGTTAGACAGCGGGGTGGGGGTCTCCCATGACGAAGGCTGCAGCTTCCATCATGTCACTCGCTCTTGTTAGGAAAGCTGCTCAGCCTCTCTGCAGCCGTCTGCTCTCCAGGTACAGCAGGAGGGAACTACCTGGGGGGCAGGGCTGTGGTCACAATGTAGGAAAACCACCAGCAGCAGCACAGGGACCCTTTGTGTGCCCCGCCACAAGCCCCAGGACCTGGCGCAGCCTGCACGTGGCACCCTCTGGGTGCTGACACATTTCCCCATCCTTGGCACCTGTGGGGCTGCCTCCCCCGCCACCCATCCCCAGACCTGCAGCTGCTGGGCACGAGCTGATGGTGACGGAGGCGCCTCCTTCGCTGAACCAAGACTCCTACTGCAGATGTTCCTGTCTCGGGAGGAGCCAAACTTGGGAGGTCCAGGATGGTTCAGAAAAGACTGAACTCCCAGAATAAATCAACAATTATCAGACTTCTTCTGCTTAACTTTCTTCAGACACACACAGGGGGTGCCAATGCCAAGCCGAGTGGAAATGGCATCTTCCAGCCTGGGTGTGTACCCTGGCATTATAGGAAACAGGAAGCTGCTGGACCGCCAGGAGGGGAAGGACCCCCAGCCGTCCTTCCAATGTCCACGGAGCCCACACACACCCACACGACCTGCAATCCCACCGAGGACAGGAGGTCTCAGCACAGGGCTGGAGCAGCTGGAAGTCCCACAGGCAAGAAAGGAAAAACGGTATCTCAACGCCAACCTCACACCTTCACAAGACCTGAAGACGAAAGACAATGATATAAAACTTCTAGACGTAAACACGGGAGAAAAATCTACGGAACCTTGAATGGGGTGAGGAGCTTTGCGATAAGCATCAAATGCATAACCTACGAAAGAGAACCATTCGATAAATGAGATTTTACTAACATTACAAACAGCTGCTCTGCAAAGACGCTGTTAAGAGGCTGAAAAGACCGGCCGCAGACGGAGAGATGCTATTTGCAAACCACACGTGTGACGAAGAAGTGTTACCTGGAGCGTGCACAAGAAAACCTTTCAGTGGAACAATACCAGCGGACAACCCGATTGAAACACGGGCAGAGGATCTGAACGAGCCCTTCCCCAAAGAAATGGCAAATATGCGTATGAGAAAGGGCCCCCCCATCATCTGCCGTCGGGAGGCTTCAAACTGAAGGAGGGATGTAGCCACCACACACCTACCGGAATGGCTCAGTGCCAAGAACCAGCGTCAAACGCCGCGAGGCTGTGGCGAAACAGGAACTCTGGCTCGCGGCCGGCGGGGATCTCGAACGACGCAGCCGCTTCGGAAGACAGCTTGGCAGTGCCTTACGAGGCAGAACACACTCCTGACGATCCGATCCCAAAACCACACTCCTTGGTATTCGGCCAATAGATCTGAAAACCTCTGCCCACGCGAGGAGCTGCGTGTGGATGTTTACAGCCGCTTTATGTAAAATCACCCCAAACTGGAAGCAACCAAGGATTTTCTCAAGAGGTGAACAGATAAATAATTGGTGGAAGGTTCACAGAGCGGAATCTTGCTGGGGGATAACGTGAAAGACGCTGCCAGGCCACAAGAGACACGCCGAAACCGTAAATGCTTACCGCTGAGTGCAAGAAGCCAGTCTGGGCCGGGCGCGGTGGCTCACGCCTGTAATCCCAGCACTTTGGGAGGCCGAGGCGGGTGGATCACGAGGTCAACAGATCGAGACCATCCTGGTCAACAAGGTGAAACCCCGTCTCTACTAAAAATACAAAAATAAATTAGCTGGGCACGGTGGCGTGTGCCTGTAATCCCAGCTACTCAGGAGGCTGAGGCAGGAGAATTGCCTGAACCCAGGAGGCGGAGGTTGCGGTGAGCCGAGATCGTGCCATTGCACTCCAGCCTGGGTAACAGGAGCAAAACTCCTTCTCAAAAAGTAAATAAATAAAGCTGTTTCCGTAGATACAGACCCAGGATTCCGACTCTGCTATATACGCACGCTTGAACTCAACAATGAACTGCGTAGCTGGTGGCCGGAGGGAGCCAGTGTCTCACTGTTGCAGTGGGAGTTTACTGACAAGCAAGGGGATGGGGCTAGAACAACCCACGGGCTGGTGATCAGAGGTGCGGACACCCATGTGCGTTCCCCTTTAACCTCAACACAGATACGGTGATTGCACATGAGCGTATTCACGGCTGTGCACAGGCGGTGGGTGGTCCACATTCACGCATCTCCTCATCTCCTCCCTGTCGGCCGAGAGGGCTCAGAAACGATGACACACACTCCACTAGCAACGAAGGTGCCGGACACCAAGGTCGAGGTCTCTTTTTTAGCTTATTTGTTGAGACAGGGTCTCACTCTGTTTCCTAGACTGGAGCGCAGTGATGCGGTCTCAACCCACTACAACCTCCACCTCCCAGGTTCAAGGATTCCCCAGCATCAGCCTCTCCAGTGCCTGGGATTACAGATGCCTGCCACCACACCCACATAGTGTTTTTTCGTATTTTTAGTAGAGATGGTGTTTTGCCATGTTGGCCAGGCTGGTCTTGAACGCCTGACCTCAGGTGATCCGCCCACCTCTGCCTCGTAAAGTGCTGGGATTACAGGTGTGAGCCCCCACACCCAGCCAAGACCTAGATTTCTAATACTACTCTGGGATGAAAAAACCACTCCCTAGGGAAATGGCTGTTTCTGGGAGTAGCGCAGGAACTAGATGAGATGAGCCAGGAGTGGGGCTGGTGGTGCCAGAAAGTGAAGGCTCAAAACACACCATCACTGACGGACTGTGCCAACGGGGACCCAGGTGCCGGGGGGAGCACCCATGACCAGAGCTACCGTGCCCGGCAACCCGTAAATAAAGCAGCCTTGGATTGCAGCCCGAAGTCCAAACATGTCTATTGGTCCACACTGATAGAAATAGTGAGAGTCACCAGATGATTTATGAAATGGAGAGAAAACACACATCTCCGGCGCTGAAGAATCCAAGTACAGTGGATGCCCACCCGAGGAGGCAGGCTGTTTCTCCCCACTCCGTGAGTGAGCGCTGCACCCACGAGTGCTCGTCCAAGGGGCAGACCAAGCGAGAAAGAGCGACTTCCCCAGGCGGAACCTGACCGGCAGGACCCCAGGCAGGACCCTCAAGGTCAAGTGCCTGACACTGACGTCAGCGGATGCCCCTGATCGGATGTGACGAAAAGGACACTTCCCTCGGACATCTTCTTCCAAAAAACCCACAGCCCGAGTCTCATCAGGGAAAAGCCTCAGATTCCAAAAGAGGCGCATTTAGTAAACTACCCGCCTTCGCTCTTAACTGTCAGGGTCATCAAAAACACAGAAAGTCTGGCGACTGTCACGGCCAGCGGGGGTCCCAGGAGACGTGACGGCTAATCATACCAGACCGGGTCCTGCATGGGATCTCAAACGGAACAAGGACAAAACGGAGGCATTCTTAATCATACCAACGCTCTCTCAAGATGACAGGCCAATGCCAGTTCTTTAAAGGCAGCGAAGTGTATGCGGATGTTAAAATTCCTCCTGTGAATTATTAGGTGAAAAGTCCGTGCGCAGTATACGGGAATGTTATGAACTGTCTTCAAGTTTTCTATACATGTGAAATTTTCCCTTAAGAAAACTCACCAAGGTCTCTTAAAATATCTATAGGAAACAGGAAGGGCAATGGGCTTTCTGACGTGCACCCTGAGGCGCCCAGCAGAGGCCTTGGGCAGCCGCGCCAGCCTGCAATTCGGTTAAATGGGGTGTGCTGAGCCTGCTGGCTCCTCCTCCCGCACAACCTGTCTGCAGGCTTTCCAAGAAAGATGTGGAGCTCTGGGACGTTCACATCCGCCTGGCACTCAGCGACGAAGAACCTCCTTCCTCCCACCCACTCCAGGGACCTGGCCAGGACACCTGCTCAGGAGGCAATACCCGTACCCGTCACCAACACACCATGGGCCACATCCCGTCCTGCAGGTCATGGCACAGGCCACGCAATACGCTGTGGCTGCTGGAGAGACAGTGGCCACTCCCCCCCAAACACGTCAGGGCGTCCTTCAAGGTCAAATGCGACAGCTGCTGTCGGTGCTCACCTCTGCCACCTCCTGCAGCCGACAGAACACGTGTCTGCAGGGCCACGCTTGCCTTATTCTGGATGACTACCCAGAGATGGAGAGGGTTGTCTGGAGGTCAGACCTTCCAGGGAGGAACACCACACGGGCAATGCAGCGAAGCTTCCACGGGCCAAGGAAGGGAGCGTCAGGTCTGTGCCCACACAGCGTGGGGCTTGGCCGTCACGAGCAGTGCCAGGCGGGAAGATGGCCATGTCCACATAGCCGAGACCACAGGTGCCCTGGTCACACCTATCAACAGGACTCCAGAGAAGCAGCCAACACTCTGAGGCAGGGTGAGGGGCCTGTCTGCTGACGGAGGCAGCCACACCAAGTGTCCCTGCAGCGTGGGCTGCCCCGTGTGCACGGCACCTCCTCTGGGAATCCTCCTCCAGCTGCGTTCTCCAGATACCCCCAGTGTAGCCCCACCGCAGGTGACAAGGACTCCCTCCAGGTGTAGCTTTGTCAGGCTCCTCCGAGCCCTCTTCTTGGCGGGCCTCGCCCTCGGCCAGCTGAGACCCCTCCACGTAGCCCTGGCTCCTGTTCCTCCTCCTGATACCAAGCCCAGCTCCTCTGCGCGGCTTCTGTCCACTCCTTCACTCCGGAAGTCCGAAGCCATCCCCTGCCGTGGAGTGAGCGGAGTTCAGTCTCTCCCCGCTGCTAGAGTCTCCAATGGCGCCCTCCTTGCTGTTTTCTAATAAGAGGCGATACAGATTCTTTTCTGCAGCATAGGTAGGTGCCCCGCGGGCCGTCTGAGGTGCCCAGAGCCTGCCCACCATGTGAAACAGCCACTCACCGTCCTAGACATCCCTCACCTCCAGGTCACTGAAACACGGCTACACAAACAGTTTGGGGACAGAGCAATCAGTGGGACTCTGGGAGCTTCTGAACCTGCACACCACGTGGTATCAAGGTCGGCCCCCTGGGTTCTCATGCACTCCTGTGCTCTGGGGGATTTCCTGAGTATTTCACCAGCTTCTCCCACTCATGGTGCAGGAGAAAGGAAGGCGTGTTGTGGGGATTTTGCTGCTGTGAGAACTCATTCTGGAAGGGATGGTTCAAGAAATACCTGGGCCCTAGCTTCTGACACTTCAAACATCCCCACTCAGCCTCACCAGCCAGCAAGAGCCCAAACTCCTCATCTAAGAAGAGAAAACAGAAACACGGGCAGGGGTCCAGCCACCTCCAGAGGCGCCAGCTGTGCCAGCCTCAGAGGCCTGCAGATGAACCCCTGCTCCGGGCGAGGCCTCTCCTCCTCATCCCCAGCAACACTGAGCCCTCATGGCTCTCAGCATCAAGGGGGATGGGCCACTCCTCCCCACAGAGCCAGTCACATGTATGTTTGGAAGGTCTCAGGGCAAAGCCGGTGTCACATCGTGCCTCGCCCTCTTCATAAAGTGCAAGACCCTAAGGCCGTGGGCCATGGGCCTGGGCTCCCCCATGCTGCAGCCTGTGGTGCTCTGCAGCCACAGCCAGACTCAGCACAGCTGCTCTTCCTGCTTTCACCCCAGGACACTAGGGTTCTCCCACTCCTGCCACAACCTCCAACCCCCTCTGAGAACCCCCACAAAGCATGGGCCCTACGGCCCCTACGCCAGCCAGAGTGAGTGCCCATGAGCACATACACAATGGCCACGGGTGTTCCTGTGCCAGCCTGCCCCAGGCACATCTGCTGATGCCTGCCGGCACAGATGGAGCACCCAACACAAGGATGGATGGATGTGTGGGTGAAACGATGGAAGCGGGCATGGATGAATGGGAAGACTGGATGGTGGCTGGGGGGGCGACGGGCAGGATGGGTGGGATGGATAGAATGGGTGGGTGGATAGGATGGGTGGGTGGGTGGATAGGATGAGTGCGTGGGCGGATAGGATGGGTGGGTGGGCGGATAGGATGGGTGGGGATGGACAGAATGGGTGGGATGGATAGAATGGGTGGGTGGATAGGATGGGTGGGTGGATAGGATGGGTGGGTGGGCGGATAGGATGGGTGGGTGGGCGGATAGGATGGGTGGGTGGATAGGATGGGTGGGTGGATGGACAGGATGGGTGGGTGGGCGGATAGGAT
Organism: Callithrix jacchus; assembly: GCF_049354715.1. Lineage (NCBI taxonomy): Eukaryota > Metazoa > Chordata > Mammalia > Primates > Cebidae > Callithrix > Callithrix jacchus. Next base: position 217,428,749 of record NC_133502.1, on the reverse strand, counting down.
GGGTGGGTGGATAGGATGGGTGGGTGGATGGACAGGATGGGTGGGTGGGCGGATAGGATGAGTGCGTGGGCGGATAGGATGGGTGGGTGGGTGGATAGAATGGGTGGGGATGGACAGAATGGGTGGGATGGATAGAATGGGTGGGTGGATAGGATGGGTGGGTGGATAGGATGGGTGGGTGGGCGGATAGGATGGGTGGGTGGGCGGATAGGATGGGTGGGTGGATAGGATGGGTGGGTGGATGGACAGGATGGGTGGGTGGGCGGATAGGATGAGTGCGTGGGCGGATAGGATGGGTGGGTGGGTGGATAGAATGGGTGGGGATGGACAGAATGGGTGGGATGGATAGAATGGGTGGGTGGATAGGATGGGTGGGTGGATAGGATGGGTGGGTGGGCGGATAGGATGGGTGGGTGGGCGGATAGGATGGGTGGGTGGATAGGATGGGTGGGTGGATGGACAGGATGGGTGGGTGGGCGGATAGGATGAGTGCGTGGGCGGATAGGATGGGTGGGTGGGTGGATAGAATGGGTGGGGATGGACAGAATGGGTGGGATGGATAGAATGGGTGGGTGGATAGGATGGGTGGGTGGATAGGATGGGTGGGTGGGCGGATAGGATGGGTGGGTGGGCGGATAGGATGGGTGGGTGGATAGGATGGGTGGGTGGATGGACAGGATGGGTGGGTGGGCGGATAGGATGAGTGCGTGGGCGGATAGGATGGGTGGGTGGGTGGATAGAATGGGTGGGGATGGACAGAATGGGTGGGATGGATAGAATGGGTGGGTGGATAGGATGGGTGGGTGGATAGGATGGGTGGGTGGGCGGATAGGATGGGTGGGTGGGCGGATAGGATGGGTGGGTGGATAGGATGGGTGGGTGGATGGACAGGATGGGTGGGTGGGCGGATAGGATGAGTGCGTGGGCGGATAGGATGGGTGGGTGGGTGGATAGAATGGGTGGGGATGGACAGAATGGGTGGGATGGATAGAATGGGTGGGTGGATAGGATGGGTGGGTGGATGAACAGGATGGGTGGGTGGATAGGATGGGTGGGTGGATGAACAGGATGGGTGGGTGGGTGGATAGGATGGGTGGGTGGGTGGATAGGATGAGTGCATGGGCGGATAGGATGGGTGGGTGGATGGATAGAATGGGTGGGGATGGACAGAATGGGTGGGATGGATAGAATGGGTGGGTGGATAGGATGGGTGGGTGGATGAACAGGATGGGTGGGTGGGTGGATAGGATGGGTGGGTGGGTGGATAGGATGGGTAGGTGGGTGATGGATAGGATGGGTGGGGATGGATAGAATGGGTGGGTGGGTGAGTAGGTGGATAGTATGGGTGGGTGGGTGGGTGGATGAATGAACGGATGATGGATGAATAGATGGATGGGGGATGGTGGGTGGATGGGGGTAGTAGATGGGTGGATGGGGGATGGTGGGTAGATGGATGGTGGATGGGTGGGTGGGTGGATGGGGGATGGTGGGAGGTGGATGAGTGGATGGTAGATGGTGAGTGGATGGATGGTGGATGATGGGTGGATGGCAGGTGAGTGGATGGTGGGTGGGTGGATGAAGGATGATGGGTGGGTGGATGGTGGCAGGGTGGGTAGATGGATGGGGGATGGTGGGTAGATGGATGGTGGATGGGTGGGTGGGTGGATGGTGGATGGTGAGTGGATGGGTGGTGGATGATGGGTGGATGGTGGGTAGGTGGGTGGATGGTGGGTGGGTGGATGGGGGATGGTAGGTAGATGGATGGGGGATGGTGGGTGGATGGTGGGTGGGTGGTGGGTGGGTGGATGGTGACAGGGTGGGTAGATGGATGGTGGGTGAGTGGATGGGGGATGGTGGGTGGATGGAGGATGATGGGTGGGTGGATGGTGGCAGGATGGGTAGATGGATGGTGGGTGGGTAGATAGGGGATGGTGGGTGGATGGTGGGTGGATGGCGGCAGGGTGGGTAGATGGTGGGTGGGTGGTGGCAGGGTGGGTAGATAGGAAGGGGGATGGGTGGGTGGGTGGTGGCAGGGTGGGTAATGGTTGGTGGTGGCAGGGTGGGTAGATAGGAAGGGGGATGGTGGGTGGATGGCGGCAGGGTGGGTAGATGGTGGGTGGGTGGCAGCAGGGTGGGTAATGGGTGGGGGCAGGGTGGGTAGATAGGAAGGGGGATGGTGGGTGGGTGGCGGCAGGGTGGGTAGATAGGAAGGGGGATGGTGGGTGGGTGGCGGCAGGGTGGGTAGAAGGTGGGTGGGTGGCGGCAGGGTGGGTAATGGTGGGTGGGTGGCGGCAGGGTGGGTAGACGGGTGGGGGCAGGGTGTGTAGATAGGAAGGGGGATGGTGGGTGGATGGCGGCAGGGTGGGTAGATGGTGGGTGGGTGGCGGCAGGGTGGGTAGACGGGTGGGGGCAGGGTGTGTAGATAGGAAGGGGGATGGGTGGGTGGGTGGTGGCAGGATGGGTAGATAGGAAGAAGGATGGTGGGTAATGGGTGGGTGGCGGCAGGGTGGGTAATGGTGGGTGGGTGGTAGCAGGGTGGGTAATGGGTGGGGGCAGGGTGGGTAGATAGGAAGGGGGATGGGTGGGTGGGTGGTGGCCGGGTGGGTAATGGTGGGTGGGTAATGGGTGGGGGCAGGGTGGGTAGATAGGAAGGGGGATGGGTGGGTGGGTGGTGGCCGGGTGGGTAGATGGTGGGTGGGTGGCGGCCGGGTGGGTAGATGGTGGGTGGGTGGCGGCAGGGTGGGTAGATGGTGGGTGGGTGGCGGCAGGGTGGGTAGATGGTGGGTGGGTGGCGGCCGGGTGGGTAGATGGTGGGTGGGTGGCGGCCGGGTGGGTAGATGGTGGGTGGGTGGCGGCCGGGTGGGTAGATGGTGGGTGGGTGGCGGCAGGGTGGGTAGATGGTGGGTGGGTGGCGGCAGGGTGGGTAGATGGTGGGTGGGTGGTGGCCGGGTGGGTAGATGGTGGGTGGGTGGCGGCAGGGTGGGTAATGGTGGGTGGGTGGCGGCAGGGTGGGTAATGGGTGGGGGCAGGGTGTGTAGATAGGAAGGGTACATGGATGATTCAGAGCTCAAACTAAACTGTCTTCAGCAACAACATGAAAAAAACAAAAACAGAAGAACAAGAAAGTGTTCCCTTCTCCGACGAGGCCGCCGTAGCAGAACTGATGAAAAACAGCCTCCTGAATTTTATGAGCATCAGAAAAGTCCAACTCCAAATTGAGCCATTTTGAGACAATTAAGTCAAAATACGTGAATTCATTTACACAGATCTGGGAAGGAAAGTTCCTGGTGAAATGAGAGGGGAGGTTTGCAGGGCCGAGGAAGAGGCAGGAGATACCAAGGAGGGACCCGGAGACGCTGCGGGCCCTGTGGAGGGAGGGGGTGGCTGGGGTCATCGGAGAGGCCACCACGGGGGGAGTGGGCACGAGGAATGACAGGAGAGGGAGGTGAGGCGAGGGTGCCCCTGCCCTGCCCCCATCCCAGAAGGGTGAAGCAGGAGCCGAGATCGCCCCACTGCACTCTAGCCTGGAAAAAGAGTGAGACTCCATCTAAAAATAAATATATACACACACACATACATAAAACAAAGCGCAGGTCCACGTGCCTTCACCCACACTCTCTCCCAGTCTGAGGTCCTAGCATCCGGGGTTCTGGCTCCTTCCCACATGGACAGAGCCCTCCCTGAAGGCACCCTCTAGAGACAAAGGCGAGAAGGCCAGACTCTGTACAGCCTACCACTGACCCTGGGCAGAGACGTGGCATGCCGTGGCTACACTCAGAAGAGGGAGAAAAGACCACCAGGTATTTTAGCTGCTGTATTTTAAAAACCAGGACAGTGAGGCTGCAAACAGACCGTGACGGTGGAAAGTCACACAGCTGACGTGTTTATCCATCCGGTTCTTCAGTCCTTCATCCCGTTCGTCACTCATTCGTCCAGCATCGGTGGGTCCTGGGCAGTCCCTGCTCTGACACCCCCCACCCCAGACATTCACTCTGCCCTGGTTCTCTGAGGTCTTCTAGGACCCAGGACTCCACCAGCCTCCCAGGGCCTAGGGGGAAATCCGTGCAGAGGGGAACCCAGGGTGTCGGGAAAGGAGATGGGAATGAGGGTGAAGCAGCCTCAAGAAGCAAGAGAGCCTCGTAGGCACCACCCCCCCGCACAGCCACCAGGACCCCAGATGGGCCACGAAAGCCACCTGCCTGCTCCCAGTGGCCACAGGGCCCTGGAGAGGCCACACCACCCAGCAGAGCTGCAAGGGCCCGCGGCACACGCTGCCTCCAGGACCTCCCAGACGGAGCTGTGAGCTTGCTCCAGCAACGCATTTACGAGGTCCCTTGTTTCAAAACTGCACGCATGGCCTTTTTCTAATTCAATCTATCCGGCAAAGGTAAACATGAAGGCGACGCGAGACAAAATGCACAGGCTCCTGGCCGGCCACGCGCGGTTCGCTTTGGTCCTGGGGAGGCAGGAGAGCCTGAGACAGCGGATCTGTGCTGCAGCTAAGCCCGGGGGATGGGGTCAGATGCAGAGGCCCCTGGGTCCCCAACTCCCATGCTCCTGTGTCCAGGGCCGTGGCCAGGCTCGGCTGCACCTGCAATCCTGAAAGAGCGCAGAAAGAACTTCTCTGAAACCCCAGCGCTTCCTGCCGTTAACCACCCTGTGTTCACACGGAGCCTGGCGCCACACTCTGTGGGTTCAAATCTCAGCTATGCCACTTACCAGTGGCCTGAATTTCCCTACGTAAAAAACGGGTATAAAAACCACGCCCGACAGGCAGGGCTCTTAAGAGAAACAACTGAGGTGACCGCGGACACAGTGCTCAGAACAGGTCCCCACCATGGTGCGCCACATGAGGACAGGCTGGACCATGCATGCTGTGCACCTCCAGCCAGGGGGTGGGACGAAGGGGACTCAACCTCAGGGCCCTGGTCTGTCTTCCTGAACACACAGCCCAGCAGGCATGTGGTCGTGTCACCAGGACGAACCCTGCCAGGCTCTGTGGCAGCAGAACGGGGCCAGCTCCGAACACCTAGCCCCGGCCTCTGGCATGGAGCAGCTTTACGTCCCCAGGGGACAGGCGCAGAGACAGGTCAGCTATTCTCTTTCCTGCGGCATGTCCGCTTCCTTCACGTGCCGCTCGGCCTGAGTGGTGACAGCAGTGGGGACAGTGGGTGCCGAGGTTCCGTGAGAGGCGCTTCCGAGGCCACTGAGGCAGGGACAGGAGTGCCTTCAGGCTTCCAGGAGCTCCCCACGGCTGTAGTAACAGCCTCAAATCAGGCTCATCTATCCCTCGCCACTCTAAAGGCCAGAAGTCTGAGCCCAGCCTCACTGCGCTGATTTCTTCTAAGGTCTCTGGGAGAATCTGTTCCCGTGGCTTTTCCAGATCCCAGAGGCTGCCACATCCCTGGAGCTCCTGGCCCTGCCTTACCCCGCCCCCACCTCTACTGTGTCCTCATGACCCCTTGCCCGCTTCTTACCAGGACGCCTGTGATTGCCATAAGATATCACCTGGATAATCCGCAGTCACATCCCCACCTCAGGATCCTTGAATCAATCCCATCTGCAAGGCCCTCCTGCCAGGCAAAACGACACGTCTGCAGGTCCCAGGGATTAGAAGCTGGACATCGTTTTGGGGGTGCATTGTCCAGCCAACCCCATGCTGGGTCTGCACAAGGTCACTCCCCCGAGTGATCTCAGGCATCGGTGTTCCCAGCACAGCACAGGCTCTCTCACTGGACAATGAACTTGCTATGGACAAAGCCCAGATCCACGTGTCCACCAGGCCACCAAAGAGACTGGACATCCACAGAAGGCTTCTCTCGGACAAGACGCTCCCACCCCAGCCCTGCCCGCCAAACCCCCGGGGTCCCCACGGACCTGCAAGAGCCTCGGTGTCCAGAGCTAAGCCCAGAGCTCTGCCTCTGGAGCTGGCCCACTCCCTATTCTCAGGATCTCACGGCCCACCCACCTCGGCTGAGCTTTCTGCAGCCCCAGATGGAGGGTGGGATAGGCAGGAAGTCTGGGGCTTCTTTTTTTTCTTGAGATGGAGTCTCGCTCCAGGCTGGAGTGCAGTGGCGCGATCTCGGCTCACTGCAACCTCCGCCTCCCAGGTTCAAACGATTCTGCCTCGGCCTCCCAAGTAGCTGAGACTACAGGTGTGCACCACCACGCCTAGCTAGTTTTTTGTATTTTTAGTAGAGATGTGATGTCATTGTGTGAGCGAGGCTGGTCTCCATCTCCGGACCTAGTGATCTGCCCGTCTCTGCCTCCCACAGTGCTGGGATTACAGGCACAAGCCACCTGAAGTTTTGGGCTTCTAAGTGGCCACTCTGGGAGGACAAAGTGCCCCCCATCTGGCCTCAGCAACACCACTCCCCGGTTTCCACAGAGGCAAAACCCCAGCTTCCAGCCCCGTGCTCTGACGTGCAGGAAGGAGAAAGACCTCTGAGTCCCTGTCCCGAGCAGCCAGGCTCCAGGCGCACCCGGAGTGCACAGATGGGTGATGCCTTAGAGACCATCCCCGGCCTTACGACGTGCCCTTAGTCCACAGAACCCTCGGGTCACTGCGGGATACATGGATAACGTGGACTTCCAGGCTCATCAGGACTCAACCAGCAAATGCTGGAATTTTAGAAGATCGGCAGGGCGGTGCTGACACATGCAACATGAAGGTATTCCGCCTTCCCACTCCGAACCTGCGCTGCTGTCCCTCAGCTCTGCCGGACGGCTCCTGCAGATGGGACATTCACTCCCTGCTGAGTGCCCACCCCACTCCTGAGCAGCCCTGGGGCTGGTGAGCTGTGTCAGAGTCATCCCCGGCCCCAGGCCCAGCTCCAGGGTCCCAGGGAATCAGCATACCAGCCAGTGTTTCTCAAAGAAAGGATGACCCCTGCACCTTGCAGAAACACTGGGGACGTGCCTGGCTGTACCCAGGATGCCCAGGACCACCCTTCACAGTCTCCAGCACTATAGAAACAGACGTGACCATCCCCGCACAAACTAGAACAGAGGGCGAAGCTGGGGTGGGGGCTGGAGACCCGTGGCCGCTGCAGGGGCCCCCAACCCCTTCTGACAACTGCGGGAGGGATGTGGGAAGCAGAGAGGGCTGGCTGGGAGGGAGGTCTCCAAGGGACAGGGGCTGTACCCCATGGTCACTGGCGATTACCTGGCCTTCCCCCAAAGCCCTTTCTTGTCACAGGACCCCTCCTGGAGGGTGGAGCGGGGGTGGGGCCAGGACTGTGAACCCCAGAAACAGTCTAGAGAGTGCCCGTCACGTGGAGTGGGGGCCAGAAGGAGCTGTGGGGGATGCGTCCTCATAAGCCGCAGGAGAATCACCTTGTAAATATGATAGGATTTATTTATGACCACACGGTGACCGCCTTGAAAGTCAGGCACAGACAGCCCCCGGAAGGTGAGCATGGCCCCCATGGCTCGGTGAAGCCCACCTTCGAGGAAAACGGACAGAGCGCCCTCGGCCACGCCTGCTCCCCACAACCTCCCCACAGCCCAGGACCTGAAGAAAGACTGGCTGGAGCCACAAGGCATCCGCTTCTCTCTGCCTGGGGACAAGCTCGTCAGATGAGCCGGGCACTGCTGCCACAGGCAAATACGAGCGTTTTTCATCAGTTCTGCTGGCACCAAGCCAGAGTCTGCAGATTTGTGCTAATTAAGAACCCCAATTGCTGTTCCCATCATCCCCAGCGAGGCTGTCTCACCTGGGGAGACACGCACCTGTCCCCGCCCCTCCAGGCAGCCTGTTGAGGAGGGCGTCCTGGGAAACACGGACGCTTTGTCAGCAAGTCCTCAACTTCCTAGAATCTGGAATCCGGCTGAGGTTGTTGTAATCAACTAGAGGTTGACATTTTAAGGAAAAAGGATGAATTACCCAGGTGGCACTGGGCTCCTTTTTTTTTGAGATGGAGTCTCGCTCTGTTGCCCAGGCTGGAGCACAGTCGTGATCTCGGCTCACTGCAACCTCCGCCTCCCAGGTTCAAGTAATTCTCCTGCCTCAGCCTCCCGAGTAGCTGGAATCACAGGCGCCAGCCACCACGACCAGCTACTTTTTTGTATTTTTAGTAGAGATGAGGTTTCACCGTGTTAGCCAGGATGGTCTAGATCTCCTGACCTCATGATCCACGTGCCTTGGCCTCCCAAAGTGCTGGGATTACAGGTGTGAGCCACCGGCAGCGCTGGCTTCCACAGTGCCTGACTTCTTCCCATGTGGCCACTGCTGACCTATGGCTCAGCACTCCCTCCAGGGCCAGCTCCAGCTGGCCAGCCCCAGTGCCATCCCTGGCCCCCACATCTGTCTCACGTGCTACAAGCACTGGAGGTTTGTGGCACAGAAGATGGGAACGAAGCTCTCAGCCAACTCCGTGTGTGGTACCCAGCAGTACCTGCTTGCAACAGGGGCAGGGTTTCCATGGACGGCCCAGCCTGGGTGGCATCTCAGAGGGGCTTTTACAAAGGCTTCCTCTGGCCCGTTTCCCACCCATGACTCTGGACACACCAGGCGCAGAGTGATTCTGGCCTCTGCCTCCCTTTAACCACAAGGCAGGGGGCCCTGGGGGAGGGCCACTGTCTCCTGCCCGGGGTCCTCCTGCCTTGCCAGGACTCAGGGGGTTGGTACCCAGCGGGATTCTCAGTTTTGAAAGCAGGAAGTCTTGTGCAAACCAGGATGTGTGTGTCTCCCCGCATCAGCGCGCCTAAGAATGTACCCGCGGATCTGTGAGTGGATAAACGTGTGTGTTTAAACATATCCAGGAATGAAGCACATTTAGCAATTTTTAAGCAGCTGTGGAACCCACACACGGTGTAAACAGTTGTGGGGGGCAGATGGGTGTCTGCGGTGCAATTCCCTTCAAGGTTTTGTATCTGCGACAATTTTCACGATGAAAAGTTGGGGTGAGGGATGGTCCAGATCCGCAGCTCTGAGCAGGCCTTGCAGGAGGGGGCACCCGGCGGCCCCAGACAGGGACCCACCAGCAGACAGTGACGACGGAGCTAAACACACCAGCCGTCCTGAGATAAGCCTGGCAGCTGGGATGTCAGGACCGCCTGCCAAGTGCAGGGGGAAATAAACCAGGGCGCCAGGCCCGGCCGCTCCCACAAGCTCGAGAGCGGCTTTGTCCTTCCACAGAATCCCACCTCGTGGGGATCAAGAGCCAGGAGTGTGGGAAGCAGGCCTGGGGGTCACGGGCCCATCTCTAGACTGGACCCAGGAACCCTTTCAGCTGTGGGGGCCTGGAAACCCCATGCAGCTGTGACACATCCTCTTCTTGTCCAAGACCCACCAGGAGCTCGAGGAGGCCGCATTCTACTGTGACAGTCATGAGGGCAGGCGGGAAGGACGTCAGCCTGGCCTTGTGGCAGGTACAGGGAGGGAGCTCCAGGCTGGGGCAGAGCCACAGGGCAGCGGGGTCAAGGCCAGAGCAGGCGGAGCCCAGGTCAGACTGCAGACTGGGCTCTCAGCCGTGCCCCAGGACTAGCGCTCAGAGGAGGAGGAAATCTTTTTCCAATTTGCGGAGGCGGCTGGGAAGGCGGATGAGCGCCCGGCTGAGCCACAGGGTCAGAAGTCCGTCTTGAGTCCGGGACCGCAGGCTCAGTAGATGAGACAGAGGAGAAAAAAGGTCAGAGGGACAAACGCAGGGCTGGAGAGCCAGACCCGAGGCAGGCTTGGAGGCCAAGATGGCAGGGCCCGCAGGGGCATCCACAGGGGCTTCCACATGGCCTGGGCGACAGAGGCTCAGTGCGGACTTGCCCACGTTAATGGAGACGGGGTGTTGGCGTCAGGAGGTGAAACAATGTCACAGGGTCCCATGCTAGGGATGGCCCAGCAGAGACATAAGGGGCCAGACTCAGGGCCTCAGATCATCAGTGAAGGGACCCGCATTGGACAGAGGACTCCAGGGAGGAAGGAGGAGTACCGCGTTGACTCAGAATAGCCGGGAGTGCTCCCTAGAGCTCAGTGAGGGCAACGGGAGAAGCTTCCAGCATTGATGTTAGCTCATTCCTGGGCACGGGAACCTTCTGGAAGCAGCCGGGCTGCACCACAGAGCCAAGAGCTGCTGGTCCCTGGGTGCCAACCATGAAAAGGCCGTGAACGCCCTGCCAGGGATGCTGGAGGAGCCCCGCCTCCTGGGCCTGTGTCACGCCCAGTCAAAACTCAAGACAAGCCAGGCTGGAGGGTGCCCAGGCCACCTGCTGCTCCCCGCCATGAGCAAGTGGCCGTGGCTGTCAGAGAGCCCCTCTCGGGGGACCCTGCTGTACACATAAAAGGGACACATGGAGTTCTCTCTCCAACACAGGTCCTGTCACCAATGATCTGAGGACCTGAGTCTGGCCCCTTACGTCTCTGTTGGGCCGTCCCTAGCATGGGACCCTGTGACACTGTTTCACCTCCTGATGCTGACGCCTAGATGCTGCCATCTAGGCCTCCCAGCCCCTCTGGGGTTTGTCTCCCTGACCATGCCTATCCTGATGTTCTCTCTTCTCTGCCTCATGTATCCTGAGAACATCAGAAAAGCCCTCCATGGGAAGGTGGAGCGGTTACCCAGGAGTGCTTCTCAGAGGCAGGGATGCAAACGGAGGTGGGGCTCAGAGAGACACTCTGAACAGCAGACAAGGGGGGCGGGGGCCTCCCCTTAGGGGAGGGCTGATAGGTGTGGGAAGAGCCCACGGGATGGAGGGACTGGAGTGGACTGGAGGGACCAGGAGGGATGGGGCCCCAGGGAAGGGAAGGCTACAGGTGGGCATGCTAAAGGGACACCCTGACACAACTCAAAATGTCACAAGTAGGTACCATGGGCCATTTTCACCCCTTTGAAATCTCCCAAGATGTGCCCAGGCTGTGAAACACTCGTGGCCTGCTGTGATCTCACACGCTTGATTACACTCTAACATGCAAATGAGTGTCCTGTGCCTCGGGGGCGCGCGCTGCAGTCACCCGCGCTGTAGCCGAGGAATCTGTTTCTATTAAGATCACAAATGGAAAAGCATGAGGCCGAGTGGGAGGCCAGGGATGAGCAGCACCAGGGGAGGAAGCCCCTCTGTGGGCAGCACAGGGCTCCCGGCACCTGGCCAGCCACGCCCTGGAGTGCTGCCAGGACCACAGCCACAGTGGCTTCCAGCCTTGCCCCGGATCTGAGACCCACCCTGTGCAGAGGCAGCCTTTCATTCTTCTACAGGTGGGGAAACTGAGGCTCAGAAAGGCATACGGCAATAAACGGGGACGCAGGATTCCAGCAGAGCTGCCAACGCCCAGCCCCCTGGCAGCCAGAGGTGGCCCCTGCATCCTGACCCTCAGCAGCCCGCACAGCTGGACATCTGAATTGAGGCTCACGCCCCAGGCACTGCCTCTACCCACCCAGAGGCCTGGAACAGCCGGCTGCCCAGGGAAGGGGTGTGGCAGACGCTTTCCTGAAGAGTGAGTCAGAGGTGGGAGGAGGATGGGGGTGGAAGGAAGGGGGAATGGGTGGGTGGCTTCCAGAAAGTTCTACAGGAAAGGCAAGAAAGGCCACCTGGACACAATCAGAACACCAAAGGGGAGACATCTCCGAGGATCTCAGGGGACAAAAAGTGGCAGGACACGGGGGATCAACAGACTCTCAGGAGCCCTGGCCATGGAACCCACATGGCCGAGGCCCTGAAAGCCCTGCCAGGCACCTCCTGCCACCAATCCCATAGATCAAGTTCCCAGTTTAAAAGAAAGGAGACTTCCAGCAGTAGCCGTGTCTGCTGCTCTATCCGAGCTGACGTGCGGCAGGTAATACATACTGAGGAAGCAGATCCCAGGAAATAATCAAATGAATGACCTGGGTGTACGAAAGGCGCCGCAGAACAGCATCTCCACGAATGGGGACCAGGAGAAGGACGGGAGCAGAGACGCTGCATTCTGGGGTCTGGTGCAAGCTGGGTTTTCAAAGCTACCAAAAATAAGCTGGGGGCGGTGGCTCACCCCTGTAATCTCAGCACTTTGGGAGGCTGAGGCAGGTGGATCACTTGAGGCCAGGAGTTCGAGACCAGCCTGACCAACATGGATAAACCCCGTCCCGTCTCTACTGAAAATACAAAAAATTAGCTGGGTGTGGTGATGCACACCTGTAACCCTGGCGACTAGGGAGGCTGAGGCAGGAGACCCACTTGAACCCGAGAAGCGGAAGTTGCAGTGAGCTGAGATCGTGCCACCGCACTCCAGCTGGGCAAAGGAGCAAGACTCCTTCTCAAAATAAAAAAAAAAATCTTAAGAGTCATGCAGCCAGTCGTGAATGTACTGGAGTGGGATGGACACAGCTCCGATCTCTGACGCCCTCGTGCTCCCGCCACAGCCTGCGAGGGGGAAGCAGATGGAGGGAAGGGGCTGCAGCGGGGCCAGCTCGGCTACACTGACTGTCCTTCCCTCCCCATCCTCATGAAGCCCTTGATAATGGAGATTCTCCGCCAGGCAGAGCCAACACACACAGCATGGGACCAAGCCTGAGCCTGGAAATCACACAGCCCAAAGCCCTCCCGGTGGTCTCTCCCTGTGGTCCCAAGCTGCCTGCAAGCCGGCCCCTCTGCTCCTGCATGCTGGGGATGGGCCTTCGGCAGCCCCTGGGCACCCCGGGAGCCAGCATGACCATCTGCAGTTCACAGGGTAGTGAGGGAGCTTCCTCGGTGTACCTTTCATCGTGACTTATTTATACGCTGGCCAAGGCTCGAGGCGAGGACCACATGACTTCTCAGCAGTGGACTCTTAGCATGGGCGGGGCTGAACCCCACTCCATAAACACAAAGAATCACGAGAAACGGGCAAGACTAGTCCACTACTGAGGAAGACCAGGTGCCAAACCCTGAGATGCAGCCTCCGGCCCGCCCTTCAGCACCCTCGGGCACGTGCCTGCACGGGGACATCTCACTGCCCCACCTTGGGCCAGACCCTGCTGAGCCAACCTCAGGGTCTCTTGGGGCTCCAACCAGAGCCACGAAGCCTCCTCCATTGGTGTGGTTATGGGTTCAATTCTGTCCCCCAAAAAACATCCTGAGGTTCTCACCCCTGAGGCCTGTAACTGTCACCTTATTTGGACCAGGGTGTTGGCAGATGTCATTGAGTTAGGCTAGGCTTATGAGGGTGGTAACCTCACAAGAAGAGGGGATTAGGACCCACAGAGGGAGGACGGCTGTGTGTGGTGGAGCACATGTTGGCAGGGGGCAGGCGGAAGCCAAGGGGCACCTGGGCCACTGGCAGCTGGGAAGAGCTGGTAGCGGTTTCTCCCCCAACACCCTCAGAAGGAAGCAGGTCTCCCGGCCCCTGATGCCAGACCCCACCCTCCAGAAGCGCAGGTGGCTCCACGTCAGTCCTTTAGGCCGCCTGGCCTGTGATCCTTGGTCACAGCAGCCTCAGGGAACCCGGACACCATCCCTGCGTCTGTGACCTTCTGAATCCTGGTGGTCCGTGTGCAGGAGAAATGGGGCAGCCCGTCGTAGGTTCAGAGCTGTGCGTGAGCAGAAGTGAGCAGATGTACAGCCCGAAGTCCTGCCCCACTCCTGGCCACACCACGGACGACGCATGGCCAGTGATGCCACAGGTCTCAGACCAGGCAGCTGCCCAGCTGAGCGCCCACTAAAGTCCCTCAACCCGGAGACTTGGCTCCCTCCTTGGCGTGTGGATGTTGTCTTGGATTCTGAAAACAAGCCTCCCCGTCCCCCGCCCTGCTGCAGGCCTCGCCCAGGAACCTGCGGAGCTGAGAGATGTGCATTTCACAACCAACTAGAGGTTCCTCCTTAGAACCCAGCATGTCCCCCTGGTTCCCCGGGTCCCCCTGGTCCCCCATTTATGCAGCGTCCATCCTGACAGCACCACTCCACAAGAAGGGAAGGTGCCCTGGCTATCTGCAGCCTGGGGGCCTCCCGACGTTCCCCGACTTGCTCAAATGAACCCAACCCACCTGACTTGCAAGAATAAGTGGCTGCCTCCAGCAGCCTCAGGAACGTAGTGTCAGGTTGGTGACCCGTCCCATACTGCAGAGAGCCAAGCATGGGCCTGCTCCACTACAGCACGCGGCCCCAAGCCCCAAACCCAGGGGTCATCAGAGAAAGCTTTGCGATGGGCACAGCTCCCGTGCCCGGGTGCCTGCCCTCTGCTGGAACGAAGGCCTCCAGCTGTGGCTTCGAGCAGAGAAAGGCCAGCGGGATTCAGGACCCCCTCCACAGCCCTCAGCTATTCCTCAGAAAACCGGGGCTCCACCGCCCCCAACCAACAGCCGGCACACTCAGGGAGGGACAGCCCTTCCTCCCCCAGGATTGGCGCCAAGAGGATTCTCTAAAACGCTCCCCCCATCACGGTCAGCGGATGCGACCAACTCAGGAAATGACAGGCAACACTGGGAAAGCCACGGAATGTCTGTGGAGAAAAGGGACGTGGCTGTCACCAAGGTGGCTTCCGACACGGACGCCGATGCACGTGGCTCCAAGTGCAGGGGGGCTGAGTCACCTTCGAAAGACAGGTATCCTGTGTTCACGAGTGAGAAAAAGACGCAAAAGCGTATTTCAGCTACACCTGAACCGCATCGAAGCCCAGAGAAGAGGCTGGAAGGAGGCATCGTGGGTACGGCTGAGGCTGCTGTCTGCCTGGAGAGAAAGGCAGACCAAACACATCATAGACATTTACCGACTTTAGAGCAGAAACAAAATCAGCACCCGCGGTGGGTCTTGAAGAGACCTAGAGCCCTGAGAGGCAGGGGTCTGGCAGCCCAGAGCTCTGGGAGGGGCTGGGGTCTGCTCCCACGGCCTCGCCCCACCGTCCAGCCCCAACCGCTGAGCTGCTGAGGCCTGAGAATTCCCTCCACATTCCCCAGGCTGGAGAGGGGTGGGTCCGGGACCTCCCACCACCCAAGGAGGAGCAGAATTTCTCCAAAGAGAAACGACCCCCCGGAACGAGTCATAGCTTCCTCACTCCTCGGGACCCCCAGGGTGGTCCGAAAAGAGCAAGACTCAGGCTAAGGAAAAGATGGAAAGCTTGGCTTTTGGATTTTTTCTGAATGAACTAGACCACCCTCCTTTGGGTCTTCCTGCTGCACACCCTTCTGGCACCCCGCCTTCCACACCTGTGTTTTGCACTTGACTCTGAACATCTCGAAGGCACTAGGGATGAGAGAGCTGGACCTAATCAGAACCCGGGACAGACGTCCTCCAGGCTGAGGGACCTGGGACAGACCTGCTCCAGGTGGAGGTACCTGGGGGGGGCGGTGGGCCAGCCCTAATCAGATCCCAGGACAGGCCTGCTCCAGGCTGAGGTACCAGGGACAGGCCTGCTCCAGGCGGAGGGACCTGGGGGAGGGGGGTGGTGGGCCAGCCCTAATCAGATCCCAGGACAGACTTCCTCCAGGCTGAGGTACCAGGGCCAGGCCTGCTCCAGGCGGAGGGACCTGGGGGGGAGGTGGGGCAGCCCTAATCAGATCCAAGGACAGGCCTGCTCCAGGCTGAGGTACTCAGGACAGACCTGCTCCTGGCTGAGGTAACAGGGACAGACCTGCCCTAATCATATCCCAGGACAGACCTGCTCCAGGCTGAGGTACCTGGGGAGGTGGGGCAGCCCTAATCAGATCCAAGGACAGGCCTGCTCCAGGCTGAGGTACCCAGGACAGACCTGCTCCTGGCTGAGGTACCAGGGACAGACCTGCCCTAATCATATCCCAGGACAGACCTGCTCCAGGCTGAGGTACCTGGGGAGGTGGGGCAGCCCTAATCAGATCCAAGGACAGACCTGCTCCTGGCTGAGGTACCAGGGACGGGCCTGTTCCAGGCTGAGTACCTGGAGCGGGGGGGGCAGCCCTAATTGAATCCCAGGACAGGCCTGCTCCAGGCTGAGGTACCTGGTGGGGGTGGGCCAGCCCTAATCAGATCCCAGGACAGGCCTGCTGCAGGCTGAGGTACCTGGTGGGGGTGGGCCAGCCCTAATCAGATCCCAGGACAGGCCTGCTGCAGGCTGAGGTACCTGGTGGGGGTGGGCCAGCCCTAATCAGATCCCAGGACAGGCCTGCTGCAGGCTGGACCCAGGCCCATGCACTACCTCCAAGGCTCATGGGGCTGGGTCCTGCCTGTGGGTCTGGGTGAGGCCCCACTCTGTAGGGACACAGCTTTTCCCTCAGGTATCCTCAGAGTCTGGCCTGGATGCACCCCCAACACCTCCAAGGACACATGGTGACTGCATCAATGGACCACTCAGCCAAAGCAATGCAGGACGAGGGTTACCGTTTGCTCTCAGCATGGAGTGAAAGCAAAACCCAGATAGAAGCGAGTTGGCGCCAACTGTCACGAGAAGCAGGCCGGGCGCCGGCCACCTCGGGCAAGGGCCTGGCTGGGAGCCCCAGTGTCTGGCAGCACTAAACCGTCAGAGCGCCCCAGGTCCCTTTCCTCCCGCCAAGAGCGTGTCTCCTTCCCTCTGCACCCCGGCCTCCAGGTGAGCCAGGCAGGGGAAACGCGCGGCACTCCTCAGTGCCATCACTCATCCAGGGTGAGTCCCAGATGCCCGTTCCACAGCCGCCAGAGCAGCAGCCAGAGCGCTTTTCAGTAACAGGCCTTTTCATATAAAAGCAAACACAGCTTTTGTATAAAAAGAAGAAAATCAGAGAAGAAGGTAAGTTCCACAGATAACCGCCCCCCCCCCCCCAGGAGCCACTGTGAACGTTTCGCCAAATCCTCATTTCAGCATTTCAGATTTCCGGATGCCTTCATAGAAATACCCACATCTAGACCCAGACAAATACGTACAGCAGCACCGCGATCCTCCTGCCTACTGCTTAAACCTGCTTTTTTCCAGTTCTCAAAATATCACGAATTTTCTTTGCTTGTGGAAGGAAATGTCCCTTGGGGCTGAGATCCACTCAGTCTGCAGCCTGGAGTGCACGCTGTCCCCGACGGCTCGCCACTGCGATTCTCCCGGGAGGGCATCCCTTGAGATCTCAGTCTCTCTTTCTTTGTGCCCAACGACAAATTCCTGGAGGTGGGATTTTGGGGTCCCAGGATTTGGTATAGGGGCTTCATGACCTTCAGGAGGTGAAGGAGAGTGGAGCCTGCTGCTGACTCTCAAGGGGCACTCAGAGAGGGTGCACCAGCCATCATGTGGCAGGACAGGTGCCCGGCTCCGAGGCCTTCCAAGGTCTGACCTTGTGCTGACTCATGAGGCTCACCAGGCTGAGTCATCTCCCACTGCCGCTTCCGCCAGCCACCCAGCACACAGAGCTGGGCGTCCACCCTATGGGGCAGGCCCTTCCCCAACCGCTGCAGTGGCTGTGAACCCATGGGAGGCTCTGGGCTCCCTTGAACCTGCCCTCATGGGCGCTTACACCCCAGGATTAGCAAGAGGCATCCCTCGTGGGTGGGACATGGGACAGCTGTGACAAGATGCAGGGACCGTACAGCCCTCTAAGTGAGTTTTAATCATGTTCAGCGCATGTCACAGGGTGAGAAAGGCAACGCCCCAATTTTGGAATCAGGCTCAGGGTGAAGTTCACATTTAGAGGTCTGCAGGTATAAGTGTTGGGCCTTGGGCAAGCTTCTTAACCTCTCAAAAACCTCAAGTATCTCACATGTAAAATGCCTGCCTGCATCCTAGTTGGGCTGTTAGTATCAAAGAAGACGACAGATGAAATGCAGGAAGACATTAAAAAGTAGCCCCTATCACCGCAACAACCATCGCCACCATTACCATCACCAACAGCACCATCATCTTCACCATCACCATCACCACCATCATCTTCACCATCACCATCCCCATCACCATCTTCACCATCACAATCATTACCATCATCATCACCACCACCACCAACATCAACATCACCACCATCATCACCATCACCACCATCATTAATCTCACCACTGCCATTACCATAACCACCATCACCATCACCACCATCACCACGCCACAATCGCCATCACCACCATCACCACACCACAATCACCATCACCACCATCATCACACCACAATCACCATCACCACAATCACCACCACCACAATCACCATCACCATCATCACCACACCACAATGACCATCACCATCATCACCACACCACAATCACCATCACCACAATCACCACCACCACAATCACCATCACCACCATCACCACACCACAATCACCATCACCACCATCACCACACCACAATCACCATCACCACCATCACCACGCCACAATCGCCATCACCACCATCACCACGCCACAATCGCCATCACCACCATCACCACGCCACAATCGCCATCACCACCATCATCACGCCACAATCGCCATCACCACCATCACCACACCACAATCGCCATCACCGCCATCACCACCACCACAATCGCCATCACCACCATCATCACGCCACAATCGCCATCACCACCATCACACCACAATCACCATCACCACAATCACGCCACAATCGCCATCACCACCATCATCACACCACAATCGCCATCACCATCATCACACCACAATCGCCATCACCACCATCATCATACCACCATCATCACACCACAATCGCCATCACCACCATCATCACACCACAATCACCATCACCACAATCATCACGCCACCATCACCATCACCACCATCATCATGCCACAATCACCATCACCACAATCACCACACAACAATCACCATCACCACAATCATCACACCACAATCACCATCACCACCATCATCACGCCACAATCACCATCACTACCATCATCACACCACAATCACCATCACGATCACCACACCACAATCATCACACCACAGTCACATCACCACCATCATCACACCACAATCGCCATCACCACCATCATCACGCCATAATCGCCATCACCACCATCACCACGCCACCATCGCCACCACAATCACCACGCCACCATCGCCATCACCACCATCATCACGCCACCATCGCCATCATCACCATCATCACACCACAATCGCCATCACCACCATCATCATGCCATAATCGCCATCACCATCATCACGCCACAATCGCCATCACCACCATCACCACGCCACCATCACCACACCACCATCATCATGCCACAATCACCATCACCACCATCACCACACCACCATCATTCAGTCCTCCACCTCTTCCTTATAATCATCAGCATCATTACCACCATCACTAGCAGCAACACCATAATGTCCTCCCCACCATCATCCTGATCATCATCGTCACCACCAAGAGCTCCTTGCTGCCATCCCCACCTGCATCCTTCATCACAACCACATTATCACCATCCCCCCCACACCACCGCTACCATTGTAATATCCATCTCCTCCTCCCCGGAACCTAAAATGAAAATGCCATCTGCAACAAGCCCAGGTAACTCCTCCATCCCAAACCCAACTGCTAAGAAGTATACCTCTTATACCCTTAGAGAGGCTTGCAGCCTGCCCTGGGCCCTGGATCCTCCTCAAAGTCCTGTTCCTTGGAGGACATTGTAAGAGTGGAAGGAGGGAAAGACTCTGTGGGCTGCGGCCGGCTACACCAGAAGGGCAACACGAGCTGCCCGGGAGCTCACGCCCCTCCCACATGCGCTCACCTTCCATGGGAGAGACTTGGAAAACAAAGCAAGAGGACCTGGTCCAAGGCCAGGGAGTGGAGGGATCAGAGCCAGGGCCCAGGAGTGCAGCCTCCAAGCTTAAGTACTTCTGCAGCTCCACGGTGGCCTGGGAAATCAGCTGGGTGCCAGCCTGGGGCCTCCCACAAGGGCCCTGCTGGGCTGGGGCATCTCCTGCTGTCCCCACCACCACGACAGCTCCAAACCCAGGACAAGTCTGGAACACCATGAGAAAACACCATGGACCCTGCAGCAAAATGCAGAGGACGTATCTGGGTGACGACATGTCTCATGCCACAGATGATTTCAGAGGCACTAAAGGCACTGAAGGCGCACACGAAGGGTGAGAGTGTTGTCTTCCTGGAACAAAGGAACGTGGCGCCTGAGACGCAAACACTCGGCAAGGTTGCCTGTGCTGTGGCCACGGGGGCCACGTGGCTGCCTGTGCTCGTGGCCGGCCACGTTGATGCCCCTTTCTGAGCTGTATTCCTTCATTTATAACACGGAGAGAATTCATCCACCGGCAGCTTACATGCCTGCTGCAGGGAGTGAATGACATGCACACTTCAGCGCTGTTGCTGTCCACGGGAGACCTTGGTTATCAAAACTAAACTCACGTGGATGTCACAGAGGGCCGGGGGTACCTGGATCATTAAAACTAAACTCAGGTGGGTGGCATGGGGCCCACAGATGCCCCAGATAATGAGTAGACTGAGCAATGGGAGACATGCCTCCAGGGCAGTGGGGCTCTGGCCAGTGCCCCCCATTCACTTTCTCCTCTGTGCACTCCCTGAGACGCGTGAGTTGGGAGCCGGAGTCCTCCACCCCCTCAGCTTCTTCAGGTCCCACTTGCTGCTGCTCAGCCAAGTCTGCCTGGGCCAGACCAGAGCCTGTGTTAGAACAGAAGCTGCTTTTTAGGAAGCAAAACCTCGTCCTCAGCATGTAAAACCTCCAGAAAAAGAGAGAGGCAGCTGCACCTGTGCGTGCTGGCTGAGGGAGACCTGCGTGCCTGCCCTTCTGCTCAGCGCAGGCCCAGGCCACTGCCCTAAGGAGACCAGGCCCTTGGGAGAGGCAGGTCAGGTCCAGAAGATACGCTGGCACTCTGAGCCATCCCCTGGGCCCTGCTGCGGCTCCTCCTGGGGCAGGGGTGGAAGAGCAAGCCCTGCCCTAACCTCCCACCAGCAGGCAGGGGCACCAGGAGACTGTCAGACACCTGGCACTGCTGTCCCCCGGGCGACTGCCCCCGCCACGTGAGCCTCCCTCAGGTGGGCATCTCATCCATCCATGACTCATCACAGAGTGGTTGGGCCTGGCAATGCATGTGGGCAGAGCAGCCTCCGGGCACTCAAGCCCTTCCCACCTGGAAGTAAGGACAGGCAGTGCACACAGTGGATGGAGATGGGAGGACAGGACCAGAGAAATGCCTGGGCGCCCGCCTTTCCAGGGCCACCCTGCCCACAAGCACACCAGCCAGCAGGTCCTGGAAGTGAGGGGCCTGGCCTGGGCTCCTGGGTCCCTGGGTGACAGCTGTGTAGCTCTCTTTAAGTCACTAAGGCATTGTAAGAATGGGGACTGGTGGGGTGGCCCCGGGGACCTCTCAGACTGTGGATGGAACATGCCCAGGGGGCATCGGTAGAGCTGGGACTGGGGGTTCCCTGTCTGGGCCTCAGAGGCTTACCCAGACCCACACATCTCAATGGCCACATGTGACACCAGTAACCTCTCAGGGCCCAGGTTCCCAGCTGTGAAACAGGCACATCTGGCCACACCGTCTCTCCTGGCACCCACGGACTTATTCCTCCACCAGGTCTTCACTGGACACCGCAGGGCCACAGGGTCCAGAGAAGCAGCCACAGCCAGAGTCCAACAGACACGTGTGGCGAACCAAGCACAGCTGCTCCAGAGGCAACGGTGGTCCAGGATACATTGTCTGCGATGACAAAGATGCGGGTCTCATATCACGCAACCGAGTCTTACAGTGAGGGTGCCAACGTTCCCAGCAAAACGGGCCGAGAAGAGAAACCGCAAGGGGTTGAAAAGTACTCAGGTGGAAACGCTGATGGGCCCCTCCACCGGTGCCTCCTGGCACGTCCAGTGACTTGGAGAAGGCTACAGAGCGTCACCCAGGGACCTGGAGCTCAGGCCAGAACCCCCACCAGGTTTAGGATCTGCTGGCTGGACCGGCGGGGTGGGAAAGGTGGTGCCCACGAATTCCTCTGGCCCTGTCCACCTGTCTCCTCCCTTATGTGCACTGCTGCTGAGGACGAGGCACAGTCAGACTACAAGGAGAGGCCCCTTCACTGCCTGCAGCCTGGGGAGGTGCGGAGGACGGAGGGAGTGTGCCCTGGAGGTGGGCCGGGGAGTCATTCTCCCACCACCCAGAGGGTCCTGTAGATGTCCCTGATGGAGGCTGGCACCAGCCACAGACTTGCAAGGGCGTGTCCTGCCGGCGTGCCCTCTCACAGGGACTGGAAGGTGCACGGGGCTCACATCGGCATGGTCTGTAGGTGCCAGCAACGAGGCAGCCCATCAGCGGATCAACGCCTGCACTAGATGGAGGGGTGTGCAACTGTGCGAAGGAACAAGGCTGCTCACTGCACACAGCTCTAGGGAGGGCTTCAAGAAATACACCAAAGTAGAGAACCAGGGAAGGGCACAGAGCGCGCTTTCACAGGTGGGGCATGTGTGCAGGCACAGAGCGCGCTCTCACAGGTGGGGCATGTGTGCAGGCACAGAGGGTGCTCTCACAGGTGGGGTGTGTGTGCAGGCACAGAGCGTGCTCTCACAGGTGGGGTGTGTGTGTGCACAGAGGGTGCTCTCACAGGTGGGGTATGTGTGTGTGCACAGAGGGTGCTCTCACAGGTGGGGTGTGTGTGCAGGCACAGAGCGTGCTCTCACAGGTGGGGTGTGTGTGTGCAGGCACAGTGTGCTCTCACAGGTGGGGTGTGTGTGTGCACAGAGGGTGCTCTCACAGGTGGGGTGTGTGTGTGCAGGCACAGAGCGTGCTCTCACAGGTGGGGTGTGTGCAGGCACAGAGCGTGCTCTCACAGGTGGGGTGTGTGTGTGTGCACAGATCGTGCTCTCACAGGTGGGGTGTGTGTGCAGGCACAGAGCGTGCTCTCACAGGTGGGGTGTGTGTGCAGGCACAGATCGTGCTCTCACAGGTGGGGTGTGTGTGTGCACAGAGGGTGCTCTCACAGGTGGGGTGTGTGTGCAGGCACAGAGTGTGCTCTCACAGGTGGGGTGTGTGTGCAGGCACAGATCGTGCTCTCACAGGTGGGGTGTGTGCAGGCACAGAGCGTGCTCTCACAGGTGGGGTGTGTGTGCAGGCACAGAGCGTGCTCTCACAGGTGGGGTGTGTGTGCAGGCACAGAGCGTGCTCTCACAGGTGGGGTGTGTGTGTGTGCACAGAGGGTGCTCTCACAGGTGGGGTGTGTGCAGGCACAGAGCGTGCTCTCACAGGTGGGGTGTGTGTGTGTGCACAGAGGGTGCTCTCACAGGTGGGGTGTGTGTGCAGGCACAGAGTGTGCTCTTACAGGTGGGGTGTGTGTGCAGGCACAGAGCGTGCTCTCACAGGTGGGGTGTGTGTGTGTGCACAGAGGGTGCTCTCACAGGTGGGGTGTGTGCAGGCACAGAGCGTGCTCTCACAGGTGGGGTGTGTGTGTGTGCACAGAGGGTGCTCTCACAGGTGGGGTGTGTGTGTGCACAGAGGGTGCTCTCACAGGTGGGGTGTGTGTGCAGGCACAGAGCGTGCTCTCACAGGTGGGGTGTGTGTGTGTGCACAGAGGGTGCTCTCAAAGGTGGGGTGTGTGTGCAGGCACAGATCGTGCTCTCACAGGTGGGGTGTGTGTGTGTGCACAGAGGGTGCTCTCACAGGTGGGGTGTGTGTGCAGGCACAGAGTGTGCTCTCACAGGTGGGGTGTGTGTGCAGGCACAGATCGTGCTCTCACAGGTGGGGTGTGTGTGTGTGCACAGAGGGTGCTCTCACAGGTGGGGTGTGTGTGTGCAGGCACAGAGCGTGCTCTCACAGGTGGGGTGTGTGCAGGCACAGAGCGTGCTCTCACAGGTGGGGTGTGTGTGTGCACAGAGGGTGCTCTCACAGGTGGGGTGTGTGTGCAGGCACAGTGTGCTCTCACAGGTGGGGTGTGTGTGTGTGCACAGAGGGTGCTCTCACAGGTGGGGTGTGTGTGCAGGCACAGATCGTGCTCTCACAGGTGGGGTGTGTGTGTGTGCACAGAGGGTGCTCTCACAGGTGGGGTGTGTGTGCAGGCACAGATCGTGCTCTCACAGGTGGGGTGTGTGTGTGCAGGCACAGAGTGTGCTCTCACAGGTGGGGTGTGTGTGTGCAGGCACAGAGCGTGCTCTCACAGGTGGGGTGTGTGCAGGCACAGAGCGTGCTCTCACAGGTGGGGTGTGTGTGTGTGCAGGCACAGAGCGTGCTCTCACAGGTGGGGTGTGTGTGCAGGCACAGAGTGTGCTCTCACAGGTGGGGTGTGTGTGTGCACAGAGCATGCTCTCACAGGTGGGATGTGTGTGTGTGCAGGCACAGAGCGTGCTCTCACAGGTGGGGTGTGTGTGCAGGCACAGAGTGTGCTCTCACAGGTGGGGTGTGTGTGTGCACAGAGCATGCTCTCACAGGTGGGGTGTGTGTGCAGGCACAGAGCGTGCTCTCACAGGTGGGGTGTGTGTGTGTGCAGGCACAGAGCGTGCTCTTACAGGTGGGGTGTGTGTGCAGGCACAGAGCGTGCTCTCACAGGTGGGGTGTGTGTGTGTGCACAGAGGGTGCTCTCACAGGTGGGGTGTGTGCAGGCACAGAGCGTGCTCTCACAGGTGGGGTGTGTGTGTGTGCACAGAGGGTGCTCTCACAGGTGGGGTGTGTGTGTGCACAGAGGGTGCTCTCACAGGTGGGGTGTGTGTGCAGGCACAGAGCGTGCTCTCACAGGTGGGGTGTGTGTGTGTGCACAGAGGGTGCTCTCAAAGGTGGGGTGTGTGTGCAGGCACAGATCGTGCTCTCACAGGTGGGGTGTGTGTGTGTGCACAGAGGGTGCTCTCACAGGTGGGGTGTGTGTGCAGGCACAGAGTGTGCTCTCACAGGTGGGGTGTGTGTGCAGGCACAGATCGTGCTCTCACAGGTGGGGTGTGTGTGTGTGCACAGAGGGTGCTCTCACAGGTGGGGTGTGTGTGTGCAGGCACAGAGCGTGCTCTCACAGGTGGGGTGTGTGCAGGCACAGAGCGTGCTCTCACAGGTGGGGTGTGTGTGTGCACAGAGGGTGCTCTCACAGGTGGGGTGTGTGTGCAGGCACAGTGTGCTCTCACAGGTGGGGTGTGTGTGTGTGCACAGAGGGTGCTCTCACAGGTGGGGTGTGTGTGCAGGCACAGATCGTGCTCTCACAGGTGGGGTGTGTGTGTGTGCACAGAGGGTGCTCTCACAGGTGGGGTGTGTGTGCAGGCACAGATCGTGCTCTCACAGGTGGGGTGTGTGTGTGCAGGCACAGAGTGTGCTCTCACAGGTGGGGTGTGTGTGTGCAGGCACAGAGCGTGCTCTCACAGGTGGGGTGTGTGCAGGCACAGAGCGTGCTCTCACAGGTGGGGTGTGTGTGTGTGCAGGCACAGAGCGTGCTCTCACAGGTGGGGTGTGTGTGCAGGCACAGAGTGTGCTCTCACAGGTGGGGTGTGTGTGTGCACAGAGCATGCTCTCACAGGTGGGATGTGTGTGTGTGCAGGCACAGAGCGTGCTCTCACAGGTGGGGTGTGTGTGCAGGCACAGAGTGTGCTCTCACAGGTGGGGTGTGTGTGTGCACAGAGCATGCTCTCACAGGTGGGGTGTGTGTGCAGGCACAGAGCGTGCTCTCACAGGTGGGGTGTGTGTGTGTGCAGGCACAGAGCGTGCTCTCACAGGTGGGGTGTGTGTGCAGGCACAGTGTGCTCTCACAGGTGGGGTGTGTGTGCGTGTGCAGGCACAGCATGCTCTGGCAGGTGGGGTGTGTGTGTGTGCAGGCATTCACTCATGTTACGTAGAACATACACACCTGGAGGGGGAGGGAGAAGTAGGTTCTGGGGAAAACATCACAGAATGCTGCTTTGCACCCTTTAAATTCTGTACAATGGAAAGGACCCGTACAAAAGATACAAGGTGTCTCCCACTTGTAATCCCAGCACTTTGGGAGGCCACAGTGGGCGGATCACAAGATCAGGAGTTCAAGACACGCCTGGCCAACATAGTAAAGCCATGTCTGTACTACAAATAAAAAAAATCAGCTGGGCGTGGTGGTGGGCACCTGTAATCCCAGCTACTTGGGAGGCCGAGGTAGGAGAATTGCTTGAATCCAGAAGGCGGAGGTTGCAGTGAGCTGAAATTGTGCCACTCCACTCCAGCCTGGGCGACAGTGGGAGACTCTGTTTCAAAAATAAAAAAGATGTCCCAGGGCCTCAGGGGGCCACATTCCGCCCCTCTACCTATCGCTGCTTTATTTTCACAGAATCTCAAGGTCTGGCAGAAGCAGGGTGACCAACGAGATGACCTCATCCCGCAAGCACACGGCAGGCCAAGAGCAAATCCAGGCAGGATGGCTCCTGCTGGACCGGCGGCCCCAGCCTGGGTCTTAGCCCCTGACAGCGCCCCTCAAGCAGAGGTGCTCGGCCTGGAGGCTTTTGTGGCCATCTCAACTGGAGGTAGAGGCCAGGGATGCTGGTCAACCCCCGACTTAGCACAGGACGCCCCCACATGTTTCTATGTGGCTGGCCGGTCACAGAAGCTCCCAAACCTTCCAGGAGGCAGGGCCTGGGAAATGGAGGGGGCCCCTACAAACGCATGCCAGTCGTGGCATGGACAGGGTCCAGGGCTCTCACGTCAAGCCCCGTCCACTCCCTGGCCTGTGAGGATGCCGAGCTCTGCCCTGTGGTCACGCTCACTGTGCCACGCTGTCTCAGTGGCTACTGAGCAACTTCGGGCTTGCCTGCCCACAACAAATGCACCGTGGGCCTGTGACCTGACCATGGCGCCCGACGGCCCAAGCAATGCAACGAACAGAAAGGAACACATGTTAAGTCTTTGCCCCAGCTCCTCCAGCCCCTGCCATCTCTGGACTGGGAAGTGTCTTCTGCATGTGAACAAGAGGGCTGAGGGCCAGGCCCTAGAGAGCTTCAGGATGCAGGATGCTGGTGACCCGGAAGACCAAGGTAGGCTGATGGGCTGGGACCTTCTGCCTTATCTGCAACTCCAGAAAGGGGTTGGAGACTGAGTTAAATAACAGTGGCCAAGGATTTAATCAAGCCTATGCACCTAAGGAAACACAGAATTCCTAAAAGACACAGGGGTTAGCAAGCCTTCAGCTCCATGAGCACATGAGGGTGCTGGGAGGCTGGTTCGCCCAGAGAGGACACAAAGGCTCAGCACCCACACCCCTCCCTGGCCCTAGGAATCTCTGCCAGCTGCAGAGCCCCATTCACACCCTTTACAACAAGCAGGGAATGTAAGTAAAGGGCTTCCTGAGGACTGGGGGCCATTCTAGCAAGTGCTGCAATGCCAGGAGCGGGTGTTGGAAACCCCCTGACTTATACTGTTACATGCAAATTTTCAGTGCTGCAAAGAAAAGTCAGCACTGGGACGAAGGATCTCTCTCGGCAAGGCAATCTTACTTCCTGCAGAAAGGGCACACTCACCAGCAGTCTTGCTATGAGAGTACAAGGAACAAAGGAAAGCACACATATTTATCTTTCACGCATTTGGGGTGGTCTTTGCTGCTGCCTCTGATCTCCGTTGGCTGGAGCCAGACCTCACAGTCTAAAACTGAGCCTGATTGGCCAACAACTTAAAGCTTTCTTGAATAGGTGAAGGCAACGGAGGACGAAAGGAAAAGAGGGAGTCCAAATAAGGAAGGGACAGGAAGCTGCTGCGAAAGGACTTAGAAATGTGGTAGCACAGATATCCTGGTTACAGTTCAAGGACATAGAAGGTACCACGTGCCTGTGGGCATGTCTGACAGCTACACGGGTTAGGGCTGAACAAAGCGTTATTAGCAGAAAGCAAGAGGCTTTGGAGAAAGTCTTTAAAACAAACTGTTCTTTCTAACACTTGTGATTTATTTATTTAGTTTTTTGAGACGGAGTTTTGCTCTTGTTACCCAGGCTGGAGTGCGATGGCGCGATCTCGGCTCACCGCAACCTCCGCCTCCTGGGTTCAGGCAATTCTCCTGCCTCAGCCTCCTGAGTAGCTGGGATTACAGGCACGTGCCACCGTGCCCGGCTAATTTTTTGTATTTTTAGTAGAGACGGGGTTTCACCATGTTGACCAGGATGGTCTCGATCTCTTGACCTCATGATCCAGCCGCCTCGGCCTCCCAAAGGTGATTTATTCTTTAACAAGAAAGGAGACTTTGAAAAGGAACTCTTCTATCTCCCACACATATCCAGTCAGTCAGAAATACAGGTGACCACCTGGCACTCAGACTTGGTGTCTAAAGTGGGAGCAGTCTTGTGGGTGGAACTGAGCCCTTCATCCGTGCGGGTCTCAACTGACTCTGGGTGGTAGTCTGAGAACTGAATTAGATTGGAGGACGACTAAGTGGTAAGAATTCAGTTGGCATCTGGAAAGTTGGAGGAAGGGTTGGTGTGAAAAACCCACACATTTGGGGTCAGAAGTGTGAGTGAAACCAGGTCAGCCAGTGACACCATGGTAGCCTACATGGCGGTCATCCCACACACCTGCCTAACATGCCGCCACAGCCGGCCCATGAAATGGCCGGTCTCCCAGGAGGTGGCACTGGGAGGAGACGTCCCTTCGTGAGTGGTCTCCCTCGGCCCACGCTGTGTACACCAAGCACGATCACAGTGCCAGCCCCTCACCACTGCCGCCCTGAAGAAACCCCCAAGTGAGGGGTATCAACTCGATGGGGCCACGCTGCCCACATGTGTGGTCAAATGATTTTGGATGGTTCTGTGAAGGCATTTTTTGGATAAGACTAACACTTGAATCAGTGACTTTGAATAAAGCAGATGACCCTCCACACTGTGGGTGGGCCCTGTCCAATCAAGTGAAGGCCTCAGTGGACAAAGATGGACCTTCCTCAAACAAGAACAGAATTTGCCAGCAGAGGCCCCGGGACTCCAGCTGCACCTCTCACTGCGTCCCTGCAGATTTCATACCTTCAGCCTCTGAAATTGCAGAAGCTCATTTTTTAAAAAGTAAACCTCCCTCCCTCTCTCTCTCTTTGTAGAAGTCCCATTGGTTCTGTTCCCTGAGGAACCCAGACAGATACGCTCTCCCCACCACGGAGGGCTGAGACGCCCGGACAGATACACTCCCCCCGCCACAGAGGGCTGAGACGCCCGGACAGATAGATACACTCCCCCTGCCACGGAGGGCTGAGACTCCTGGACAGATACACTCCCCCCGCCACGGAGGGCTGAGACTCCCGGACAGATACACTCCCCCTGCCATGGAGGGCTGAGACGCCCGGACAGATACACTCCCCCCGCCACAGAGGGCTGAGACGCCCGGACAGATACACTCCCCCCGCCACAGAGGGCTGAGACGCCCGGACAGATACACTCCCCCCGCCACAGAGGGCTGAGACTCCCGGACAGATAGATACACTCCCCCTGCCACGGAGGGCTGAGACTCCTGGACAGATACACTCCCCCCGCCACGGAGGGCTGAGACTCCCGGACAGATACACTCCCCCCGCCATGGAGGGCTGAGACTCCCGGACAGATAGATACACTCCCCCTGCCACGGAGGGCTGAGACTCCCGGACAGATAGATACACTCCCCCTGCCACGGAGGGCTGAGACTCCTGGACAGATACACTCCCCCCGCCACGGAGGGCTGAGACTCCCGGACAGATACACTCCCCCCGCCACGGAGGGCTGAGACTCCTGGACAGATACACTCCCCCCGCCACAGAGGGCTGAGACTCCCGGACAGATAGATACACTCCCCCTGCCACGGAGGGCTGAGACTCCTGGACAGATACACTCCCCCTGCCATGGAGGGCTGAGACGCCCGGACAGATACACTCCCCCCGCCACAGAGGGCTGAGACTCCTGGACAGATACACTCCCCCTGCCACGGAGGGCTGAGACGCCCGGACAGATAGATACACTCCCCCCGCCACGGACGGCTGAGACTCCTGGACAGATACACTCCCCCCGCCATGGAGGGCTGAGACTCCTGGACAGATACACTCCCCCCGCCATGGAGGACTGAGACGCCCGGACAGATAGATACACTCCCCCTGCCACGGAGAGCTGAGACTCCTGGACAGATACACTCCCCCCGCCACGGAGGGCTGAGACTCCCGGACAGATAGATACACTCCCCCCGCCATGGAGGGCTGAGACTCCTGGACAGATACACTCCCTCCACCATGGAGGGCTGAGACTCCTGGACAGATACACTCCCTCCACCATGGAGGGCTGAGACTCCCGGACAGATACACTCCCCCTGCCACGGAGGGCTGAGACTCCCGGACAGATAGATACACTCCCCCCGCCACGGAGGGCTGAGACTCCCGGACAGATACACTCCCCCTGCCATGGAGGGCTGAGACGCCCGGACAGATACACTCCCCCCGCCACAGAGGGCTGAGACGCCCGGACAGATACACTCCCCCCGCCACAGAGGGCTGAGACGCCCGGACAGATACACTCCCCCCGCCACAGAGGGCTGAGACTCCCGGACAGATAGATACACTCCCCCTGCCACGGAGGGCTGAGACTCCTGGACAGATACACTCCCCCCGCCACGGAGGGCTGAGACTCCCGGACAGATACACTCCCCCCGCCATGGAGGGCTGAGACTCCCGGACAGATAGATACACTCCCCCTGCCACGGAGGGCTGAGACTCCCGGACAGATAGATACACTCCCCCTGCCACGGAGGGCTGAGACTCCTGGACAGATACACTCCCCCCGCCACGGAGGGCTGAGACTCCCGGACAGATACACTCCCCCCGCCACGGAGGGCTGAGACTCCTGGACAGATACACTCCCCCCGCCACAGAGGGCTGAGACGCCCGGACAGATACACTCCCCCCGCCACAGAGGGCTGAGACGCCCGGACAGATACACTCCCCCCGCCACAGAGGGCTGAGACTCCCGGACAGATAGATACACTCCCCCTGCCACGGAGGGCTGAGACTCCTGGACAGATACACTCCCCCCGCCACGGAGGGCTGAGACTCCCGGACAGATACACTCCCCCCGCCATGGAGGGCTGAGACTCCCGGACAGATAGATACACTCCCCCTGCCACGGAGGGCTGAGACTCCCGGACAGATAGATACACTCCCCCTGCCACGGAGGGCTGAGACTCCTGGACAGATACACTCCCCCCGCCACGGAGGGCTGAGACTCCCGGACAGATACACTCCCCCCGCCACGGAGGGCTGAGACTCCTGGACAGATACACTCCCCCCGCCACAGAGGGCTGAGACTCCCGGACAGATAGATACACTCCCCCTGCCACGGAGGGCTGAGACTCCTGGACAGATACACTCCCCCTGCCATGGAGGGCTGAGACGCCCGGACAGATACACTCCCCCCGCCACAGAGGGCTGAGACTCCTGGACAGATACACTCCCCCTGCCACGGAGGGCTGAGACGCCCGGACAGATAGATACACTCCCCCCGCCACGGACGGCTGAGACTCCTGGACAG
Organism: Callithrix jacchus; assembly: GCF_049354715.1. Taxonomy (NCBI): domain Eukaryota; kingdom Metazoa; phylum Chordata; class Mammalia; order Primates; family Cebidae; genus Callithrix; species Callithrix jacchus. The sequence continues at coordinate 217,397,551 of NC_133502.1, read as the reverse complement.
ATACACTCCCCCCGCCATGGAGGGCTGAGACTCCTGGACAGATACACTCCCCCCGCCATGGAGGACTGAGACGCCCGGACAGATAGATACACTCCCCCTGCCACGGAGAGCTGAGACTCCTGGACAGATACACTCCCCCCGCCACGGAGGGCTGAGACTCCCGGACAGATAGATACACTCCCCCCGCCATGGAGGGCTGAGACTCCTGGACAGATACACTCCCTCCACCATGGAGGGCTGAGACTCCTGGACAGATACACTCCCTCCACCATGGAGGGCTGAGACTCCCGGACAGATACACTCCCCCTGCCACGGAGGGCTGAGACTCCCGGACAGATAGATACACTCCCCCCGCCATGGAGGGCTGAGACTCCTGGACAGATACACTCCCCCCGCCACGGAGGGCTGAGACTCCCGGACAGACAGATACACTCCCCCTGCCACGGAGGGCTGAGACTCCCAGACAGATAGATACACTCCCCCTGCCATGGAGGGCTGAGACTCCTGGACAGATACACTCCCCCCGCCACGGAGGGCTGAGACTCCCGGACAGATAGATACACTCCCCCCGCCACGGAGGGCTGAGACTCCCGGAGAGATAGATACACTCCCCCCGCCACGGAGGGCTGAGACTCCCGGACAGATAGATACACTCCCCCTGCCATGGAGGGCTGAGACTCCTGGACAGATACACTCCCTCCACCATGGAGGGCTGAGACTCCCGGACAGATAGATACACTCCCCCCGCCACGGAGGGCTGAGACTCCCGGACAGATACACTCCCCCCGCCATGGAGGGCTGAGACTCCCAGACAGATAGATACACTCCCCCCGCCATGGAGGGCTGAGACTCCTGGACAGATACACTCCCTCCACCACGGAGGGCTGAGACTCCTGGACAGATAGATACACTCCCCCCGCCACGGAGGGCTGAGATGCCCGGACAGATACACTCCCCCCGCCACGGAGGGCTGAGACTCCTGGACAGATACACTCCCTCCACCACGGAGGGCTGAGACTCCTGGACAGATAGATACACTCCCCCCGCCACGGAGGGCTGAGACGCCCGGACAGATACACTCCCCCCACCACGGAGGGCTGAGATGCCCGGACAGATACACTCCCCCCGCCACGGAGGGCTGAGACGCCTGGACAGATACACTCCCCCCGCCACAGAGGGCTGAGACTCCCGGACAGATACACTCCCCCAGTATCATGACCGAGTCACAATCGGTCCGAGCATTGGTCCAACCCGGCTGTCCCTTCTCCATCCTTGAAGCACCCCTTCTGGGGCACTTTCCAGCCTCACTAGGATCTCCATTCCTAGAGGTCAGCAGCTCAGCCCGTGCCTATCTCATGTATCTGCAGCGAGTCAGCTGAGAAGTGCCCCTAAGAGCTTTCTGAAGGGATGAAAATGAAGGGCGTGATGGTGCCAGACTCGGCCAAGAACCAGAAACCGAGGTGCAGATATAACCCCACATGGTGGGTTTCTCCTCACAAGCGAGTCAGCCAGAGGGGAACAGCAGGGAACCTGAAGCCCAGATGATGGCAGTCATGGTGGACAGGCGCTTGGCAAGTAAGCCAGCCAGAGGAGACAGAGGCAGCAGGGAGATTGAGGCCCAGATGATGGGAGCCATCGAGGAGTGGTGCAGAGGGTGGCAGGTGGCTCTGGGGACACTCCGCATGTGAGCCAGCCAGAGGAGAGGGCAACAGCAGGGAAATGAGGCCCTGGTGATGGGAGACATGGTGGAGTGAAGGGGGTGGCAGGTGGTCCTGGGGACACTCTGGGGACAAGCTCACGGAAGGCACTAACAATCTCCCCTCGGATACCATCCATGGTGCTTGACAAGGCAACGAAATTTATAGGAATGCTACTTTATGGTGTACTTTTGGAAAACTGGACAGGCGCGGTGATGCACACCTGCAGTCCTAGCACTTTGGGAGGTCAAGGCGGGAGGGTCTCCTGAGTCCAAGGGTTCGAGACCAGCTGGGTACCACAGGGATACCTTATCTCTACAAAAATACAAAAGCCAGTCAGGCGTGGTGGTGCACACCTGTGATCCCAGCTGCTCAGGAGGCTGGAGTGAGAGGATCCCATGAGCTGGGAGGTGAAGACTGCAGTGAGCTGAGACCGCACCACTGCACTCCAGCGTGGGCGACAGAAGGCTGAGACCGCACCACTACACTCCAGCGTGAGAGACAGAAGGCTGAGACCGCACCACTGCACTCCAGCGTGGGCGACAGAAGGCTGAGACCACACCAGTGCACTCCAGCGTGGGCGACAGAAGGCTGAGACCGCACCACTGCACTCCAGCGTGAGAGACAGAAGGCTGAGACCGCACCACTGCACTCCAGCGTGGGCGACAGAAGGCTGAGACCGCACCACTGCACTCCAGCGTGAGAGACAGAAGGCTGAGACCGCACCACTGCACTCCAGCGTGGGCAACAGAAGGCTGAGACCGCACCACTGCACTCCAGCGTGGGCGACAGAAGGCTGAGACCGCACCAGTGCACTCCAGCGTGGGCGACAGAAGGCTGAGACCGCACCACTGCACTCCAGCGTGGGCGACAGAAGGCTGAGACCGCACCACTGCACTCCAGCGTGGGCGATAGAAGGCTGAGACCGCACCACTGCACTCCAGCGTGGGCGACAGAAGGCTGAGACCGCACCACTGCACTCCAGCGTGGGCGACAGAAGGAGACTCTGCCTCAGAAACAAAACAAAATGAAATGAAAAGGATGGCACCCACACAGGCAGCCCCAGGGCAGTGGCGCCCCTCTGTCTGCCACAATCTCAGTGGACGCATGTCATGACACGTCGGTCCAAACCCACAAAGTGTGCTCCGCTAAGAGTGAGCCGTGGTGCGAACCGTGGCCCGGGTTAATAACAGCGTGTCAACGTCGGCTCCTCGCCGTCACTCACGTGCCTCGCTCAGGCCAGCTGTTACCACAGGACCCTGTGCGGATGGGAGGGGCAGGACAGAGGCCACATGGAAACTGTACCATCTGCACCATTTTTCTATAACCCTGCAACTGCCCTGAAACATAAAGACTGTAATTGCCAAAAACAGTAATAAAATGACTTGCCCCTTGACAGAATGTGCTGTGCTGTGGAGCCCTAATCAGTGAAGGCCAGGCTGGGAGGGGGCTGCTGAACCTTACCCCGATGGCACCCTAGAGCCCAGAGCCCAGAGCCTGGGGCCCAGATCTGGACACACCAGCTGTGGAGGCACAGCAGTGGTCAACAGAAACCAGCGCTCAGCCCTGGGCCCCAGAAGGCTGAGCCTCTTCAGCACTGCCTCTTGCGTTCTCTGAAACAACTTTATCTGGATAACCTTCAACAAAACAACTTTTTGTCTAAATTAAATGAAGAAAAAAATCTGGCATAGCTCCCATAATTTCTACAGATTAGCCGAGCTTTGAAATTCCGACACTCGCTCCTTGTTAAACCTGATAATTCAGGCACTGCTTTCAAGATGCATTTCAAATGCTCCAGAACACGCTTTCTTTACACAAAAGTTAAGATTCAAACAGTAATACCACTAATTCCCCCGGAATGGAGCTTAAATAGAGCAGAGCGAGAGATAACGAACGTCCCGATGCAAACCACGGTGAAAGGTGCATTATCATATTAGAGATTTTTGCATAATCTTGCCACTTAATAAGGCTGCGAGATATCATGTACGGGAGGTTTTAATTTATGCAACTTGTAAGTCAGCTGCGGTCCGAGACAATCTCCGTTCTTAAAGGATTAGCGAACGTTGATGCTGGCGTGGCCTCGTGCAAACACTAATTAAACAGCACAAGGGGGTGTCCAGCATGGCTGGGCAGAAACCGGTCCCCAGAGGCGCCCTGTCCCATGCAGTGTGATGGGCAGGCTGCCCGCTGCCTGCTTGTGGTAGCACACATGAGGATGTGTGACATCCCCCTTACTGTGGCTTGTCCGCAGAACGGATGCAGGGTCTCTTGGTGGCCTCCAAAAAGCCCCGGTGGCTTCAGTCCAGAGAGGAGACCTGGGCTTCCCAATCGGGGAGCCCCCCAGAGCTACTGGCAGCACTCACGGATCTCTCTAACACACACATCCACGTCCCCGGCCTCGTCCAAAGGATGCAGATACCTCTGCTCTGCCAGCGGCGTCCACTCCCGCTAACTCCTGCAGCAGCCTTCGGGCACGATCACACCCCGCCGAGGCGCAGGGAAGAGGGGAACCTGGAAGGGGCAACCATTTTGGGAAAGGGTGTCTCCCTGGGGTTTGAGGTTGGAGTTGATCAGGGTGGTGGTGGTGCCTCCTCCCAGACTGCACGGCCGCATGTCCCCTGAGCAGGTGGAAAGGGAACTGCTTTGCCACTGGCAGGTCCCAATGGGGGCACGCGGGCTGTAAACTCATCTACAAGTGTGGCAGGGCCACAACTGGGGCCTAACTCCAAAGCCAGGCTCGGGCTCACACTGCCAGCCAGACACCAGCTCAAGGCAGCACCTTTCTGGAACCCACTGGGTGAGGCTTTGTGTGCCCCGTGCGAACAGGGACAGCTCATCTGCAAAGTCCCTCAGGGGTGCAGGCACTCTGAGCAGCTGCAGGTGTGCTGGGGCACGGGGCAGTCCCATGGGCTGCTGTGAGCACACAAAGACCTGCCAGGAGGGCTCTGGCTCCAGCTGCAAACTGCCTCCGGGGCTGAGTGACAGCGGAACATCCCGCAGGGCGCCCGTCCTTCCACCCATCCGTCCATCTGCACTGCTCTGTCCCCTTCTTAAAAGTACAGACAGGGCGCCTGACAGACAACAGACGTGCAGGGACCAGCGAGTGGCAGTGCGGCCTCTGCGTAGGGCTCTGGACCCCCACAGATGACGTCTGTGCAGCTGCTCAGCAGCAGGATGCAGACGGGAGCTCAGGAACCTGCGGGGGCAGTCACGCCGGAGCCACCCCAAGGACCGTGTGAGGCGCTGAAGTCCTGTGCCGCCCTTGTTTTCAGGACATGTCCCTGAAGGGTGGGGCCCAGTCCCCCCATCCCAGCCTCCCGTCCCAGCCCCCCATCTCAGCCCCTCATCCCAGCCCCCCATCTCAGCCCCTCATCCCAGCCCCCCATCTCAGCCCCTCATCCCAGCCCCCCATCTCAGCCCCCCATCCCAGACCCCCATCCCAGACCCCATCCCAGCCCCTCGTCCCAGCCCCCCATCTCAGCCCCTCATCCCAGCCCCCCATCTCAGCCCCTCATCCCAGCCCCCCATCTCAGCCCCTCATCCCAGCCCCCCATCTCAGCCCCCCATCCCAGACCCCCATCCCAGACCCCATCCCAGCCCCTCGTCCCAGCCCCCCATCTCAGCCCCTCATCCCAGCCCCCCATCTCAGCCCCTCATCCCAGCCCCCCATCTCAGCCCCTCATCCCAGCCCCCCATCTCAGCCCCCCATCCCAGACCCCCATCCCAGACCCCATCCCAGCCCCTCGTCCCAGCCCCCCATCTCAGCCCCTCATCCCAGCCCCCCATCTCAGCCCCTCATCCCAGCCCCCCATCCCAGCCCCTCATCCCAGCCCCCCATCTCAGCCCCCCATCCCAGACCCCCATCCCAGACCCCATCCCAGCCCCTCGTCCCAGCCCCCCATCTCAGCCCCTCATCCCAGCCCCCCATCTCAGCCCCTCATCCCAGCCCCCCATCTCAGCCCCTCATCCCAGCCCCCCATCTCAGCCCCCCATCCCAGACCCCATCCCAGCCCCTTGTCCCAGTCCCCCATCCCAGCCCCTCGTCCCAGCCCCCCGTCCCAGCCCCCATCCCAGTCCCCCGTCCCAGTCCCCCCATCCCAGCCCACCGTCCCAGCACCCCCGTCCCAGCCCCCCATCGCAGCCCCCATCCCAGTCCCCCATCCTAGCCCCAATCCCAGATCCCAGCCACGTCTTTAGTCCCCATGGGTGCAGCCCTTGGAGACCGCCCCAGAGCTTGTCAACATATGTGCGCGGGATGCTGAGAACACACCAACAGCTCCCCGTCATGCGTGCACCCCAGAACATCCCACTGGTACCCCCATTTCTCTCCTCGCCCATCCAAGTGGGTCGGACAGCCAAAGCCTGCTGGGATCTGCCAGGCAGCCTGCAGTCCCTGAGCCTTGCTGGGTCTCGGCTGCACCCCAACGTCAGGCCGTTCTGCGGCCAAGAGCAGTCGCCTGCCTCCCTCTCACGGCCCCTGCCCATCCCCAGAGGAAGAGAGCACACACAGGGCCACTCCGTGGCACAGGAGCATGACCAGGGAGGATGCACGGCCCCGGTGCCCTGGCAGAAGGCTTTTGTTTCCTGGCGTTTATCACAGGGGGTCTCCCAGGAAAGCACAATTCCTTACATCAGGACTTCAGGAGAGAAAACAGGAAATATCACGAACGTGAAAGCCGATGACAACGCTGCCGGGGTCTCCGTGGGCTGCAGGGCCGTGGACTCTGTGCCGTGGGTCCCCCTTCACCACCTTCACCACCCTGAGATGCTCACAGCTGCACTGGGGGTCAGGCCAGGGGAAGAGGACAGGACCTGACCTCATGGGAGCACTTACTGTCCCATTTCACAGACTGGGAAGTGGAGGCCTGGGGAGACTTCGCTAGGGGATGGCCCCAGCTGCCCTGGCTGGGGACTCCCTCGCGCTGTAGCAGCTCCCAGAGTGCACTATGCCTGAGGGCACGGTGGGAAGGTGCCCAAAGGGGCCGCACATTATGCTGCAATGCTGAGCAATTGGTACCAACACGGCCACTGTAGGGGGCTGGACCAATGGAACGTTTCTCTCAAGTTAGCCCCAGCCATCCTCAACCCCACAATCCCTAGGCCCTGACCCCAGCCACCTGCCTCAGTCCTCCACCCTGAGACCCCACAGCCTGGACAGCCAACTCAGAACCTCTGCCTGGTGCCAGGCCCACAGCAGTCTCCCTGCCTGAAAAAACATGTCCCCTCCCATCGGTCACCATCACTACCTTGAGGCCCATGTGGCCTTGGGCAAGCCACTCCCCTGTCCTGTGCCTCCATTTCCCCACCTGCAGAACGGGGGGCTGGGCCCAACTGGCTGTGTGTCGGCTTCTGCAGCTTCCTCCCAGCGTCCTCAGCTACCAGCTCCGAGGCCCCACTTTCTACACCAGGCCACTGGTGACAGAGGTGGGGTCCTGGGCTGACCTTGGGCTCAGGACGTCCATCCGGGAGAGGGTGATGGTGTCTCCCAGGTGACACTGTTCATGGACGTGACGTTGGGCACCCACCGTGCTGCATCTGCTGCAGCTCCTGTCGGGATTCCTCGAGGACATCTCAGTTCCCACGGCGGCGGGACGCCTCCCTCCCGCAGACTCTGCCTTCATTCAGCTACCTCTGAAGAGTCCCAGGTCCAAGACCCAGGACCAAACCCCACAGCCAGGTCCGCCCTAAAGACTCCAATGCAGCCAGCCAAGACACCACCAGGCAGGTGTCTTTCTGAGAGACCCCTGGGAGCTGCACGCAACAGACAGGAGGGATTCCCGGGAGGCTCCAGGAATGCTCCCAAGCCTGCGTCTCTTGCTGATGCCCAGGAGAACAGCAGCACGGGGCTCCCTCACTCTAAACTGGCCCAGGCCTTGGTCCAGGAGGGCACGCAAGAACCAGCCTTCCTCCACTGTGAGGAGGGAACGCCAGCCCGACGAGGGGAACCAGAGGAGTCCGCCCCAGAGAGGAAGAGAAACGACTGCCTGCAGCAGCCATCTCACGGTTCTTCAGCCCAAGTCAGAGGCTGGGACAGCAGGAGGGGGAAGATCCTGGACTCGGGGCTGGCCATGAGGCAAGGACATAGAAACCCAAGCACAGTGTCCCCAGTCCCCTGCCTGAGGTGGCTCGATTCACCTGCCCCACAGCCTCCGAGGTCCTCTTACTATCCTGTGTGCAGGGAAGGACACGGGGCATGTGGAACATAGCCCCAGGTCACACATCAGCAAGGGGACAGCCAAGCCAACCCTGGGAGGCCACAGGCTCTGCCACCCTCACTCCAGAGCCACCGCACAGTGTCAGGGACAGACCAGCGGCCCATGGAAAGGAGGCTGGCACAGTGTCCTGGGCACAGTGTGGGCACAGAGGGCAGCACTGTGGCTGGGTCACTAACAGCAACAGTAACTCTGCCACTGGCTCAGGCCCCACAGAGCACACCAAGGAGGCCCCACAGAGCACCTTGAGACCCGCCAGGGACCCCTGCCTCCTGCCGTCCAAGCAGAGCCTGCTAAGGAGGGGAGGTGCCCCGGGCCGTGGGCATCACCTCCAACCACCACACCTCAGTGGCTGAACAGCACTCAGGGCCGTGAGGCTGTGGCACTAGATCCCAAGCACCTGCCTGGAGAGAGAGACGCCTCGCCCAGGTGCCCAGGAAGCTGGCTGCCCTGAGAGGGGGACTCCGTGGGGGAGTGGGTGGGGGCTGGACCCCGACTACATGGCCGTCCGTGAGCCCAGTGCCTCCTCCTCCTGCCACACCACCATCTCCTGCCTGGGAACATGCTGCCCACGTGAGTTCAGGGCTCAGCTGGCCCGCGCCCCTCCCTCAGGCCAGCCCAGGGTCAGACCCAGGCTCCAGCATTCACCTTCCAGCTGCTCTGGGTCACCCCCATACCCTCTGACACGACTTCCCGCGAACAGGCTCTCCCCTGTCGCCTGGAGCCCTCAGAGTGTCTCCTGGACAGCGCCCACTCCCTGCACCAGCAAGATGACTCTGCCCCAGGTAAAGACTGAGAAACACCTGCTGCCTCTGTCTGTGCCTCCCTCCAGGGCAAGGCCACAGCTGGGGATGACTGAGGCGTCACAAGCCCTGGGGGTCAGACGAACGGGGGTGAAAAGAGAGCAGGCAGGGCCCAGAGGGGTGGCTTGTGACGGGAACAGCCGCTCCTGCCTGTGGTTCCGAGGGCGGTGTCCACCCAAGGGAAACCACACTCCCGTTCTAGAATATTCACGAAGGAAGCAGGAACCTTACCCTCTTCCTAGCTCACAGCCCGTCCCAGAGACAAGAAACCACCTCAATACACAGAACTCTTCACGCTGCTCTTCAGGCCAAGCCACCAACTTGGGAGAAAAGAGAAAAGTGTGCCTCAGCTAAGATAAATGACTGCATTAAGAACAAAGCATGACTTTGGGAGGTCGAGGCGGGCGGATCACCTGAGGTCAGGGGTTCAAGTCCAGCCTGGCCAACGTGGCAAAACCCTGTCTCTACTAGAAATACAAAAATCAGCCAGGCCTGGTGGTGGCAGGCGCCTGTAATCCCAGCGACTCAGGAGGCTGAGGCAGGAGAATCGCTTGAACCCGGGAGGCAAAGGTTGCAGTGAGCCAAGATCACAGCACTGCACTCCAGTCTGGGTGACGGAGTGAGACTCCATCTCAAAATAAAAAGAGAGAGAGACCAAATCACGAAAAAAAGACTAAACGTCAGATGCATTTATTAATAACGTGCCAGGTAACGGTGAGGCTGACCACAGACGATTCCGACTGGAATAGGAAACGCCTCGTAGGAGGCTGGACACAACGGCTCTTCTTTGTCACGGTTTCCTCTTGGATTAAAAAAATGAAAATGTAACTTTCAAAGGGACACCAGCCAGTGGGCTCTGGGAGTCCTGGGTCCGTGGGTGGCAGCCGCTGGAGGTCAGCCCGGCCCAGGCTCAGCCCGTTCTGCGCAGCGGGTGTTGAGGAGCTGCTGGAGAAGCTCACCGTCTCCCGGGCTCATGCCAAGCTGTGAAACCCCCAGGGTTGCACCACAGCCATATATCACCTCACTACTAAAAAGAAACCTTCCATCACCCCGTGAATGGAAAGCCAGTGCCTCTACCATAAATAGAAGGCACCCATAAAAGCCGATACAAAGCTATTAAAATAACAAATGCCCATCCGCATCCGCATAAAGCCAGCTTGCAGGCCAACAGCGGTGCGTGCCCTCGCTCTGGGAAATGCTGGATTTATGGGAGGATGAGCGTTCAGAATTTCCAGGCTGTCCACCCCGACCCCGATCTCCTCGGGAAAACCAGCTTCTTCCTCAGACCCCCCACTCAAGGGCCCTCACTCCCGTGGCATTCCACCTCTGAGATGAGAACCCGGATCTTTCCCTTCATGCTCCCTCGGGCCCTCCTGGAGACGAGGTGGACCTGAATCAGACCCAGACCCCATCCACCAGCCATGCTGCCTGGAGATTCCCTCCCCCCCGCCACACACACACACACACACAGACACACACACACACACACACAGACACACACACAGACACACGCACACACAGACACACACAGACACACACACAGACACACACACACACACAGACACACGCACACAGACACACACACAGACACACACACACACAGACACACGCACACACAGACACACACACAGACACACACAGACACACGCACACAGTCATACACAGACACAGATACACACACACACAGACACACACACAGACACACACACACACGCATGCGCGTGGGCTGCAATCCCTTGTGACAAGGCCCCCGGCGTGTCCCTGCTCTATCTGGTTCCTCTGGACGCTGTGACAAATCACAAACCCATGGCTTAAAAACAGGAGTTTCTGCCCTCACAGTTCTGGAGGATGGAAGTTGGAAATCAAGGTGTCTCCAGACCGTGCTTCCTCCACGCGCTCCAAGGATCCTTCCTGCATCTTCCAGCTCCTGGTGGCTGCCGGTTCTCCTTGGCTTGTGGCCGCACCACTCCAGCCCGCACTCTGTCTTCACCAGGCCCCCTCTCCTGTCCGTGTGGTTCTCTTCTCTTCTCTCAGAAGGACTTGTCTTTGGACGGTGGGTGCCTCCTAATCCAAGGTGACATCAACTTGACATCCCGACCTTAACAACTGCTGCAAAGATGCTTCTTCCAAATGAGAGCACCCTGGGTTTCCAGGTGGCTCTGTCTTCGGGGACCTCCAACCGACCCCTACAGGTGTGCATTACTCACAGGTGCAGACTCAAGTCCTCACTCCGCCTTTTCACATAAATGACCCCATGAGACCCACCAATGCCCAGCCAGTCATCCCCATCCACCTTCCGCCAGCATGCTGCCCGTGGCTGGCATACAGTGGGTACTCAGTACATGCATGCCAAACTGAGGCCGGCGTGTCTATCAAGGTTGTCCCCAAGGCAACAGGCGGGCAGGAGCAGGGAGCTGTCACTGTGCAGGCATTCCCCGGGGAAAGGAGGGTCTGAAGACGGATTTTCTGGTTCTGCAAAGCACAAGAGTTATTTATAAGCAAGGTCTGGGTTCTTCCATCAGTGAAGCGAATCTGCGGGCCTGCTTGGTGCCTGTGTCATCGGAGAAGAAAGGTCACTGGCTAATAAAATCCACCTTCTCCGAGGCAGACGCTGGCTTTGGAGTGTGTGGACTGGAAAGGCTGCAGGACCTCTTCTAAATACACCCAGACCCCATCCACCAGCCATGAGGACTGAGTCTTCCACCAGGAGCGTCCTCAAGGGGAGGGAATCTCCAGGCAGCATGGCTGGTGGATGGGGTCTGGGTCTGATTTAGAAGATGGCATGGGGGCCAGGCTGGCTCCACGTGGTCCAGTTCCAATGGTCTTGGGGACAGGTCTTCCCATGGATTCCTGAGTCTTCCACCAGGAGCGTCCTCAAGGGTACTGTGTTCACCTGCCACTCCCCAGCTGGGAGGCCACAGAGGCAGAGAGGTGGCACTGAATCATGCCCCCAACCCCCCCAGGTCCCTGTGGTCACAGCAAGAGACCACAGCCCAGAAACCAGTCCCGACACCCCGGGGCCACCAGCCTCAATCCACTTTTAGTCCAACGCAGAGGACAGGGTGAGGGGTCCAGCTGTCAACTTTGAGAGTAGCACCCGCCCTGCTGAGACCCTCTGAAGGACCCCTCCTTCAAGCAACGCCTTCCTTCCGCCAACGCCTCCGCAGAGCCTTCCAGGATGGCAGCGCAGCCCCATCCAGGCAGCAAGGTCGGGAGAGAGGGCACCTGGTTCTGGGGCCGCAGCCAAGACACTGCACCTTCCGTCCTTGTGTTGCCTCAACGGTAAGTCATGCAATGATCATGCCCTCTGCGCAGGTGGCCTCAGGAGCAAAGGAGGTCACAGCAAAAAGCAGCCGCCGAGGTCATGGCCAGGCCCGTCATCAGAGGCCCCTGTGCTCAGCCTTACTGTCTCCGCTGGGATGACACTCCAAGGCCAATGCGGACCCCCCGTGAACTTCCAGTTCTCCCCTGGACCAACCCCCAACCCACTGGAGCCCCCGTTATGTGCAGATGGAGCTCGGCCAAGGAGGCTTCGGGCACCTGCGGGATAACCCAGGCCTGCCTGCTTCCCTCGGGAGTAATGCGGGCAGGAGCGAGGCAGGGCCTGGCTGGGACAGTGCTGGGGCCAAGACAGCAGGTTCAGCCTGGGAGGGAGGGCCTGCTCCTGGGAAGTTCAGCGGGCCCTCAGTGGAGGCAGAAGGCAGCCCCTGCGTGGCTCCTCTAAGCCCCAGAGGCCTTCCAAAGCACAGATTTGTCTTTAAAAATGCAAAAGGAGAAGACGGAAAGGCAAGGGCAGAAGGCTGTGTTTGAAGCATGCTGACGTGGCGTCTGGAAGGGGGTGGGAGGGCAGGGGGAGCTGGGAAACCAGCACCCTCCCCTGAGGGCCAGGGAGCCAGGGCCTGGCCTACCCCACAAGGCAGCCCCATCAGCCAGAGAACCAGGTGACCCTGGGCCACTTCCGGTGACATCAGCTTCCCTGGGGCCCTCCAGGGCTCCATTCCCCGGGCTAGGAGTCCACAGAAACACAGCAAAGGGTGGGGCCAGCAGCCACTGCCTCCTTGGTGCCTCAAGCAGTGACTTCCCTAAATGCCTGCCTGCAGCCCACACCTGGCCTCCCTGAAGACCACGCCTGGCCTAGCCACGCCACAAACAGCTGGCCCTGTTCCACTCGAGGGCAGCAGCTCCCATGTGGCGTGGACACAGCCCTTCCTTCCCCACCAAAGCACAGGAGCTGCAGTCTGGGACCCTCTGCTCACATCGAGGCCGGTGAGAGGAATCTAGGTACGCAGACCCCTCCAGAACTTGTGCCACGGCATCTCAGAGTCCCGGGATGCATGGAAACTCGTCACGGGCCTCTGTGCAGAAGGTCACCCCAAACTCAGGAGGAAGGAGAGCTACTCACCCGCAGAGCACTCTCAGCTGACGATGGTACCGCACCCTAAGAACTGGCCATGGGGACACAGGGAAACCACAGGGACACAGACACAGCTGATAACACGGCCCTGGCTCCCGTACCCTGGACAAGGGGCTGGGAGGAAGCCTGGCTCTCACCAGCGTCCCCATGTACGGTGGCCCTGATGACCTGTGGGTGCACTGTGGCTGCCCCACATGCTACAGCCTAGCCGGACACGTGGTGGGAGCCCGTCCTGCCATCCAGGGGACACGGGACAGGCCTCCCTCCCCAGTCAAGCAACACTGTGTCTGGACAAAGGGACCATATCCTCGAGGAACTCTCTATGAAGAGAAACCACTATGGGCACTGTGAAGGTCACCCAGCTGCGCATGGAAGATTCCAGACTGCACTTCAAAGACTCTACCCACCAGGGGCCAAGCCACTTGCCCAGGAACGTGGGATCCAGAGCAGTGGGTGAAACCCTGAGAACACCAGCCCTGCACCCCTGCAAATGTCTGCGAATCCCTCTCCAGACAGGGGGGCCCTACGTCCAGTGCCTGCAGCCTCATCTGCTCCAGCACCTGGCAGGAGCGGCTCCTGCGCTCTGCACAAGGTCACCACTGGGGCCATTGGTCAGGGGCCCCCCACAGAATTCCCCAAGGCTTCCACTCCTTTTATCATTCCCTTCCTGCGAAGAGGAGACCGAGGGTCCCAGAAGCCCACCCCAGCCTGGTATGCTGCAGGTGGGCTTCCTTGACCTGAAGGTTATTTGCAGAAGCAGCTATGACCCTTGGGATGGGCACAAGGCATGCAAGATGGGCATTGCAGCCTGCAGCGGGAAGTGGGTGTGCCAGGCCCAGGCATCCCCTATGCTGCCCCTGCCTGTGGTCACAGAGAGAAAAGACAGAGCTGCCCGTCTGTGCCTATCCTGCTGTCCTCTGGGACCTGGGCCCTCCCTTGGTCTCACCAGACCACAGCTGCCCACACTGTGAAGAGCAGGGCAATGCCCTCCTCCCCAGGAAGCCTCTGCAGAGGCCCAGCCAGCAAGGGCCAGGGGCAGGGTTCAGGTGAGGGCAGGGACAAGGCCACAGGGGCAGAGACCAAAGCTGGGTCCACCGTCCTCTCCCCTCCTCCAGAACCCGAGGCGGAGCCCACAGGGTGGGCTGGGGACTGTGTGTATGGCACGACAGGTGTAACGTGTTTGTGATGTGCGGCTCTGCGTATGACGTGGATGTGGTGTAGTATATCTCTTGGCATGTGTTTGTGTGGGGGATGTGTTTGTATACTTTGTGGTGGGGGGATGGTCACGGTGTATGTGTGCTGTGTGTGTCTGTGTGGTATGTATATTTGGTGTGTGTAGGTATATAGTATATTTTAGGTGTGTGTGTTGCGTGTGGTATATTCTATGTGTGTTTGTGTTGTGTATGTGGTATGTTTGTGGTGTCCATGGCATATTTTGTGTGTACGGTGTGTGGCATGTGGTATGTGTACATAGTGTGTAGTGTGTGTGGTGTCTAGCAAGCGTGGTGTATTTTGCTCTGTGTGGTATCTGTGTGATGTATTTTGTGTGTCTGTGATGTGTGCTAGGTACGTGGTGTGTGCATGCTGCTTTTTGTGAGTTGTGTGTGTGTAATATCTAGTGTGTGTGATGTATGTGGTATATTTTGTATGTGGTGTGTGCTGTGTGTGTGATGTGTGTTGTATGTGGAGGTGTGTGTGTTGTGTGTATGGTGTATTTTGTGTGTTGTGTGTGTGGTGTGGTGTGTGTGTGGTTTGTATGTGGTAAATTTGTGTGTGTGTTGTGTGTGTGGTGTATTCTGTGTTTGTGTATATTGTGTATGTGGTATGTCTGTGTGGTGTGTATGGTGTATTTTGTGAGTGTTGTGTATATATGGTGCATTTTGTGTGTGGTGCCTGTGTACAGTGTATTTTCGTGGTGTGGCGCATGTGGTGTGTGTGGTGTGCATGTGGTATATTTCGTGTGTAGCACGTGTGTGGTGTATTCCATGTGGTGTGTGTGGTGTGTGTGTGGTGTATTCTGTGTGTGGTATGTGCATTTGTGTGGTCTGTTTCCATGGTATATTTTGTGTGGGGTGTATGTGTGTGTGGTGTGCACTGTGTGTTCTTTGTGTATTCTGTGTGTATGTTTTGTATGTGGTATGTTTGTGGTGTATGTGCTATATATATTGTGTGTGTGTGCTATGCATAGTGTATTTAGTATGTGGTGTATTTTGTGTGTGGTGTGTGCATGAGATGTATCTGGTGAGTGGTGTGTGTGTGGTGTGGTGAATGTGGTGTAGTCTGTGTATGGGGTGTATTTTGTGTGTGTGGTGTGTGGTGTATTTTGTGTGTAGTATGTGTGGTGTGTGGTGTATTTTGTGTGTGGGGGTGTGTGTGGTGTGGTGTATGTATATTTTGCGTGTGGTATGTATTGTGTGTGTGGTGTATTTTGTGTATGGTGCGCATGTAGGGTGTGGGGGTGTAGTGTGTGTATATTTTGTGTGCGGTGTGTGTGTGGTACATTTTGCATGTGGTGTGTAGTGTGTGTGGTGTATTTTATGTGTGGTGTATTTTGTGTGTGGGATGTGTGGTGTGTGGTATATTTTGTGTGTGGGGGTATGGTGTGCGATGTGTGTTGTGTAGTATTTGCATCATGTGAGAGGTGTGTGTGCAGCATGTGGTATGTGTTGCGTATTTTGTGTGTGGTGTATGTGGGGTGTGGTGTGTGTGAGATATATCTGGTGAGTGGTGTGTGTGTGGTATCTAGTGTGGTGTGGTGTATGTGGTGTAGTTTGTGTGCTGCATGTGTGGTGTGTGGCATGTGCTATGTGTGTTGTGTTGTGTGTGTGAAGGGTGCATATATGTGGTACATGTGGTGTGCAGTGTATATTGTGTGTGGTGTATATGTGGTGTATATATGTGTGTGGTTTGTGTTGTGTGTGTTTTCTGCATTTTTTGTTGTGTGTGGTGTATTTTTGTCTGATGTGTGTGTATGTGTGGTATATTTTGTGTGTGGTGTGTGTATATGTAGTTTATTTTGTGTGTGGGGTATTTTGTCTGTGTGGTGTGTGGTGTATATTATGTCTGGGGTGTGTACTGTGTGGGGTGTGGGGTGCATTTTGTGTGTGGTGTATTTTGTGTATGGTGTGTGTAGTGTGTGCAGCATGGGGGGTGCATGGTATGTGTGGTGTGTGTCGGGTGTGGTGTGTAGTGTGTACAGCATGTGGGATGTGTGGGATGTGTGGTGTATTTTGTGTGGTGTACAGTGTATGCAGCGTGTGGGGTGTGTGGTGTGTAGTCTGTGCAGCATGTGGGGCGTGTGTTATGTGTGGTGTATTTTGTGTATGGTGTGTGTAGTATGTGTAGCGTGTGGGGCGTGTGGTATACGTGGTGTGTGTGGTGTGTAGTGTGTGCAGCATGGGGGGTGTGTGGTATGTGTGGTGTGTAGTGTGTGCAGTATGTGGGGCGTGTGGTATGTGTGGTGTGTCTGGTGTGTGTAGTGTGTGGTGTGTAGTGTGTGCAGCATGGGGGGGTGTGGTATGTGTGGTGTATTTTGTGTGGTGTGTAGTGTGTGCAGTATGTGGGGCATGTGGTATGTGTGGTGTGTGTGGTGTGTGTAGTGTGTGGTGTGTAGTATGTGCAGCATGGGGGGGTGTGGTATGTGTGGTGTATTTTGTGTGGTGTGTAGTGTGTGCAGTATGTGGGGCGTGTGGTATGCGTGGTGTGTGTGGTGTGTGTAGTGTGTGTGGTGTGCAGTGTGTGCAGTGTGTGGGGTGTGTGGTGTGTAGTGTGTGCAGTGTGTGGGGCATGTGGTATGTGTGGTGTGTGTAGTGTGTGTGGTGTGTAGGGTGTGCAGTGTGTGGGGCATGTGGTATGTGTGGTGTGTGTAGTGTGTGTGGTGTGTAGGGTGTGCAGTGTGTGGGGTGTGTGGTATGTGTGGTGTATTTTGTGTATTGTGTGTGTAGTGTGTGCCACGTGTGGGGCGTGTGGTATGCGTGGTGTGTAGTGTGTGTGGTGTGTAGTGTGTGCAGCGTGTGGGGTGTGTGGTACATGTGGTGTGTGGTGTGGTGTGTAGTGTGTGCAGCGTGTGGGGCATGTGGTATGCGTGGTGTGTGTGGTGTGTTCTGTATGCAGTGTGTGTGCTGTGTTCTGTATGCAGTGTGTGGGGTGTGTGGTGTGTGTGTGGGGTGTGTGGTGTGTGTGCACGGTGTGTGGTGTGTCTCTGTTGGGGGTACGCTGTGCGGGTCTCTGGGAGGGGTGGGGAGGGGTTGGCTCACACACCTCCAGGAAAGAGGAGGAAAAGGAAAGGCACCGCCACCCCCCACCCCGCATTGTGAGCCAGGTCAGGGCTCCCGCAGTACAAAGGCTATGGGGTCCTAAGGGTTGATCTGAAAGGAGCCCCCGTGCACTTGCTGGGATCTCACGTGAGCGAAGGTTCCACGCAGACCCCAGCTGCCCGCTTTCCCGTGTTTGCCGTCTGTTCGGGTCACAGTGCCCTTCCTGTTGATGTGTAAATAGGAGGTGAGGACTGCCCCCCTCCCGGAACACCACTGGCTGCACGCATGGCTCCCTAATTAAGGGGCCGTATTTTACATCAGGTTTATAATGCATGATCCTGTATTTACACGTTTAAGATCACACACAACTCTATGAACACCTATGAGCGTTTAGTTACACATAAGCAGGCACGTGTACACACAAACAGGCACACCCAGGAAAATGTCAGCAGTGAACCCTTCCAAGAAGGCTGCCCTGACCCTGCCTTCTCCAGGCCCAGGGGCTCTTGGGCTATGTCTTCAGCCAGCATCCCACCGGGCAGGGCACGTGGCCTCCCTCACACCCCTCACTATGGTGCCGCGCCCACAGACCACCGCGTGAGGAAATGAAAGCCCTCTCCACGCGGCAGCAACATGGGAGATGGCTGAGCTTCCACAGCAAGATCAGCCCCAACCCAATCCTCCCGTGGGTGGCGGGAGCGACCACCAGCTGGCCCAGCCCACTGCCAGCCTGGCCCTCACAGGGAGGTCGGGGAGACTGGGACTCCGGCTCCCAGGAAGGCAGCGAAGGGCCAACCTGTGTCTGGAAGTCACCTCCATTCGCAGCCCTTTTCTAACTTTTCGTGTCCAGATGAGAGACCCATTCCAGTGAGTGTGGGTGTCATTTAGATTCAGTGTCACACAAGAAACCACAGGAAATGATAAGGGACTTGGTAATTTTTAACGCCTTTTCCTCTCCACCCCACCCGGCCACCATTCACACCTACCTGTCCTTGCAAACAGCGTGTGCCAGAGGGTCAGGGAGAGGCAGGCCGAGGGACACCTGCCAGGTGGGGCTGGCACTGGGACGCCCCTGTGCCCCGGCTACCTGCACACCTCATCAGGGCCATAAAAACAGTGCACCCAGAAACTGAGCTGCAGAAGCCCCTGGGGCCCCTAAACCAAGCCCAGGACCCCTCCACACGTAGCCTGAGACTCAGGGAGAAATGAGGAGCCAGCTCTAAGCTCAGAGCCTGGGGGTGGGGGCAGCTCCACACCAAGACTGGGTGCAGGTGTGCGGGCACGGCCGGCCGTGAGCTGTGAGACAGAGCTGCTGAACTCCACCCCTTCCCCACACACCCCGAGGTCAGTTCTTCTGCCACCGTTAGACACTCGGAACGGAGCCCGGCACAGCCTCGAGCCCTAACCGAGAACAGCCTTGCCGCTCTGGAAAACCTCGAGGGCATCTACCCAGCCCTCACCCAACCCATGATGGGCCACCCCCGATGCCTCGGGGGCACACACCTGTGCTCATGAAGCTGGAATGGCTGTCCGTATTCAACAAGTATTTCTGATGGAGTCTTAGGGCCAGGAACTGTGCTGTGTCTCCCAACAAGTTCTCTATCCACTTCTTGAAAAATAAACGGACCCATCTGACAGATACACGAAGACTCTGCATCGGCCGCCCATCTTGTACAGACGGCACCAACCGACGACCGCGCAGAGCCTCAACAATGAACACCACGCCGTCCACTGCCTTGACGGCGTTGAGAATGCAGCTTGCTACCGGCCCCCCGGGTCTGCAGGATGACGCCTCATTTCCAAGAGCCAGCTAACTCAGTAAATGAGAATTGAATCCTGTCGACAGTCAACGGTCTGCCCTCCAAGCAGCCGCGGAAAGACGGGCACGCCAGAGGTTCCGAAAGCGCTCTGGAATCCAGGCCCTGGTACACCATCCCGGGGCAGCCCAACACAGAGTTCTCACCATTCACCCGCAAAAGAGGCTTTTTAATAGCCCGTTCAAGCCATCCAGTGCACTCCCCTGCCATCAAAAGGATTGGCAGAGAGAGTTGAACCTCCAATCCACATTGAAAGGAAAGAGGCACTGGGTTCTCCCTCCCACGCCGAAAGCATCCGGCAGAAAGATTCCCGGGCTTTCTCCTGCCCCTTTGGGTCCCAAAGCCCGGAAACGTGTCTGCCGCTATGGCCGGCCCCGGGACCCCGCCGCGCTCCCTGCTCTTTCAAGTATTTACCCGTGCTTCTGGTTACACGAAGCATCCACACCAGAGCCTGCTAATCTGTGCTGAGTCCAAGTGACTCAAGACTTCCAGAAAAATATTGTAAAGTCTTTGGAAGAGGGAGGAGGAAAATATTTTTATACTTCTAGCTGTTTCCTTAACTGTGTATCTGGAGGCCAAACATGAAGGAGACGCAGCTCTGGCTTCCCGCTCCCGTCTCCGTTACACATGTCCTCTGCTCCCTAAGGAAGCGGCTGGCTCTTCCGTCAGGGTCCTGGGACTCCCGCCCTCACCCCCACTCTAACCGCACCCTGCACACAGCATGTGCGCACGCCAGAAGAAAAGACGACTCTCTCCTCCCAGAGGAGGGTCAGCGTGTCCTAAGGATGACAGGGCAAGAAGAGAGGCTGCCCAGGCCCTGGGGCCGGACCCCACACTGTGGCCCTGTTTTCCTCCCCGGCCGGTGGCTGCCCAGCCAGGCCTGCTGCGGCGGGCAGGGCCTGTTCCCACAAAGCTCGGACGCACCGAGGCTGCAATTAGGGACCACAATTTGCCTCTCTCTCAGAATACAGCCCTATTCATCTCTGCAAACCCTGGAAGACAGAGTGGCCAGAGAAGGACGGATTAGCCACGGGGTGGCCTCTATCTCCACACAAAAGGAGAAGTATAGAAAAATGGCTCCCTGGGACCCCCATTCTTCACCCCTGAAAAAAACAGATTCATGGAAATGGCTATTTAAACAGCTCTTTCCCACTCGGCCCCAGACAACAAGTCACAATTGTCCACCCGCCTGCGGTGCTCCTGCCCTCCTGCTGGACAGCACGTCGAGCCCATCAGCCAGGAACCAGAGTGGGCCACCCACTCCCTGCGCCCTCACTGCTGCTCCCCCAGGCCTCCCCTGGGGCTCCTGACGCCAAGGGGCCAAAAGGGCA
Organism: Callithrix jacchus; assembly: GCF_049354715.1. Lineage (NCBI taxonomy): Eukaryota > Metazoa > Chordata > Mammalia > Primates > Cebidae > Callithrix > Callithrix jacchus. The sequence goes on along the minus strand of NC_133502.1, from coordinate 217,377,021 downwards.
TCTCAGCAAGGACCAGGGGGTCGCTCAAGTCCTGACCTCCAGACAGGCAGGCAGGCAGCAGGGGATCCAATCCAGGTGAAGGCCACCGCTTTGGGATGGGGAGACGGGACTTTGGGAGTCCCAGAGGGCTGTGCAAACACCCAGACCCCGCAACCACTCTTTCAAAGGTACCTGTACCCTCAGTGCACAGCTGACCCCATCCTATCCCACCTTCCTATGACTACGCGTCTTCCATGCACTGACACACGTGTGTTTGCTTCCACATAAACATGGAGGCGTCTGTGAATGGCTACATCCACAGAAAACACTCCACTCTGCAAACACAACCAGTATTTAATCCTAGACCTTCCCACCTGAGAGTCAGAAACTCTATCTTCCTGGCCAATAAAGAGACCTTTAGACCTAGAGCCTCCGGGGGACAGCAGAGTCCTGCCAGACACCTGCACTGGTCAGCGCCACAGGGAGAGGCAGAAAGGAGCCTTTGCCACAGGCGGGCCACATGGTGAGGGGCTTCCCCTCTCACTAACTCACAGCTTAAAAGTCAGTGGAGCGTCGCTTCGTCACAGAGTATCAGGACACAGCTGGGCACTTGGACCTCAGAGAAACACTGAAATGCTCACATGCACGCCCTTCCCACAAGCCAGTCCCCCAAAGAACTCGAGATCAGCTGAAGAGGTAGAGAAACCGAGGCAGAAACACACACAGGCCGGGAGAACAGGGACCCCTTCGCCGGGTGCCTGGAACACACCAGGGGTGGCTCCCACAGCCCTGGCAGAGGACACAAGTGGAGGGCAGACCTCGCCAGCCTTCCTGGAGTGAATGACTCCTCGGCAGGAAGGACGGCCTCTCCAGCCCAAAGGACCACTGCCCAGGGCCGAACCACCCACTCCAGAAGTCGGTCAGTAAGGCAGCAGGAAGAAGCTGGGCCTCCCACCCCAGGAAGGGTCCCCACAAGCCCGGGCTGCCACGTCAAGCCTGCAGCAGAGTCCTGGAGTAGCCTCCTCTCCCTTCAGACCTGGCCCTCCTCTTCCTGGGTGCCCACATCCCAAACCAAAGGAGAAAAGTGGACACTAGGCCCTCAGAGGTCACAGGGCCTGGGACCAGGTTCCTGCACGTACCTGCTTTCCCAGGCCTCTCCAGCGGCTCATTAGTTCGTCAGGGAAGCAGCTGAATTCGCAAGCCCTTCCTTCGCAGGAGCCCAGAGCTAACGAGAACCCAGGCAGTTACCAGCCACGCAGGCTCCCTCCAGAGTTCAGCCTTCCCAGCCGACCAACGGGAGCAGCAGGCAGAGGTGGCCCAGCCTGTGTGCCAGAGCACCAGTAACCAGGAGCAGGGGTGCCCGGGGAGCCCAATGCCTCGGTTGCCCCCGGTGTGCTATGACAGGCCAGGTTGATCCTGGGGTGCTGCGGGACCTCTGCACGGGGAGCCTGGCCCTGAAGCCAGAAGTTTCCAGGAGTGCGCCTGGGGCGCCTGGAGCCTACCGTGCATCAGGGGAGGTGTGGCCCTGCCCCGACCCTCAGGAAGATGCTTCAGGGTCCACAGGGCCTCTGCAGCCACGAGGGTCCAACTGCTATCCTGGGTGCCTCAACAGTCCCAGATGTAGTCTAGCAGGGACCAAGACGGCAGGGGCAGAACTTGGTGCCGGGGCCTCCGCACCCGGGTGGCAAAGCCCCTGCTCCCCGAGCCTGTGGGTCCCTGAGTCGGCCCGGAAGGCGGCGTGGGCTCTAGGGAACGGATGCGCAGGCCTGTTTCCCGATGCCCGCGGGCCCGAGCCCAGCGCCCACCCCGGCGGGTCACAGCTCCGCTCCCGCCCCGGCCCGCCCGCCAACGTGGAGCGCTGGTGCCATCTACCGAGGGCCACGGCGTGCGGGCGGCGCCGCTGCCACCTAGCCGTGCCGGGCAGGGGATGGGAACGGCAGCCACGCTCGGACCGGGGACCCAGGGCGGCGCGAGAGGAACCGAGGCTGCAGCGCGCCCCGAACCCGCGCCCTGTCGGTGAGCCCAGAAGGACGCGGGGCGGCAAGACGCGCGAGGGGCCAAGCTCCGGGCAGGGTCGCGCCGCCGGCCATTCCGGCCCCGCAGTGGCGCTCCACGAGCCTCGGGCGAGCGGCGGCGGTGGAACGTGCTGGAAGCCGGGTCGGGCGCCGGGACCGCCGCGGGCCGGGCAGAGCTCGGAGGACGGCGCCCGGGGACAATTACCTTCTTTGAGGAATTGCGCGTGGATCACCAGGACGAGGAAGCAGCAGAGCGCGGCCCCTGCCAGTGCCCAGAGCGCCTTCAGGAGCTGCATCGCGGAGTGCCCGCTCGGCCGACGCCCCCGAAGTCGCGCAGCGAAGGTCCAGGCGCCGCATCAGCGCCCCGCTGGGTGCAGCCGCCGCGGCCGCCCGCTCGCGCCCTCCATCCGCCGCCAACGCCGCGCTCCGCCGCGACTGGAGGCGCCACTCCGGGAGGCGATGTGTGTCTTTTTGGGCAGGGGGGAGGGGAGCGGGCGGGGGAGGGGGCGCCGGGGAGGGGGTGGGAGGGCGGGGGCGGGGAGGTTAGCAGAAAGTCTCGGGCCGCGGCGGCTGCCGCTCCGGCCACTCGGCCACCATCCCGGGCTGCGGGGCGCCGGGGACCCGGGCGCGGGGGGGCGGCCGCCGCGGCCCCATGAATCAGCCCCGCCGCCGCCCCCGGAGCCGCACCGCCAGCAGGGCCCGGACGGCGGGCCGCGGATTGCGCAACGGCCGGGCGGCGCGGGGGGGGTCCGGCGCTTCCCCGGCCCCCTCCTCCGCCTGTCGCCCCCCCCGCCCGCTGCTCGGCGTCGCCTTCCTCCTCCTCTTCCTCCTCCTCCTCCTCCGCCGCCGCCGCCGCCTCCGCCGCCCGCGCTCGCTCCGGCCCGGGGCTCAGGGGGCCGCCGCGCCGCCGCCGCCACCGCCGCCGCGCAGGGCCAGGCTCGGGGCCGGGGCTGCGCGCCGCGCGCTGGGCTGCCGCACCATCGCCGCCGCCGGGGCCCGCGCGGCCCGGCCGAGCCCGCGGCGATCGAACTTGCGCGGCCCGGGGCTGGCGGGCCGGTCTCCCCTCCGGACGGTGCGGGCCTTCGCGCTCCCCGCAGCCCGCGCCTCCGCCGCCGCGGCCGGGACGAGGTCCGGGCCCGCCTCTCCCGCGGGCTGCGCGCGCTGGGCAGCTGGGACCGGGGCCGAGGCCGGGGGCGGCCGCGCCTACAGGTGGGGCCGGCTACGCTGCGCGCCTCGCCGCCCGCGGGACGCCGCTGCTGCTCCGGCCTGAAGGCGCGCGCCCGCCCGCTCGGCTCGGCGCCGGCTGCTGGGGAGGCGGAGGGAGGGGAGCGCGGCGCCGGCGCTGCCAGCCCAGGTGGCCGGGTCCGCGCAGCCCCGGACTCCGGCCCGCGCCCGCCGCCGTCTGCGCTCCTCCAGGCCGCGGGGCCGCCGATGCGCACTGGGCCGCGAGGGACCCGGGACCCCCGCCCTGCAGCGCCCCCGCCTGGCGCGCCGGCGGGTCAGGTGGGGCCGGTCCAGCCGAAAACTGCGGGTCGGGCTCCACCTAGGTGCGCAGGGGCCTCACTGCAGAGCCAGCCCTGCCGGCGCGGGAGCCGGGACGCGGGGCCTCGGGTGGCGCCCAGCCTCCCTCGCACCCAGGGCCCCGGGAGACGCGGGGAGACCCGGGCCCAGGTGCCGCCCGGGCCGGGCTCGACCAGCGGCTGGGAGGACTCGGAGGCGGCTGCTCCCGCAGCTTCTGAAAACGGCACCTCTGCCTGGACACACACAAACACACACACACCTGGCCCTACTGTGTGCCGCCCTCCAGCCAGCTGCCCTGCACCCAGGAGCGTAGGCGCACAGTTAATGCCCACGTTCCGTTCCAGGGGAAACAAGTGGGCACCTCCCTGCGCTGCCGCCTTCCAGCCTCTAGGAAGGAGGGGTCTTTGTTTCCTGCCAGTTTTGCTCTCCAACCCCGCACCCCAGAGCAGGGGCACGGGTGTCCTCGTCAGGGGGTCGCCCCAGAGCCCAGCACCAAGACCAGTGTGGTAAGGCCTCAAGGCATTGTTGCCTGAATTGAATTTCAAATGCCCAGGAAAGAGCAGGGGGCAGAAATCCGGGCCTAAGCTTCCTCGGACCCTGTGCGGGGTGGTGGGGGCAGTGCTGGTGCCTGCGGGGCATGTGGGTCACATGAGGGCTGGTTCCTCCTTACACTGCTCCTGAAGCGCCAGGAAGGGAAAGAGGCCTGGCCGTGAAGGGCTCTTGGAGGTCAGATAGCTCAAGCCCATCGGTATGCATCGGGGGAAACTGAGGCTCGTAGCAGCATGGCGACTGGCCCCACATCAACTGGCAAGTCAAGGACAGAGTCAGGACCAGCCGCCAAGCTTGATGCCGTCTGCCTGACCTGCCTGTACTGTGCCCAGCACCTGGCCAGAAGAGAGGCGCCCACAAAGCAGTTCTTCACCTCTGGCTCTCATCACCCTCCACCTGCTCCCAAAAACATCCAGAAGAGGAAAGAACACCCCATCCGACTCCTCTCACCTAGAAGCATCGCCCCAGCCTCATACCAGCCAAGCAGCTAAGCAGCGCTGGGCGGGCCCTGGGAGGGACTAGCCATTCTCTCTGCTCATGCAAGCCCCTTGGAAACTTCCCTATAAGCACCCCACTCTCTTCTGAGAGCACCCCTAGACATGCTCTAGAGGTAGCAGCTACTCAGGAGCCCACCCCGCCTGACTGACAGAGACTGACCTCCCCCAAGGTTGCTGCCTTCATCCCGCACGTGGTTCACAGCTCCCCAGTCAGAGGACTCAAGGGTCTTCTGGGTGCTTATCACGTGTGCTCGCCCCTGGCCCCCAAAAGGGACTTCAATCAGGAGAGAGAGCCCGCCCTTGACACTCCCTGTGTCCCCAATCAGGTGCATATTATCTGAAATTCTGAAAATAGAAAAGTATGCTAAATTCACCAGGGGAATTTTTCAGAACTAACCGTTTGGAAGATCCTTCTGTAAAGAGAATTAAAGAGGATAAAGGGAAAAAAAAAAGGTCATAGAGGCTCGGCTCGGCAATTCACTGTCAACAGGTGGGAGGAGGACCTCTGAGCCTAGCGCTGGGAACCACCATCACACCTCCCTGGGCACCAAGGCCTCCTGTCAGCGAATGCATGTGGCCTTGCTTACATCTCCGAGAGCAGTCACAGCTGAAAACTCGGGAACCTCATGCAGGGCATCTCAAGAGTGAATTAACAGTGCAGAGCAAAGAGGCCCCGGATGCCACTGGGAAGGCAGCTCCAGATGGCAGTGTGAACACCTGAGCCAGCTACAACCGACACAGATCTCGGGGGTAGGGGGACACCTAGGGTCTCACTGACAGGTCAGGAAGGACCATTTATAAATACTAAAACCGGGCTGGGTGCAGTGGCTCACACCTGTAATCCCAGCACTTTGGGAGGCCAAGGTGGGCGGAGCACGAGGTCAAGAGATCGAGACCATCCTGGTCAACATGACGAAACCCCATCTCTACTAAAAATACAAAAAATTAGATGGGCATGGTGGCGCGTGCCTGTAATCCCAGCTACTGGGGAGGCTGAGGCAGGAGAATTGCCTGAACCCAGGAGGCGGAGGTTGCGGTGAGCCGAGATCGCGCCATTGCACTCCAGCCTGGGTAACGAGCAAAACTCCGTCTCGAAGTAAATAAATAAATAAATACTAAAAGCATGGCAGCATTGGGAACCAAAGCAATATGCAAGCCGGAAAGGGCGAGGGGGTCCTGGGCCCAGCTGCTGGATGGAAAAGGAACTGTGGTGGGAACCACCGGAGAGACGCCTGCCACATCCTCCCGCGAAGGTGGAACAAAGCAGGGGTGTGGCCAGGCGTCCAGGCAGGAAGGCACTCGGCCACAGAGCTGCATTTCCACACTGCTGGGTAGGTGTGTTCTCCCCCCGCCTCCCCCCCCCCCGGCAAATTGCTGCTTTAAGGCGCGTGGAGCCCAGACCAGAGCCAGAGGAAAGCTGTCCAAAGAGGGGGTGCCTTCTGCCCGGGGACAGTCCCCACGGTGCCTGAGGAGTGGGACTTAGGAAGGGAAAGTGAGCATTTTGTTTAGCGCGTGTCTCTAACTGAAATGTAACACTGCCTTCAATTAAGTATGCAGGCAGTAAACAATACTGTAGCTGTAACTGTGACTTTGTCACCAATAAAAATCACAGGCATTTTCATACCACTTACAGCTCTTGTGATATCTCAGCCTACTGCTTATTTTCACCATTACTTCAAATTATGATCATCCCACCACTAGACCTTTCATGTAATGTGTTCATAAAGAAAGCACATTACTATGTCAAAACAGGCTTTTGACCGTTTGATAAGTGCATGTCGATATGACTGACCTTCTTGGTCATGTATTTTTACTTTGTTCTGAGATGGATTGCACAGGCTCCAGCAGATTTCCAAAGAGGCCCATGGCACACAAAAATGCCGGCTCCAGCAGATTTCCAAAGAGGCCCATGGCACACAAAAATGGCGGCTCCAGCAGATTTCCAAAGAGGCCCATGGCACACAAAAATGGCGGCTCCAGCAGATTTCCAAAGAGGCCCATGGCACACAAAAATGGCGGCTCCAGCAGATTTCCAAAGAGGCCCATGGCACACAAAAATGCCGGCTCCAGCAGATTTCCAAAGAGGCCCATGGCACACAAAAATGGCGGCTCCAGCAGATTTCCAAAGAGGCCCATGGCACACAAAAATGGCGGCTGCCCATGGCACACAAAAATGCCGGGAACTTTCTTCTGGAGTGAAAAACTCAGGGTCTAGGAAATAACCAGGGCCAGGCCAGGTGCCGTAGCTCACGCCTGTAATCCCAGCACTTTGGGAGGCGGAGGCAGGCAGATCATGAGGTCAGGAGATGGAGACCATCCTGGCCAACACGTTGAAACTGGGTCTCTACTAAAATACAAAAAAAAATTAGCCGGGTGTGGGGTCATGGTGGCGTGCACCTGTAGTCCCAGCTACTCAGGAGGCTGACGCAGGGGAATTGCTTGAACCCAGGAGGCAGAGGTTTCAGTGAGCAGAGATGGTGCCACTGCACTCCAGCCTAGGCCACAAGAGTGAAACTCCATCTCAAAAAAAAGGTGGCGGGGGGGCAAAGCAGAGTTAAGGACCTTGGTCACTCATGACAAGCAGGACCAGTAGGTCCAAAGGCAGCACAATTCCTCCCAAGAGTGAAATGCACAAAAACATCTGTCCCCAGGGTCAAGCCTGCCAGCACCAGCAAATGCCAGGACCGTGTTTACCCATCCGCCCCATGCCTGCTTCCAGGATGGTGCATCTGTCCATGCACCTCGCCCACTCCCAGAGAATACAGTAAGCTCTCCTTGTCAAGTGAGAAGCCTGTTGGATTACACGGGGCAGAGGTGACCCACGCCGGCCAGTCAATACACACACCTCAACCTTTATTCCTACACAGACGGGACCTAGCAGAGATCACCCCACTCTCTCCTGCTTTGCAGAAAGCTAGTGGCATGAAAGAGAAGGCGAGCCTAGCTGTGCATACTCTACACTTGAACCTTAGGGGACAGAAATTTCTCAGGGAAAATAATCATAACCATAACTGTGATCATTCTAAATAGCATAATTCTCAAAAACATCGAAAGAATATGGTATCAATAAGAGAAAACCAGACTCCTATGAGGGAAAAAAAGGAAAACAAGAAAATGAGAAAAAACTTAGAAATTAATGTGACTGGCCCATTTTAAGATATAGGGTATGCACTGAATGGTAAAATGGGAATGAGTGAAGACCAGGCTGTGGAAAATAAAATCAAATATGTTTGCAAGAGTGGGAGCACATAGAGAGGTGAAAAAGTGGGGAAAACTTGAGACCTAGAAGGTATTCCTAGGTGTCCAACTTTTATGTATTAGAGGTTCTAAAGGAGAATAAAAGGCAACGAAGAGAAGGAAATAGTCAAATAAATAAAGACACATCTTCAGATTGTAGGGACTCACCATATTCTGATTAGATCCAATGGACAGACCCCAGATCCAAGCAATGCAAGAAAACTTTGCAGAATATGTTTTTTTAAAAACAAAAAACAGGCTAGGCATGGTGGCTCAGGTCTGTAATAGCACTTTGGGAGGCTGAGGTGGACATGACAAGGTCAGGAGATTGAGACTATCTTTGCCAACATAGTGAAACCCTGTCGCTACTAAAAATACAAAAATTAGCTGGACATGGATATATAGTGTAGCAACATGCCTATAATCCCAGCTACTTGGGTTGCTGAGGATTGAACTTTCCCAGGAGGCAGAGGTTGAACCCAGGAGGCGGAGGTTGCAGTGAGCCAAGATCATGCCGCTGCACTCCAGCCTGGCAAAAGAGCGAGACTCCAACTAAAAAAAAAGGAAAAAAAGTGTTTTATGAAGACAGAAATGAGCTGACCCTGAAAAAACACTGGCTTCTTGAAGACAGTGGAGTAGTAACTTCAAGTTCTGCTGGGAAAAGAGAGAAGACCCAGAATTTTATACCCAGCTAAGCAGTCAACAAAGCATACCATTTGAGAGCATCCAAAAGATCAGTTTACTAGTCCCATCCCTTACACGAAAAGCTGGTCTAGGTTCCACTCCACCAATGAAGGGAATCAAGGGACCGCACCTGGAGATGTGGGACAAAAGAAAATTTAGCACCTTCGACTCTCTAGAAGTAGAATAAACTGTGAAGAATAGCTACAGAGATACATTAGACCTTGATACTTGAAAGAATCCAAATGGTAAAGTCTTTACAGTGGTATATCTCTTTCTCCACAGTTCTAGTCAGAAATCTTTCTGCTCTAAACATTTATGGGATAGTATTATAAATACACTTTAATTCCATTCGAGTCTTAAAATCAACACATAGAAAAGTCAGTAGAAAGCGAACCATAATTCTCAAAGGCTGACCATTAAGTACATAATAGAGAAATGAAAAGAGGAAGGCAGTGGAGGGAGTAAGCCCTCTGGTTTTTTCCACTGCTCGAAATGGAAAGTGAGGAGGTCCTGAACACAGGTGATGAAGTGAAAATTTGAGTGTGCACTGTTGACGTTGTGCCTGTTGAAAATGAAAACTTAGAGTGATCAGGTGAGGCTGGGGAAGAAAGAAGCTGTTAACCATTTGTCCCCGGGGAAAGGCCTGGATGCTGGGAAGGAGGCAGAATCCTGCCTTTCATCTGGAACTTTCCTTTGTCATTGTAATTGTTTTTTTTACAACATCCATCATGTATGTTCTGCGATTTGAGATACCCTAGTCTCATAAAAACAATGTAGATAAATTGTGTTACATCCACAGAAATGTAATGCTTTGCACTCTTTGAGGAAAAGGAGGAAGTGGTGCATATATAGGCAAATGCAAAGGCAGCCTCAGCCATGTTTTCAATAGCTATGAACATAGCCACGCCCCTAATTGCAGGCCACGAGGCGGGCAGGAGGTGGTGACGCTGGCCTTGACTGACCGGCAGAATCCATCCAGTGTGGGCAGTAAGGCAGGGCAGATGCAGGGCAGCAGGGCCCTGCCAGGGGAGTGTGGGGAGTGGAGGAGTGAGGCTGAGCCAGAGAGAGGGGTGATCTGCACGTGACCACATTGGCGAGGAAGAGCTCAGCCTCAGGGAGGTCTCTGGTGCAGCAGCCATGTGTGCAGGGGCACTGGTGGCCGTGACATTGGGGTAAATCCAGCATGGCCCCTGAGGGCCCAAGGATATCCCCGGAAGGGCTGCAGCATGGCAGGCCATAGTTCCTGCCTCTTTCCGAGCCTGGGAGACAGTGAGAGGGCATGCCAGCTGCATGCTGGGGACAGGCCTGGAAGGCAACGTGAGCTTCACCAGCACCTGGGACCCAAGCCAGGCCTGCGGGAGGCCACCCCTGGGGACGCACGTGGGTCGGGTCGGCGTGCACTTCCGTGGCCACTTGATGAGCCTGGCCCCTGTGTCAGCCAGGATCAGCAAGGCAATGCCCAGCAGACTGACCCACAGCAATGCAGAGCAGCTCCGTGGGTGCCAGGGGCACAGCCTGGGTCAGGAGCGCTGGGGTTGCTCCAGTGAGGAGGGACGACAGTGCCCACGGTAATGCTAGGTGTCCTGTGGGCCTTGATTGTAGCAGCCATACTCCCCATGTCCTCGGCAGCCTCCACGTCCACTATCAGACCAGCCATCCCAGAGGTCACAAAGAGAAAGGCTCCCAGACCCCATGGGGACACCCCAAATACACAGTTTATTGAATCAATGCCAGCACACAGTGAGAGGCAAAGAGTCATATCACATGTGGGGGCCAGGTCAGGTTTTGCGGTTTCCAGAAACTTCCATGACTGCACACATCCCACTCTCCCCTGGAGCTGGAGTCTGAGTATCCACAGTCCGTGGCCCCACGTCCACTGTCCTGCTCTGAGGATGTCCTCTTCTGAGTGACTGCGGCCACCTGCAGTGCTCGGCACACCCCAGGCAGCTGTCCCCAACCCACAGAGGCCAAAACTGGGCACCAGAGCAGGGAGGCAGCTGTGTAGGAGGCCACAGCCAATGAGGGCTGCAGTGGCTCAGGCCCCCAGGCACCAGTCTGCTCACAGCCCGGCCCTGCCCCTCTTTCAGAACTGGCTGGGGGTTCAGGATAAACGGTGCCTATGGCCCTACCATGAGCACAGGAGGATGCTCTGCCCTCGTCTGACCCCACACCCCGGACCCGCAGGGTCACCACTGCCAGACCGTGGAAGGAGATCTGGAGAAGGGTGATGGGGCTTCAGGGGGAGTCTGGGCTGGCAGCCAAGGGGCGGCACGGGGCAGAAAGCAATGGGCTTCGTGGTGGGGAGGCCCATTGGCCACAGGCCCAGCTTGGCCCTGGCCACTGCTGTGACCAGACTGCTGGCCAGTCATGAGTCTCCCTGTGCCCCGAGTTCTCACTGACACCCACTGCAAGGGTTACAGCAGGTGCAGGCGGACAACGCTGCACATGGGTGGCCTCAGCCAGCGTTGTCTTTCCTCCTTTTCCTTCTGCATGCATGCAAGAGGCTGTATCTTGTCCCCAAGGAGCTCTCTGGGACACTGTTGTGGGGATCTTAGAGAGATGCCCCAGGCAGCCCTCGTCCGGAGTCACTCCCAGAAGAGGATCTTCATCTGAGCTCGTTTTGGTTCTGCACAAAGGGCAAAGGCCCCGGCAGGGCTGGCTCTGAGCTGTCCTCAGGTGAGTGCGTTACAGATCCTCCCTCCAGAGCAGAAGAGAAGTGAGCAGAGCAGGTGATAGAAGAAACAGAAAGGCAGCAGAGGAAGGGCCACCAGTTTCAGGAGGAGAAAAGAGAAGATGGAGGTGTGGGCCGGGGGCGGGTGGGGTGCTGCTTTCTCTCGCCGACCAGCTGGGCTGCAGGATGGCTGAGGCCGCAGTCCAGGCAGGCCCCATGGGCTCAGTCCCACGGTGAAGACAGACTTTCTGCTTGCCCAGGCCTTGGCTGTTTTACTCCCATTTCTTTTGTGACCTCCTCTGGCATACCCAGAAAACACAGGCCATGAGCTTCTCTCACATTCCCCAAGATGGGACTGAAGGCCCCCAGCCGGCACACACACTGCCCACTGTGGTCCGGGCTCCTCACTGGCCTCACCTCCCAGCTCTAGGACTGCAGGCCACTCCAGTGTAGGCAAACCTCAGCCCGTTCCCAGGCCTGCCCAGCACCATGCATGGGCTGAGCCTTGGCCACAGATGCCCTGCTCGACCCTCATCCCACGAGACTCTGTGCCCCAGGCCACCCTGCAGACTGCAGTGTCACACCTGTTCCTGCAGCCCCAGCCACCCCTGCCTGAGCTCACCCGGAGCCTGGAGGATGTGTGACCAGCTGGTGAGTCCTGAGTGAATGTGGACCGGAAGAGGGGCTAGGACAAGGCCTGTTCCCCCTCCCCTCAGGCCACCTGCCCACCCTGGCCAGCCCTGCCAGCTGTGCCAGCCAATCCCCGCCCACAGCAACGCAGGGACTCTTATCTCCAAACCCGTGCCCACGATCACCCTGCTCTCTTTTTTGAAATTCTTATCTTTTCTCTGCACACATTAACTCTCACTTTAGCTGGGCTTAATGGATCCCATTCACTCAAAGTGGGGATTGTCCTTTTAAAGCATTTCCTAATAAGGCTGGGAGGAAAGCACTCTGCCTGGGGAGGGCACCTGTGACCCCAGGTCCTGGGAAGCAGAGGGGCACACAGGAGGGCTCCCGGCAGCCACAGGGGGACACAGAAGGGCTCCAAGCAGCCACAGGGGCACACAGGAGGGCTCCCGGCAGCCAGAGGGGCACACAGGAGGGCTCCCGGCAGCCAGAGGGTCACACAGGAGGCCCTCCCAGCAGCCACAGGGGCACACAGGAGGGCTCCCGGCAACCAGAGGGGCACACAGGAGGGCTCCCGGCAGCCAGAGGGGCACACAGGAGGACTCCCGGCAGCCAGAGGGGCACACAGGAGGGCTCCCGGCAGCCACAGGGGCACACAGGAGGGCTCCCGGCAGCCACAGGGGCACACAGGAGGGCTCCCGGCAACCACAGGGGCACACAGGAGGGCTCCCGGCAGCCAGAGGGGCACACAGGAGGGCTCCCGGCAGCCAGAGGGGCACACAGGAGGGCTCCCGGCAGCCAGAGGGACACACAGGAGGGCTCCCGGCAGCCAGAGGGGCACACAGGAGGGCTCCCGGCAGCCACAGGGGCACACAGGAGGGCTCCCGGCAGCCACAGGGGCACACAGGAGGGCTCCCGGCAGCCACAGGGGCACACAGGAGGCCCTCTCAGCAGCCACAGGGGCACACAGGAGGGCTCCCGGCAGACACAGGGGCACACAGGAGGGCTCCCGGCAGCCACAGGGGCGCACAGGAGGGCTCCCGGCAGACACAGGGGCACACAGGAGGGCTCCCGGCAGACACAGGGGCGCACAGGAGGGCTCCCGGCAGACACAGGGGCACACAGGAGGTCTCCCGGCAGCAGGCAGCGCCCCGGGGAAGGCTCTTCCCAAGTCAGGGCTCAACCTGCCCCTCAGAGAAGCAGATACGTTTTCTGCATGTTTTTGTTTAAAAAGAATTATTTCCTATTCAACTATCCCAAGGAAAATGAAAGCAAAGTCAAGACGTTCCAACCCTAAATCTGGAAGTTGTATTTTCAGAAGATTCCCCAAAGCAGCACCTGCCCATGTGAGACGGACCCTCCGCAGGTGCAGCAGCGAACCCTCGGAAAGCACGTAAGCACTCCCCACAGGGAAGGGGGATCCCATCTACAGGCGGCCGTGCTGAGCAGCAGAGAGGAAAGGACAAACCCAAGCCACCGACATGCCCGGGCCTCACTCCTCAAACCACAGTGGGAGCGAACCACGGCAAGCTGCAGAGTCACCTGGGCCGCACAATCCAGACCTTCAAAAGACGCTTCCAAGGAGGTCAGAGGCGAAAGGAGAGCGCATTATCCCGGCTGGCTCCCCTACAGCCCACTCCCCTTGCACGCCTCATCCCACTTAGTTCTCACGACCTTCTCAGGCAAAGATCCCCCCCCCACCAACTTCCTGCTGAGGAAACTAAGGTTCAGGCAGCTCCGCAGCCCACCAATGGCAGCACAAGGAGAGGGTGCCCCAAGCCGGGTGTACCTGGGCAGCCCCTGCTACCTACCTCTCTGAAGAGGCCAAACATACTCACAGGCCCCTTCTTCTTTCCACTCATGTGTGTGTCCATCTGTACCTCATCCCTCCGTCCTTAATCCACCCATCCACCATCCATCCCTCCATCAATCAATCATTCATCATCCACCATCCATCCACCATCCACCCATCATCCATCACCCATCATCCATGCATTCATATCCACCTATCATCCATCCGTCTGTCTGTTCATCCATCCATCCAACATCAACCTATCATCTATCCATCATCCATTTATCCATGGTCCATCCATCATCCATCCATCATCAACCCATCATCCATTCATCCATCCATCTGTCCATCATCCATCCATCATCAACCCATCATCTATCCATCATCCATTTACCCATGGTACATCCATCATACATCCATCTGTGCATCCATCCATCCATTCAGCTGCACATGTATTCATCACCCATGATCCATCTACCCATCTGCCCATTTATCCATCCATCCATCCATCCCTTTGTCTACCCATCAGTCCATCCATCCATCCCTCTGTCCATCCATCCATCCATCCATCCATCCATCCATCCATCCATCCATCCAGCTGCACATCTATTCATCACCCATCATCCATCTACCCATCTACCTATCATTCATCAGTCCATCCATCCATCCACCCATCCCTGGCTCTGGTCTAGGCAAGGAACGATCAGGAGAGAATAAAACCCAGAACTACCATCTCAAGCCACTGCTCCACTCCAGTTCTAGCCCCACAAGGCAAGCTCCATGACTGAGTCCAGCATGTGTGTTCCCAAGAGCTGAGCACAGGGCTGGGCAGGTGTGAGGCCCTGGGAATCCTCTTAGCAGTGTCAGAGTGAGGCAGGGCTCTAACATGGGAGGTTGCCATTCGGAATCTAAGACCCGCGAATAACACAGTTTCTCCATGGATACCCAAAAACCTTCAATTACACGGAGGGAACACCAGATTCTGCCCAAGGCTGGCACCAGCCAGTCAGGTTGAGCTGAGCACAGTTGAAAAGAGATAGTATTGGTGGCCCTGGTGCGCTGAATATTTATTTCCATGTTGCTGGGAATGGGGCATCACGTGTTTATGAAGCTAGAACAGGAGCGTCACTCCACGGCCACTTCAAGGAGTTTGCGGTCCATCAAGCCAGAGGGCCTGGATCTGGACGTTTGCATTCCCACACCTCTACCCACAGCGAGGGGGCCACCTCCTGTCCCCTGCAGCCAGCGCCTGAGGAGTGCTCAGCCTGCCCTGCCTTCTCAGGGCCCACACCCCACCCAGCACCTGACTGTGACAGCGGTGTTCCTGCCTGTTTCCTGGGCCTGCCCTAAGCCGGAGTTGGCTCCCGCGGGTTGTGACCACGGCCAGTCTCCTCCAGGCAAGCCCCTCTCAGCCCCACCACGGCCATGAGGCTCCCCCGCCCCCATCCAACCATGGCCATGGAAAGGCAGAGTGCAGAGCAAAGATGGCAGGGGTGGGGCCATCTTGGAGCACATTAACTCTCCTCTAACCCCTCAAGGCTGGAGATGCCAGCGGACACCTCTCCCAGACGCAGCTTCTGCAGCTCATCATTGCAGGGCCACGGCGGGGATGTGTGAGGCTGCGTGTGGCACTAAAGGCACTCATCATGGGGCAGCTGCTCTGCTTCTCTGCTGGTTATGGTGGAAAAGTCAATGGACACCCCCCAGGACATTCCCTCAGTCACTCCCAAGGACCAGCACACACGTGCTGGGTCTGGAAGCTTTGTACAACCGCCACAGCCAACTCTGCGGAAGGAGAAGGAGGCGTAGTCCCTGAGGCCCCCATGTGGCGTGGCCCTCAGTGAAGGCCTGCAGAGCGGGGAACACAGATGCCCCACCCTCACCCCGGGGCAGAAGACCCCCATCCCCAGCCCATGCCGTGCAGCTTTGTCAGAGCCCCCGGTGGGCTGACTGACCATCCACAGAGACAATAGCCAGACCACGCACGACAACAGAACTCTAGCCCACAGCCCCTGCAGCCACCAGGCCCAAGAGGTCAGCAACCACCAGCTTCCACCTTTTCTGTCCCTTCAACCAACTCAGGACCAACCAGAGAAAACCCACCGTGCCTGGGTGCCTCCTTAGGGAACCGCTCTGGCTCGCCCGGGCCTAGGCCTCCCATCAGGGCAACCTGGAGCGTCCCCGTTCCACCATGAGCCTCCCGCCATCCTCCAGCCACGGCCGTGAGTAGCGGCCTTCGCTCATTCTCGCTGGTTGTGTTCTGGGGTTTCCAGAAGGGTCGCATGTCCAGCTGTCCACAGCGTGACCGAGGGATGAGCCACCAGGCCCTCATTCCTGCACACACCACGTGCACGCCAGGCCTCGTCTTAAGGCGTGTTTTTGGGGATGCCATGCTGAGGAACCCCCTGCTGTACGACACACTCTGTACGGAGAACAGCTGCTGCTTCCACAGTGTCGTCGGTTTCAGATTTCAGGAAGGACAAGGACACCCGGCTGCAGGCAGCTCAGAGCCTGGTGAGGAGCCTGGCAGGACCCCGAGGAGGGCAGGGCCAGGCGTGGCCTTCATTCATAGTAGGGTGGAGTCGGCACTGCCACCTGGCATGGGTCCTCGGGGTCTTGACCTATGTCAAGGAGCTGGTGTCATCCCAGGAGTCTGAGCTCCCATGACCCTTCTCAGCTCACTGGTGGCAGAACAGGCACTGTGACCGTTGCTGCTCAGAGGGAGGAGACCACACCCCAGACCTTTGGGGTGCAGAGGAGTCCGAGGGGCGGAGAGCCCAGCAGCGCTGAGCTCCAGAACCCGTGTGCCCACCCAGCAGCAGCAAGAGCCCGGTCTCGGATGGCAGGTGCAGGTACACTCCGGGAGCCAGGCCCCTCTACCCATATGGAGACAAGAGGAGCCCCACCTGCCACCCACCTCCAGGCACTCGAATAAGCAGCCAACACCACCCCCACCCTCCGCCCATGCCCAGAGGAGTTCAGGGCCCAGCCTCCTCACTGCAGGGGAGTGAGGCCAGACAGAGCCCCGGAAGCTGGGAAAAACCACCCCTTTGTCCCAACATAAGCGCCCACTGTGGTCCCCACTGGGGAAATGCACACAGAGAACAGCTGCTCCTGCTGCAGTGCCGAGATCCCGGGACAAGGGGCCACTTGTGTGCAGGACTCTTGAGGGCCACACGAGGACCTGGCCGAGCATCCGAGGAGGGGTGGCTGGTGCTCTTTGCTAAATTTCAGAGAAATGGTGGAAGGTCAAGGGCCGAGGCTCTTGAAGGACACTCGAGGCTGCGGAGGACCAACTGGGCAGCTCGGTCCGGCCCAGCTCTGCTGTAGGAGATGCCAAGGCACCAGCCTGCAGCCCCACCAGGGCCTCCAGTACCATCACCCGCACAGGTGGGCATCCCGGGCTGGGAGAGGAGAGAGGGTCTCAAGGCTGTTAAATGGGGGCCCTGTGTGGTTCAGAGGAGTTTTCCAAAGTTTGAAAGTGACTTCTCTCTCACCATGGGGGTGGAACTGTCATGAGAAGCGGTGTCAGGGGCCTAGGCCAGACCCACCCTGACCCCCTCACCCAGGGGACTCGGCTATCCCTGGGGAAGTAAGGCTCTGGGTGCCTGGCCTTGAAGAAGAAAGGACAGTCCTGGGGCTGGTGATAGACGAACCAGCAAAGCGTCTTGGAGTCAAAGAGCAGAGTGGATGTGACTTGTGGGACGTCATCAGCCCAGCTGCTCCCTGGGCCCTGAGGCCTGAGGCCACATTCCGTCCTATGATCACACACACCTTCCCAGGACGGGACGCATCACCTCCCATCTGCAGTACCAACCACAACGCTCCCAGCTTGAAGAACAGAGCCTGCCACAGCCAGACCCAGACAAATCCTGTGTCACCCACACAGGGAGTCCCTCTATCCCCAGGTATGGGGACAGCACAGGACGAGAACTGCTCAGACACAGGAGCAAAATGAAAGGCACTTTAAAGACAACTGTGAGGCTGGGAGTGATGGTCCACGCCTGTAATCCCAGCACTTTGGGAGGCCGAGGGGATGGATCACGTGAGGTCAGGAGTTCGGGACCAGCCTGGCCAACACAGTAAAACCCCGTCTCTACTAAAAATATAAACTATTAGCCAGGTGCAGTGCTGGGTGCCCGTAATCCCAGCTACTCCGGAGGTGGAGGCAGGGCAATTGCTTGAACTCGGGAAGCAGAGGTTGCAGTGAGCTGAGATTGCACCACTGCACTCCAACCTTGGTGACAAGAGTGAAACTCCATCTCAAAATACTACTACTAATAACAATGACAAAGACAGCTGGTTCTCATGACCCAGCGTGGGTCTCACATTGGGCACTTGCCTGCTGGCACTGCTCTTGCCGGGGTTGGCTCCAGGCCCTGATGATGTACCTGCACCCCTGGGGCTCCTGGCATCCCACATGTGGTCTCCAGTGACTGAAGGCCCAGAATGGGAAATAGTGGAGGGCCTGCTGGGGCCACAGCAATGCCAGCACCAATGCCGGGAGCCTGATGGCACCAGCCTGGACACATCACAGGGACAGACTCCTGAGCCATGTCATACCCCTGCGCAGAAACATACAGGCCCCCATTAGAGAAACAGCCCCCTCCTGAGAGCAGTGATGCCCCTCCCCTACAAGGATGTGGCTTTCCTGTGGGACACACATGGTGGTCCCCAAATCCCATGCTGTGAAGGCATCGGTGGCCAGGGCGGCTGCCTGATGGAGAATGGTCGGTGTGCGCACAGAAAGCAAACGCTGCGGCTCCTGCCCAGACCCTCACACCCACAGGGGTCTGGACCCCAGCGTTCTGGCTTCAGGTCCTCCCCGGCGAGGCTGAGATAGGAACGTCTCCACCACCTGCAAGGATTCAGCACACACCGACTGCACCTTCGGCGATGGTTTTAATGAGGTGATGACCAGGCCTGTGGCGCTGTCCCCCAATCCCTTCCCCAACCCTGCCACGTCTGCTTCTGGGTTTGTCCCCTCTGCTCCCCAGGGTCAGGACCCGCCGCCTCTCCTGCCTGGCTCAGGCCGTGCCCTCAACCCATCCGTCCCTTCCTGGCTTCCTTCCTCCTCCTCCAGGCTCAGCCAAATCCCACAGCCCGCCCAGGTGTCCTGGTTCTCCCACCTGCAAGGCCTTCTCTGACAGCTGCAGTGACAAGGAGAAGACTTGGGGACGTGGAGACTGTAGGAGGGGGCACCTTCCTCCGTTGGCTGTGTCGCCACTCAGAGAAGCCCTCCAGGACGGTCTGGGTTAGGGGCGGGGCTGTGGAGCAGGGGCCCCAGTAATGTTGGTTGCCAGGTCATCTGGCTCATCTCAGGAAGTGGCTCTACCTGGGACCTCAGGTGTCTGCTCCCGAGAGCAAAGCCACCCACAGACCAGAAAGAGCAGGACTAGTGATGGCTGAGGGGCCAAAGTCGGCCCCCCTTCCAGTGTGGGACGCACTTCCTAAGCAGCCCCAACTGCCATGGGCTCCGTGATCCGCTGCACGGCAGCCCAGTGGCCCAGCACGAGCGTCCACAGCAGGGGTCAGCCCCAGCTGCCACCACAAAACACCACGACCCGGAAAGCCTCAACAACAAAGCCAAGGGAAGCCCAGTTGGGTCCCTGGTGTGGGGTCCCTCCTTCCACCCTCGGCACTGTGCCCTCACGTAGCAGTGAAGGGGATGGGGAGCCACCCTCCTGGCTGTCTCCTGAGGACCCCACCACAGCAGAAGGGCTCCCTTCATGGCCTCATCACCTCCAAATGCCATCACCCTGGGGCTGGGGCTTCAGCATTTGAATGTGGGGGACCCCCTCCCTGGCAGCTGGTGGAGGTGAGTCAAGCGGGGGAGGTGGGCCAGCCCTTTGCCCAGGCCCCAGGCGCACGTGGGCATCCAGGGTATCCTCCTGACCTCGTCAACCACCACCCCTAGGTGGCACACACTCTCGTCACACCCTCCCCCTCCTGGCTCTTGAACCTGACGGGACCTTGCTAGCCTCCAGCCCCTGGACTACGTCTCCCAGCTGCCACACTTGGAAGATACTGCAGAGGTGTTCCTGGCTGGTCAAAAGCCACAAAAAGACCTCTCCCCAGACCACCGCTCCCGAGGCCACACTCCCACAGGCGGTGCGAGAGAGACTGTGGCGAGCACCCGCAGGAGCGCGACTCCACTTAATCACCTCATTACTGGCTTTGAGGCTGTGTCCCTGTAAAGAATCTGCTGCCTGAAAATGCAGATGATTATGAGCTCCAAGACCTGAGAGGTGCGACGGCCCTGTCAGTTCCAGGCAGGGACACGGTCACAAACAAGATTTAATTTGTCTATGTGTAAAATGCGAGACTTTGAGAAACACCCAGGGACGACCGCAAATGAGTGTGTGCTGAGCGGAAGCAGACGGCGATTTGCCGGCTCCCAGCAAATTGAACATAAGCTCCGATTATAATGCAGCCACGGAGAGCGAAGACGCAATAATGGCTATATTGGGACGGTGCGGTGCTGGCACTGAATGCCAATGAATTGGCACAGGCCCGGCCTGCCATCCATCTGGGAGTCCCCATCACCTTCCCCGTTCCCTGGAGGTTGCGCTGATCTCGGTGCTGTGCAGAATCTAAAGGAAGCGGGGGAGGGAAACAGACCACGCGCCCCCACCCTTGAACTGGGGCCTCTGCCTGAGCTGGGTCCGTGGCCCCATTCTGTCTCCATCTGCTTGTCTCGTGGGAAAGTCAGACCTGCCCTGGCCCAGACATATCCTCCTGCTGCATACTCACTGTGACCTCAAGGGACAGGGGTCCTAGGACCCATTAGCAGAGGGACATTTCCCTCCAGTTGTTCTAGGGGAGCTGACCTCAGGGATGGAGCTCTAGGCGTGGCCAGAGCCCTCCCTGCACAGCAATCACCTATCACCACCTGCTAAGGGCAGGCCAGGAAGGGGCTGCTGAGGGTCTGGAGGTGCCTTCCCAGCTGCGAGTGGCCGTGGTGCTCGGCGGCCTGTGGCCTGGCATCCTCAGGGGGGTCTGAGCTGCCAGGTTTCAGTGGAGTGCCTGCGACGCCCGGGCAAGACCAGGTTCCCACTCAGCCTCCCGCACAGAGCCACTTCGGTCACCTCCGATCTCACTACTGCCTGGGATTGGTGTCCTAGGGCAGCCGGAACAGAATGCCACAGGCAGGATCCCTGTCAGCCCACTCAGGGCAGAAACGTATGTCCTCACAGCCCTGGAGGCCGACAGTCCAGCTCAGGGTGTGGGCTGGGCTGCTTCCTTTCAGGCCGCTCTCCTCTGCCCCTGGACGCCGTCTTCTCTCTGTGTCCTCACAGGATGGCCCCTCTGTGCCTGTCCCTGTCCTCACCTCTCCCCCTAAGGACACCAGTTACGCTGGATCAGGGCCCCACCCTTGCGACCCCAGTTAACCTTAATCACCTTTTTAACAGCCCCGTCTCCAGGTTCTGAGGAGTTGGAGTTAGTACGTCAACAGAGGAGTTCTGGGGAGACACAATTCAGACCCTAGAACAGCTCTCATGCTGTTACTGCTGCTGGCCGTGAACCCCAGACCTGGGCACCCTCCCTGCCCCCCGTGGGCTTCCTGATGGTGGGCGTCCCTGGTAACCACACCTGGCCCGGCTGTGGCCCTCTTCTCCTCTGGGAAGGGTAACTCTCGTGAGTGTCATCTGCTTTTCCTCCCAGGACCGAGCAGGCAGGGCTGCGCCCAATGAGTGCATGAGGATGCCAGTGCGGACGGCAGGCGCCTGATCCGCATCCCCGGAGCCGGGCAGTGCCCTGAAGGGAAGTGAGCACGGGGTCTGTGGGGCTGTGGAGGGCGGGCCCTGAGCAAGGCTGTGATCGGGTGGGACCAGGGTGCCCTCTGTGCGCTGCTGGGCTGACTTCATCCTGCCCCAGTCTGCCTCCCTCCCCTCTCCGAGAAGTCCCTAGCCTGCCGGGATCCACCCCAGGAGGGCTCCGGCCATGCCTGGACCTTTGTCCCCAGGTCAGCTCCCCTAGAATCCACTGGAAGGAAATGTCCCCCTGCAAATGAGTCCCAGGACCCCTGTCCCTTGAGGTCACAGCGAGGATGCAGTCGGAGGATGCGCCCAGGCTAGGGCAGGTCTGACCATTCCCATGAGACAAATAGGCGGAGGCAGAATGGGGCCATGGAGCCACTCAGGCCAAGGCCACAGTCCAAGCCCCACCCTGGCCAGCCACCTGCCCTGGACATATGTCCCTGGGTCCCTTCCTGGGGCCACCTGGAAGGCATACAGTGAGGACCACACAGGCCACGCTGGAGCAAGTGACCAGATCGTCCAGCGGCCATGCATTCACAGACACTCCCTCACCTGGCAGCAGCCACAGCCCAGCCCCTACAACCCCCGGAGGGAGGAGCAAAACGTGTTTGTCTTAAAATTTTAAATGAGAACATGAGCCTGTGGGCCCAGGTCCTCCTGAGGCAGAAGGGACCTCTCCCACACGGGGTCTCCCACCACAGACACAAGGCCTGTGACACTCAGACCAGGACCTTGCAACAAACGCACAGCTGCTCCCACTGCACAGCCACTCTGTCTCCTTGGCCAGAGGAGCCCCTTGAATCCTCCCAGGAACCCTAGGAAGCCACATGGGTCCCAGAAATAGCAGAACTCCAGCCACAGTGCTCCGGCCTCCCCTGGGGCAGGCCTCACACAGCTGGGGAGTGCAGCCGTTTCTCCCTGGGTCTCTCTGCACAGCTCAGGGAGTCGTTCACTCCCTCCCTCACACCACGCAGCACCTGCTGATTGCTAGGCTCTGAGGGAGCCCAGCCAGAATTAGGCCCCTAGGGGAGGGGCTGAGACATGACGAGCAGGCATGGACCCAGAAGGTCCCGCCTTGTGGTCAGGACTCTGCCGGGAAGTCAGCCTGGCCATGGGCGTGTGATGGCAGATGGGAAGGAGATGGCATCTGCTGGTTCCTAACCCCACCCCTTCCAGAACATTCTAATCAGCCAAGCAAGCCAAAACCAGAGCCCAGAAACCATCTGTGGGGCGATCGGCCAGAGGGTACTGGGCTCTGGGTCCAAAGACTCTCAGCCCCTCAACCTTCCACCCAAGGAGGAAATCGCCCACTTCAGCAAAGGCCCCTCCTCTGCAGCTGATGCACTTTCAATCTGGGCTGAATCCTCAGGCTCAGGGGCCTTTCTTCCCGGGTGCAAGGACAAAATGAGGGGTAGCTTTAGAGTAACGTCCTGACCCCACTGCTCTCTGCCAGGCCGCGTCATCGAGGAAAGCCCAGAGGCTGCACATCCTGCTTTCAGCACGGCCACCGACTTCTCAGGAGGACGCCCCACGTGCAGGGAACCCTCTGCCCCCAGGAATCTAACTGGCATCTGGCCCACAGGAAGCTGGGTGCTTCCTTACATACGGGGCCCCCAAGCACCAGTGACCAGAAAACATGCCGCCCTGGGACCCCGGAGGACCCGAGTGTCCTGGGGACCCAAATACCTGCCACCCCCAGTGCCTCTTCAGGACACCCCACTGTCCTTTCACAAATCAAAGGTCTCCCGACATGGGCCTGCCAAGGAGCATCTCTTCCAGATGAATACAGATGGCAGCGGCTGATTTAAATAAATCTATTAATTATCTGCAGCTCAGGCTGCGTGCGTATGTGTGTAAGCTGCAGCTCCTAAATAATATGATTTCGGGAGCCTCTGCATCTATTACATTTAATTACTTCTCCCTGTGGTGCGCAAGATCGAGACGCAGCCACAGCCGCACCAGGTCCCTGGAGCCTGGCGAACCCCAGAGGGGCTGCTCTGCAGGAGGGGCTGGCCACGGGGGGACCCGGGGGTGCAGCGCCAGTCAGCACTTGCTCTGACGGACCCGCCTCTTCTCCCAGCCCCCTGGGAGCCTCCCCAGGACAAATTCATCTTCTCTGCCTGTGATGCCCTCTGTGGCATGGGTCTATGGTGGCACCTCCCATCAGTGGTCCAGGAGCTTGGTAAGACCAGCAATCCCTACAATTCCCCTCCAGGAGTGGGGTTCAGCGTTTAGGCTCTTAGCCCGGTCCGTGGATCCCATGTGCATCAGAGGACTCAACCCACAGGACACGACACTCCCAGAGAGGGGAGCAAGGGCAAGGAGTGGGCCCTGGCAGGGGCAGGGGAGCAGGTGGCAGGGTCCCCACCCCTCACAAGCATCACCTGAGGCCCAGACCAGCCCCTCCCAGGTCTGTGAGCTTGAAGCAACTGATCCCTGAGAGATGGCTCTGCAGTCTCCTGCCAGTGGTCCCAGCCCCCAATCCCCGCTCTCCCCCCATCCCCGCTCTCCCCCATCCCCGCTCTCCCCCCATCCCCGCTCTCCCCCCATCCCCGCTCTCCCCTATCCCCGCTCTCCCTCATCCCCGCTCTCCCCATCCCCGCTCTCCCTCATCCCTGCTCTCCCCCATCCCCGCTCTCCCCCATCCCTGCTCTCCCCCCATCCCCGCTCTCCCTCATCCCCACTCTCCCCATCCCCACTCTCCCCCATCCCCGCTCTCCCCCATCCCCGCTCTCCCCCATCCCCGCTCTCCCTCATCCCCGCTCTCCCCCATCCCCGCTCTCCCCCATCCCCGCTCTCCCCCCATCCCCGCTCTCCCTCATCCCCGCTCTCCCCCATCCCCGCTCTCCCTCATCCCTGCTCTCCCCCATCCCCGCTCTCCCCCATCCCTGCTCTCCCCCCATCCCCGCTCTCCCTCATCCCCGCTCTCCCCCATCCCCGCTCTCCCTCATCCCCACTCTCCCCCATCCCCGCTCTCCCTCATCCCTGCTCTCCCCCATCCCCGCTCTCCCTCATCCCTGCTCTCCCCCATCCCCGCTCTCCCCTATCCCCGCTCCCCACAATCCCCACCTCCCCCATCCCCGCTCTCCCATCATCCCCATTCTCCCCCCATCCCCACTCTCCCATCATCCCCATTCTCCCCCCATCCCCGCTCTCCCATCCCTGCTCCCCACAATCCCCACTTCCCCCATCCCCACTCTCCCATCATCCCCATTCTCCACCCATCCCCACTCTCCCCCATCCCCACTCTCCCATCATCCCCATTCTCCCCCCATCCCTGCTCTCCCCCATCCCCGCTCTCCCCATCCCTGCTCCCCACAATCCCCACTTCCCCCATCCCCACTCTCCCATCATCCCCATTCTCCCCCCATCCCCGCTCTCCCCCATCCCCACTCTCCCATCATCCCCATTCTCCCCCCATCCCTGCTCTCCCCCATCCCCGCTCTCTCCCATCCCCACTCTCCCCCCATCTCCACTCTCCCCCATCCCCACTCTCCCCCCATCCCCGCCCTCCCTATCTCCGCTCTCCCCCCATCCCCGCTCTCCCCCATCCCCACCCTCCCCCCATCCCCGCTTTCCTGTTATCCCCACTCCTCTCCCATCTTTCCTGATGCCCTCGGGCCAGTCTCCTGGGCCAGCTTCCTGGGCTCCTACCTCAGGGGCTTGGACAAGGTCCCCCCTTCCCTGGGCCTTGCTGATGACAGAGTCATCTGGCTACAGGAGGCCACAGATGACGGGGTGCCCATGGCAAAGGGGGTGCACCCCAGGCCACTTCCAGGAACTTCTCAGTGTCTGGTGGGTTTAGGGGTCTTGTTCTTTTTGTCTTGTCTCCCTCCCTCCCTCTTCCCATGAACATTTGTACTTCTGAAGACACAGACATCTTGAACGCCTACAGTGTGAGAGCAAGGGGGGCAGGAAAAGCCACGGGAATGAGCTGGGAGGCCCCATCCTCCAACAGGGAGCAGCCACCCCCTCCAGAAGTCCGTCGCAGGACCCTAGGGTCCGGGCACCCAGGCTGGGCCCTGCTTGCTCTGCTGGTGAGACAGGGAATTGCTCTGAGAGGGAAAGGGATGAGAGAGGAGAATGCCCAGCTGCCTGGGAAGCTGGCCACGCCACTTAGGAGGAGTGCTAGCCCACCGCCAGCCCCATGCCACCAGCCAGCATCCATTCATTCCTTCATCATCCATCCATCCTCCCTCCCTTCACTAGGCATCTGTGGAGCCCCTGTGTGCCAGGCCTGGGCTGGTTGCTAAGAGACAGCAGTGGGTGGGAAAGGGACAGGGTCCAGGATGGGGTGTCCCTGCAGTGGGAGCTGTCTGACCTCCTGCTGCCCTTTCCTGCCCCCACCATCGGAGATCTCAGAGAACCCCACCGTCGGAGCTTCCAGAGGAGGATAACAGGGGCCACCTTGCCACCCTGGGGCCCTTCCCAGCGACTCCCCAGAACACAGCTCTCGGGACCCCCTCTTGGGACCACGATGGGGAGAGGCAGCGCCTAAGCACGAGTGTCCCAGTGTCTCTGCTGAGACTTCCTGCAGGCTCTGACACCCGGGGAGAGAGAGGCTCACATCTTTGTAAAAACCGATGGGCTCATGAGAGGATTACAGGTCTGCAGAGGATCTTAGCATTTCATAATTTTTAAATTATATTCCAGACACCCGGGAAATTTTGAAATAATAATAATTTGGAGGTCTAATCTGTTAAAACAATAGCTTTTAATATTCATTTGTTACTGGCAATAAATAGCTGTAATAACTTGATGGCGAAGCTACTGCGACCTTCACTGAACCTTAGCCATTCTCATTTGCATTCCCATTAAAATGACAGTTTCAATCTCATTCTCTGAAATCCGTAATACCCTCTTTCCAGAACTTCCAGAGCCTCCCTAAAGAGTAATTAACTCATGTGATTAAAAATGTAATATGTTGGGAACATTTTTTACTTTATGAAGGTAGCAGGTTAAAAGTTTTAATATGCACTGTATTAATCATAAATGATTTTGATTTAAAAAAAAAAAACCCTTACAGAAAGAAAAGTAAATGGGAAAGCTTCATTGTCAGTGTTGGATTATGATAATTTCTTTCCTATCCTAATTTTTATTAATGGGAAAAAATGATGGACTAAACTAGCCCGTCAAACTTGTGCGCCTTCAAAGCCGGCAGCCCAGGCGCCCGGGGACATTTCCCTGGGGACACTCATGCAGGAGCCCTTTCAGAAAGCCTGTGCCTCTGCCTCCCGACCCTTCAAAGACTCCCCACAGCCTGACCTCGATCGCGGAGCCGGGGTGGGAGGTGATCGCTTCTGAGCAGCCGCCCGACGACCTGGGTTCTGGGAGCGGGAGCCAGATGAAAAGGAAGCCTGTGGTTTGCGCCTTGTTTGCCACGTGGGGGGAATTTCCCTATCTCCTCTGATGAGGACAGTGGCCTGGACAAACACGGAGTCCACGCGTGGCCAGGACGGAGGCGGAGAGCTGGGCAAGTGGACGGCGGTCACCTAATGAGCGTTCAACACCCTCCCTTGTCAAGTTCTCGGTTGCATCCAGGGGTCTTGACAAGCTCTGGCAGCAAGAAGAGGCCACAGACTGAACTGAGGAGGGCCCGGGCACGCCAGAGCTGCACCCCAAGGCAGGCAGACGGCGAGGGCACCACCTGTCAGGACAGAACGCCTGGACAGCAGACGGGCCTGCAGGAACCTTCCAGAACGCTGTCCGGGCCCCAGGTGGGGGACGGAGTCAAGGACAGTGGTGCCTGGTGATCCGACCCCTCCCAGCCCTGCCCCGGGACTCCTCCCTGGGATGCCTCCTCACCCTCCCCCGCCCTCCTGTCCCTGGCACAGGTCTCCGATGATCCCAGCCTCATCCCGGGTGTCCAGTGCTTGCATCCCCTTCCCTCCCTCCTTCCCATTCCCTCGGGCCTGGGCACCTCTGGGGCATCTGTCCTTGGTGGGGGTACTGGGAATGCAGCTGGGAACACAGCAGGGACTGACCCACGACTGCAGGGGCACATCGAGGGCACAGGAACCACTGTCCATACCACAGAGCCGGGACACTGGGCCACCACGGAGACACAGTGAGCCCGGTAGGAGGGGCATGGGCCGGGGGCCTGTGGAGTCAAGGTGGTCCGGGAAGGCTCCCCTGAGGAGGTGGCCTTTGGGCATCTGAGGGAAGCTGGGACTGCACAAGTCAGGAAGATGCCCAGAAAGGAAGCTTCCAGAGGAGGATAACCGCAGGGCCTGAGTTGAGCCAGTGCGAGGCATGGCAGTGAGAGACCAGGGTCTGGCTCTCTGGGGTGAAAGATCAATGAATGAATAAATAAACGAGCAGCAGGCAGACCAACCAGCACCCAGGGCTGGCTCTGGGCCTCCTCCCTCGGCGTGAGTCGGAAAGCCCCACGTAGGTGCCATCCCAGCTGCCCCTCCTCTTTCCCGGGAGCCTGGCTGGACCCCTCCGAGGATGATAAATATTTATTTAAGGTTTTTCCAGTTGTCAGTGTGATAAACGGACCCTTGACAAAATCAATGAATCAAGTAAGCCGAGTTAATCCACAGGGCCCTCCGGAAGGGATCTCCCACCCTGCCCGCAGCTCCGAGCCCTGCGACGGGGGTTCCAGGTGATGGATCCACGTGGGCAGGGATGGGCATGGGTGTGGGGTCTGCCAGCCTGTGAAGACTCCGAGTCCTGACCCAGGGAGAGCAGGCTGCCCACCTGCCTGCAGGACCCCAAGAGAGGATGTGCACTCGAAGCAGACAGACTCGCCCAGCAGCTACATCAGCAGACAGATTTGTTTCCCAAACAAGAGTCCCTCAGGTTTCCTGAGGGCTCCAGGCCATCAGACATCTGCTGCTGCCTCCAGGAAGCCCTCCTCCCCACCCAGAGCCCAGCTCCTAGGGGGCAGCAGCCAGGCACCAGGACCCCAGCAAGCAGAGGCAGCTCACCCACGGGAGGCAGGTGTGGACCCTTCTGCACAGCAGAAGTTACGTGAGACCTGCTGTGGCTGGTGACTCTGTAAGAGTGGCTTTCTGGGGGTCCCCAGGAGCCCACACAGGAAGGCTCACAGTGAGTGCCCAGGCTGCAACCACACAGCTGAGGTGACAGCACAGCAGAGGGAGCACCAGAAGACGCTTCCAGCTGGGAGGATAGTCAGAGCAGAATGGCCACTGTGGGGACAGGGGCCCGCACCACCTTCCTGCGGGAGCCTGAGCTCTCAGTCAGTTTCCCACACGGCTCCCACCTCCTGGCAGGAGCTCGGAGGCTCCCCATTTGATCTTATACCTCTGTTACCAACAGTGTCCACACCCACGCTTGCCACAGGAGAGCCTGAGGTGGCAGGTGGGGGCCTCGGCCAGCCAGGGGAGTGGGTGGGGCAGAGGCGCAGCTCTCTTGGAGGAGTCTCCTCGGCCCCCGTCTCCCCACCTGCACCTGCTTCCATCAGCGACACAGACCATGGGAAGGGTGGGTGCCAGAACACTGCCCCCACAGGGCCCCACGCGCATCAACAGGCCCCCCAAGAAAACATTTGCAACAGACCCCAATGGGTCTATATTTAGAGCTGAACTTTAAGGCAAATATCAAGGAGTTCTGGAGCAGAATCCATGATGGGCTCAGCCCCTTAGTGTGTGCCTGGAAAACCAGCGAGCCGCTGTCACCTGGTCCCATCCCTGCGCGGCTTATGCTGCTCATCCTGTTCTTGGAAGCCTTTCATCCGATGGTGTTCTTGCCCAGGAGGTGACAGGAGAGGATATGGGTCTGCTCTTGACGTTGGGGCTGAGACGGGGCTGGCACCCATCAAGCCTGTGCCAAGTGTCAGGGTCAGAGCCAAGCTGCTCAGCCCTCAGCCCACATTTTCCTCCATGACCTCAGATGCACTGACCCCATGGGCTCCCTGCCTTCCAGGGTGCTCCGGGCCCAGCCTTGTCCAGGTCAGGGTCAGGGACCCCTGGGAGCCAGGGCTGAGGGGCCTGCAGTGTGGCTGAGCTGTCAGAGGCCACATTCACGCTGTGCCTGCTTCCTGCTCACCGAGACACGGTGGACCTCACCCCATGCCTCAGAGGGGTGAGGAGGACTTTGCATGACGCTCCCCAGGGGTGCCCGCAGAGCAGCCCTGGGAGGGAGGGGACACCACAGCAGCCAGTGGGCCCACGGCAGGACCGGGAGTGTCTGCCTCACCCCCAGGTAACGCAGGAATGAAAGGGGTGCACGTGGCTCCGGGCACACCTGAATCCTG
Source organism: Callithrix jacchus (assembly GCF_049354715.1). NCBI lineage: Eukaryota > Metazoa > Chordata > Mammalia > Primates > Cebidae > Callithrix > Callithrix jacchus. Next base: position 217,347,465 of record NC_133502.1, on the reverse strand, counting down.
GAGGCACCGCTCATTCCTGAGGAACAAGACGGACAGAGAAAGCTTTTTGGAGCCCAGACACCCATAGATCAGAGTAGGGGGCCCTGGGTCAGAATGCACCTTGTCCAGATTCCATACCCAGCCCCTGCGTGGTCCCGGGCAAGCCACCTCCCCTCTGAGCCTCGGGTTCCAATGTGCAAAGGAACCTCGGGAGGAGCGAAGGACGTGGAGTGTGGAAGGCAAAGGGGCCTGCTAGGAACCGTGGGCTGGGCAGGGGTGCCTGCCTTGGTAATCACACCATGATGCATTTTCCAGGCGCGCCTGGCTCTGCGAGGTCAAAGCCCTCCCATCCGGCTCCATCCAGACCTGCCCTCTTGGCTTGCTCCCAGGGAGCCAGCCAGGGTCCTGCCAGGCACCTCCCACCAGCCTGTGGGAAAGGTGTGTGAGAGGCCCACGTGCCACCTGGAAGCCCCCATCCTCTCATGGCGCTCTTGTCTGCATCTGGTCTCAGCTGTGGCCTGCACTGACCCCGTCTCTCCCAGGCCCATACCTTATCCTGGCCAGGTGTGCCACCACCCAGCCCCAGGAGCCTGGCTCTCAAGCCCTGGAGCCTTCTCCAGCTCTAGGCAGGGCAGGCTGTGTGTGGGAACAGGGAAGGGTCACCTTGGTGGACTCACAGAGGCTGCTACCCCCATGCCCAGCACACCCAAAGTCCCCAGCTTCTGATACAAGTTAGCTGTGCCACTTAGGGTCAGTTAACATTCTCAGTTACTGAAACACCGTGACTTGATTTCTCTTGGAGAAAGACAGGGATGTGACAGCACCTGATAGGGTGGCCTCCAGGAAGAGTGTATCACTGCAAGGAATACACTCTGCCTGGGGCAGAGGAAGCCGGCAATGAACGTCCAGGACCACCAGTGCCGTTGCCCAGGGCGCACGGCCCTGCTGGCAGGGGGCTTTGCTAATCCATCTCCGAGCTGAGTCCTCAGACCTGGGCAGGGGCCCTGCCTGTCTTCAGTGTGCACAGATGCCACTGCTCTGACCACACTCCAAGCCAGGCAGCAGTCTCTGCGGAAGACGAAGCCCAGCCCCGCACTGCCTGGCCCTGCCACACCATGTGGCCTGGTCATCTCCAAAAGCAGGACAGGCAGGACCACCACAGTTTGACAGGAGCGGGGGACCCCTGGGAGGCACCTGTGCCTGCTTTTTGCTGAGTCCCTGCATGCTGCTCGGTACTGCCATGGCGTCCCCTCCTCCAAATGCCACCACATGAATACCATGAATAAGATCTAAATTCAAATTAGGGCCACTTTCTGGAATGCATGCAGAATCATTCCCTGCGCCAAAGTGCAGAAGAGCACAGATACGGAACTGCCCACCCACCTCCCTGCGCGGGGCCGGCCGCCAGCTGCCTAGGGTGGATGGACTCCACGTCCCTGAAGCTCATATTGTTCCTGGCATTTACTGACAGTCCACGTAATTCAACACGCTGAAGAGCAGGTGTCACTATCAGGCCTGGGCTGGACGCCCTCCGTGTCTACACCCTGAAGACTACTTAGCAATGAATCTTGGGTTACTGTCTAAAGAGAATAAAGGCAGAGACACGGGACCGGAACCCGGCCTGCGGCTGCAGGTTGGCGCCCATTCCAGGTGAGAGGAGAGTGGTAGGTGCGGACTCTTCCTGTCTCCACTCAGGACACAATTGATGATGACACTGGCAGTGTCACTTCTTGCCAATGAATTGACGTTTTACGTGTGAAAACTCCTCTTTGGGTCAATCTGATCGCTATAAAGAGCTTCTCTTTGGCCAAAAGCCTCTTCCAGCACAGGTTGAGGGCTTCTTGTAATCTCATTCCCAGAAAGACAACGAGTTCAGTGACCAAATGACTTTAGTCTAGCAGTGGCCAAGCACCTCATAGGCACCTGCTGTATGCCAAGTAGTGGAGACAAGAGACGTCAGTGGTTAGGTGACGGCTGGGAAACACTCACGCTCCCCTACCTGCACTGATGCTGGGCTTGGCCACGTGGTCTTTTTAGCCAGTGGGATTTTTGGGACCTGGAGGGGCTGGCAGTGATGGGGTTCTGAACCCAACCCACACCCCGGAGCCCAGCCTGCCGAGAGCAGCAAAGCTCCCGTGAGTCCACTCCCCTGCCCTGGAGCCTGGAGCCTGGAGCCCGGGGTCCAGTCTGGCCCTCCTGTAGCTGAGCCACAGACCCGCAGTCAAAGCCACCACGGCTGACCCAGTGGGGTTCTGAACCCAACCTGCACTGTGAGCCCTGAGCTTCTGGCTTGTTCTGGAGACAGGCACCCAGTCCCAGAAACTACAGACTGGTTGGAAACCCAAGCTCATGCTAAAGAATATGGCAGGACAGCTCATCTCCACGGTTGGGGGGGCCAGGGGACAGGAAGCCAGGGAGACAAGGACCCAGAGAGGCAGGCAGCTTTGGGATGGGAGCCGCACACGGCATTTCCAGCCATCTTCCTCGCTATGTGGACTGAAGGGAAAGAGCAATCCAATCCTACTGGGTGTCGATACCCACATGTGCGCAGTTGGCCACGGAGACACTGGACAAAGCCCTGCGTGGCCAGGTCCCCACCAGGCACCCTGGGGCCTCCTGAGCTTGAAGCTGGGCCTGTGTACCTGCAGCCTCATCTGCCATGTTCCTGGGGTGGGGCCCAGGGTCACCTTCCACCTTCCTGGGACTTCTGAAGACGCAGGCAGGAAGACCACATGATACAGCAGGGCGGGGCAGCGCTGGAGGGCAGCTTCACCGTGAAGACCGCCGCATTGCGGCTCCAGCGCTCTCACTGGTTAGCCACAGGATTCGGGGCTCCTGAGTTCATGGCAATGTTGCCAACCTTCTCCACGCGTGAGATGGAGCAGCAGTTGTCAAACAGAGAGAGGCAGAGGCAGAGGCCCACCCCAGAGTCTCAGACTGTGCAGGTCTGAATAGGAGCAGAGATGGGCATTCCTAACACGCTCCCAGGCTGTGCCAAAGCCACGGAGAGTCGCTGGCTTACAAGGCTGCCGTGAAAATGAAATCCCATAATGTCCCTGAAGTGGTGAACCGAGGGCCGGGACATCAGGCAGCATCCCTGAACATGAGCGACCCTTCCCATTACTGTCACTGTCGCACAGTGACGAGTCTCCCGGCCGCTCCAGCTCTGGCCCAGCAACCACGCCGGGTGCCCTCTTCCCCGACTCTCACCCAGTGCGGGGGCTCCAGGCTTGGGGCTGATGTGACATCAGAAACAGAGGTGCCTCCACTTCCCCTCCTACAGAGGAATGGAAACCTGGGGAAAGGCTGGATCCCAAGGGGCCCCTGAAGCCTCAGGAGCTCCCCTGATCATTCCAGAGCAATGCTCCTCCCCATGAACAACTCATGGACCCCCTCGATCCACGGCATGAGGCCCAACAGCAGAGAACGAGGAGCTTCGAGTCCTGATTCCCAGCCGGCGTAGGGGAGCTGAGGTGAGCTCCCAGCCCGGCCGGATCTTCCCGTAAGTGGTTGGGCTGAAAGACTCCCTCTGCCTTTTCATTTGAAAATATAGATACCATCAGACATTCTGATCAGTTCTATTTTTGTGTCTCCAGTTCAGTTTTGGCAGTATTCTCTCGGGAGCTGGGGGGAAACACATTTTTCTCTACCATTTTTAATCTTCTTTTATTTATCAAACTTAGCTCCTCTTTGGGTGGATTAAAGCAGACTTGGACAGCGTCTGGAAAAACAATCTCTTTTAAAACAGGGAAGACTGAGTCTGGCCAACTGGCTATTTTCAATCCTTGCCGAACTGAGTCAAGGCGGTTGGTAGTAACAGCTGTGGCTGCCCGCGATCGCCGCACGGGAGGGTGGGGCCTCCTGGAAGTGACCAGAGCTGGGGGTTTGGGAATCGCCCTCCCGAAACTCTGCACAGCCAAGTGAGTCTTCCCAGAAAGGCGGAGGAACGTGTGAGTATCGGACGTGGTGAGGCCACCCCTTGCCCTGCGGACACTCACGGATGGAAGCAGGACGACCTCCGGGCCACGCCCTCCCGCTCTTCTGATACTTTTAGGGTTCCCCAAAGCTCGCTCGGTGCATGTCACTTGCTCAGCAGTCAACATCGCCCGTATCTCTCATTCCACAGACACTGGCTGCCCAGCAAGCAAGGTGAGCAAAACAGGGGCGCCCACACACCGTGTTTGAGAAGGGGGCTCTTCTCCACTGGGATTCTTCCCCCTGCAAGCTCTAGGAGGACAGGGCGGTGTCTGATGGGCCACTGAGCACCCTCCAGGGCCATCCCCTGCTCAGCACAGCCTGTGTTTGCTGAATTAATAAGGACTTAGCAGTGGACTCAGGCACCTTGACCTGGGACAGGCAGGCACAAAATCAGGACAGATGGTGCTGCCGGCGCACATGGGGATGGGAGCCTCAACTGCCAAGAACGCACTCACAGTGACGTGCTGACCAGGAGTGCAGACTGCCTGCCAGCCACACGCAGGCACAGTCTTCATGGGGATGGAGGCATGCTTCTTCCAGGCTGAAGGGGAGCCCTCCTCCCAACTCAGGGAGCCCGCCTGCTCTTCTTCCAGGCTGCCCACCCAGGCTGTGCCAGTGATGGGGTGGGAGGGCCAACCCTAAAGCTGAGCATGTCCCTACTCTCCTCCCACCCGGTGACAGGCCTGGCCACCCAGAGCCTTGGGTGGGACCTGCTTGAGCCCCACCGATCCTGGCACTCACCTCCCCAGGGTGGCGGAACCCAGCCGAGGCACATCAGGCCACGCTGAGTCCTCCGCCCACTCATTCATTTGCTCACTTGGCAGACAATGCCGAGGTGTGTCCGCCCTGCCAGACTCAGGGGGCATCTGTTGACAAAAAGCCTCTGACTGGGACTGGCTGTGGGGACAGTGCCCAGGATCACTCGGGTGCCCAGGCGGCAGACTCGGTGGGGCTCTGGGTAACTGCAGCCATTTCCCCTCCCTCTCTCTAGCACCCGAGGTTCCTGCCCAGCTGTCTCCACCTGATGCTGGTGCTGGATTGTTTCTGGGCATCAGCCCTGTGTTCCCAGGTATAACATCTGGGGTCCTGAAGACAGAGGCAGCCCCAGAACCCTCCACCTCTCCCAGCGCCAACACAAGATGCCCAGTAACGCACAGCCCAGTAACTCCAAAGACATTGGGAGCAGCAGCTGCGTTCAGAGCAACCACTGCATAACCAGAAGCATTGACAGTCACTCAGGACAGTGCACTGTGGGTGCTGGGACCCGGGGCAGGTGACAGTCACTCAGGACAGTGCACTGTGGGTGCTGTGACCCGGGGCAGGTGACAGCGACTCACGACAGTGCACTGTGGGTGCTGGGACCCGGGGCAGGTGACAGCGACTCACGACAGTGCACTGTGGGTGCTGGGACCCGGGGCAGGTGACAGCGACTCACGACAGTGCACTGTGGGTGCTGGGACCCGGGGCAGGTGACAGCGACTCACGACAGTGCACTGTGGGTGCTGGGACCCGGGGCAGGTGACAGCGACTCACGACAGTGCACTGTGGGTGCTGGGACCCGGGGCAGGTGACAGCGACTCACGACAGTGCACTGTGGGTGCTGGGACCCGGGGCAGGTGACAGTGACTCAGGACAGTGCACTGTGGGTGCTGTGACCCGGGGCAGGTGACAGTGACTCACGACAGTGCACTGTGGGTGCTGGGACCCGGGGCAGGTGACCGTGACTCACGACAGTGCACTGTGGGTGCTGGGACCCGGGGCAGGTGACTGTGACTCACGACAGTGCACTGTGGGTGCTGGTACCCGGGGAAGATCAGTCCCCACTGAGGCAGGAGCTACCAGGAACACTGTACCAGGGAATTCTGACAACAGAGACCTTAGGCCAGTGGCAGCGTGGCACAGTCCAGATGGCAGGCTTCAGTGAGCAGTGGAAAGACCAGGAGGTGGGCAGAGCAAGAGGGAGGGAGGAGGGTGTCTCCCACAAATATAGACCACTTCCTCCAAACCTGAAAACTCACTGAGAACCTATGGTCCCAGAATCCATCCGGAAATGGCGGAAGTCATGGTTTCCATGAGAGTCCTTTTGCCGGTTGACTGAGCCCTTGCGGGCTGGCTGGACTGCTCACGCCACACGGCAAGGGATAGGCGGCGGCTGCCCACTGAAAAGCAGGTGCGCTCAGCATCCTCCTTCACACCTTTAGGGCCTGACGGCAGGAGGTGGGAGGAGACGCTGGTTTCAGCTCCGCGTCTGGCTTCCCTCAGGATCTCTCCAGGCTCTCTTAACTCAGATGGCAGTGCCGGACCCCAGGCCACACCTTGTCTGCAGGCCTCGCCTAGACTGCGGTAACAGCCAGAACGCAACAATTTCTCCATGTCAGCCTCCCTGTGGCCCGGAGACCCATAGGCACCCTCATCTGCAGGCACGCACAGACGCAGTAAGTCCAGAGTGAGCGGCTGGTGCACACTGGGGCTGAAGCAGGAGAGGAGACACGCAAAGCACCTCGCCAGCCATGCCGCTCTCTGCAGGCCTGGGAGGAAGCTGGCACAGCGCTGATGCAGTTAGCACAGATGCAGCCTTCTGGACACGTTGCTCATTTGAATAAAGCCCAGATTAGCATGTGGTGCAGAGGTCTGCATATTTCAACAAGCTGCTGCCTTGTCAGATGTCACCTCTATGGACAGGCTGATGGAGCCCCTGGCAAACCCAGGACTGGCCTGGAGTAGGTATGCAGCCTGAACTACCCCCAGATGGTGGCGTTGGCTCACCCTGTGTGGCCTCCTCTCATAGAGGGCAGATAATGGAAGGGGGGAATGCTCCGAAGGTCCACAGCTCTGCAGAGGGCCTAGACTGCACTCTACCAGTGTGGCGGACATCAGAGCTGGGTGGGGCTGAGTGAGGTTAGGGTCATAGAGATGGTATGTAAACCATAGGACCTGCAGGGAAGGTACCACCCCAGGGTGCACGCCCCAGAGACCATGACACACCCTGGCCTACAGGTCTGGTCGGCGGAGCACTTGGGAGCAGGTGGTCTCTGCAGCCCACCCTGCTGGTTGTGCTAAGCACCCAGGTGCCCATGGCACTGGCACATGACCAAGGACAGAAATCCACAGTGTGGGCCGCCTAGAGCCCACCAGGCCCCTGGGAGCCCCTCAGCTTATGGGAGAGCAACTTGAGCCCTGAAAGCCTCATTTTCCAGGGGCTTCTGCAGCCCCCCAAGCACCTAGGCCTCTCCAGGTGGAGAACAAGGCTCAAACGGAAGGGAATCCTGTAAACCTGCACGTTCCACCTGAGGGAAGCTGCCGCCTGCCCCATCCAGAGTCTAACACAACGCCACAGGGCCTGGGAGCCTCAGCCGGGAGCAGCCTCTGCCTGGGCAGGCCCGCCGTCCCCCAGGAAGGCGAGAACACAGCAGGCCACAGGCGGGGGGGCCTCCAGTGCGGTCCAGCAGCCTCCACTGCAGTAAGAATGCTGTCTCCTCCCGAGGCTGCGGTCAGCAGCGGCCCAGGGCATCCTGACTGCCACAGGGGGAGGGTCCCATGAAAATCAGCGGGGTTCCTCCATAAGAAGCTGCCCCAACCTCGCCAGGGCCAGACCAGCAGGGAGGCTCTCCCTGGAGGCAAGGCCCCCCACCTACTGCTCTTCCTCCCTGGGTGGCATTTGCTCCAGAGAGTGGCCGGAAAGGTCACCTCCCTTCCACTCTAGCCGGCTTCATGGCCGTGATTACACTTTACGATCATTTTATGAAGGATTTCGTCTTTAAGTTCCACAAATGTTATTGCAAAAAATGACTCGGGCCCCATCTCTGCCTGGGGAGGGGCGCGGCCTGGCTGATTGGTCATGAGGGCCGATGCCTGGGAGAGCCTATTCTCAGCAGCACTGGGGATGCCAGACGACCCCGAGCTCCCAGGAAGCATTCAGAGACACAGGCGCCAGGGAGGGCATGGAGGGCTCCAGGGGGACACACACCGCAGGCCACTCCCCTCTCTGTGCCCCTCAGCAAGTCAGCACACACCACACACTACACACCATACACACCATGTCCGCACATACCACACACCACATAGCATACACACCACGTACACACCATACACACCATATCCCACACCAAACACCATACATACCACACACTCTACACCACACATACCACACACACTATGTACCAAATGCCACACACACACACACACCATACACCCCAGATAGTACACATATGCACATGTACCATACATACCACACACAAATACACACATGACACATACCACACATATACCACACATGCACCACAAACACACAGCACACACACAAATACACACATCACACACACCACACGTATGCCACACAAGCACATCACACACCCCACACACATTACACACACCATATACCACTGTATACAACACGCACCATACACCTCAGAGACTACACATATACACATACACTATGCACACCCCCACACAAATGCACACAAATACACCCATCACACACATACTATACACACACCATATACCCCCGACAGTACACATATTCACATGTACAATACACACCATGCACACACAAATGTACACAAGACACACCACACACACAAACACATCACACACACCACACACACAACACCCCTAGCCCCTCCAGTCTGGACATCCTGTGACAGGAGCCACAGCAGCTGATTGATACCAAGCCCCGAACCCTGGCATCCTGAAGCTCTTCCCACTCAGCACCCACATGATCCCCGGGGTGCCTGCAGCCCCCAACGTGCCCCAGGGCAGGGCCCAGAGCCCGCTTCCCCCAGCTGGAAGATGGCATGCTGGGGCCTTCCCAGGGCATGGGCAGTGGTACCTGAGACCCAGCGCCTGGCAGGGCTGCAGACCTTGCCACCCTGAGGTCGGTCCCCAGCAGGTCCCTGGGTTGAGGCAAAGTCCCACCTTGAAGGACTTGAGCCCAGAGCCAAGGTGAGCGTCCTGTGTGACTGTGGCCAGGCACACTGAGTCCCCACAGCGGGCCTGCACCAGGACTCTCACCCCAGCTTCCCCCTGCCCAACACCCACGGGGGATGGCACCTGTTGCCCTGTGTGGTATACAGGCAGGCTGAGGAATGTGCCTGGGCTCCTCACAGCTGGGACAAGGAAGACAGCAGCAGGCCGAGGCTGAACTGTGAGTTGTCTCCCCTGAGAGAGGCCACCTCCCCAAATGAAGATGCTTCAGTAAAAGTCTGGGTCTTCCAGGCCCTCCAGAAAGCATGTGAAATGGGAAGGGTCTCCAGGTCCCTGCACAAACACCCCAGTGGGAACAGCGTCCTTGGAGCCTCTGGGTTCCTGTATAAAGGTCCCAGGGGGTAAAGGGTCCTGGGGTCTCCAGGTGCTTGCACAAATGCCTCAAATGGTACAGGCTTCTGGGGTCTCCAAGGCCTTGTACAAACACCCCAGGGGGCCAGGGTACTGGTGTCTCTGGGTCCAGCACACACACCCAGTAGACACCAAGCCTGGAGAGTGCTGCAGTTCCGCATCAGACTCCCTGGGCTTCGCTTCCAGCCTGCTCTCCCACCCCTGTGGTCTGACAGGCAAACACGAAAACAGACGCATTAGACCCAGGGCCACAAACCTTCCTCTAAACACCTGAAGCTAAAATGGAGGCCAAGTTTCACAGTACATTGGTGACTAAACTCTCAATAACATCATTTTGTAAGAAAGAAATAATTGGCAAATTATGAGATTATTTTAGTACAGTAACTTGAAAAAGAACAAGGATTCATGAAAAGGCTTGGATTCATGAAAAACAAAAGACACATTTGAGGCCAAAATAAGGCGAACTCCTGTGCATATCTGAGCTCAGCATTTCTTACCCAGAGGTGGGACTGGGTTGCTTCTGCTGGGAGCAGGGTACGCTCTGGAAGTCAAAGGCTTGCGTGCCCTCTTAGACCACGGGGCACCAGGGAGTGGAGCAGACAGGTTGCGTAATGGGTCATCTTTCCCGTGGAGTGTATCAGTGCTGGGCACAAGGAGCCTCGGAGAGGGACCGTCTGGGTTCCAGGCAGCACCTGCCTCCCCACCCTCCTGAGGTTTTCCAGACTTCCATGAGGGTGATCTACCTCCCCACCACCGCCCTGGTCCTGGGGGACAGGCTGCAGCCTGTAGGTCTCTTCCATTTCCCACCTGCAGTGAGAAACTAATCCAAACACACTTTTGTGACCTACATGGCTCTAACCTGGGCACACTCGGCCTCTCGTATGCAAGGCTAGACCCAGGAAGGCAGAGCCCTAGTGTCCGGCAGGTTCACTGGGGGTTAGGGAGCCAGCCTGAGAGGAGGAGGGTGCTGCAGGGCTGATCCCCGCCCAGCTCCTGCCGGCTCTCTGTGCCCCACCCCTTGCCTGGAGCCTGCAGGCCCCTCCATTCTTCACAGTGGTTTGGGGTGAACTCCTGTCACTGCAGACTCTCAGATGTTACCGTTTCCCAGGACCCAATTCCAAGGGGATTGTAGCAGCAACACACAGGACAGAAACAAAGAGGACACAGGGCGTGTTGGACACCTCCTCCCACAACCAGGCCCTGTCAGCTTTACTCAACCACTAGGGCCCCTAACTCTACCCAGGCCCCTAGTGCCACTCCCAACCCCCCAATCCCTGGGACGTGGGCTCTGCCAGACCCTGCTTCTCTCTCCAATGCTTGAATCAAACCAAACTTCTCTCCCCAACAAGGCACCATCCCCCCCCCCCCTTCTGCCTGCACCCCTGCCCCCTTCAGCCCTGGTGGCAGGTTTGGGGACTTCGAAGTTTCCCATCTGGCTCCTTGTTACCCAGTTCTCAGCCAACGTGTCACCTCCTGGGGATGACCTTCCTTGGTCAGCCGAGCCCTGTGGCCTTCCTGGCGCTATTTAGCCCTCTCCTGAAATTCTCTGATGGGCCCTGGAGCTCCAGGGACATCGTTGGACATTTCCTGGTTTGCTCACAGGCTCTGTTCCTGCGGGCCCCATCAGCTGGCCGCAGCTCAGCACGGCACACCTTCCCCGTCCTTCGCGATTTCCACGAGGGGCTCCCAGCTTCTTAAAAAAATAGAAAGTGGGCAGAGAAAAGCTGCAGTGACAAACTACACCCATCTAGAAGTAACTCTGTCTTCAGGAAAAAGCAGCACAATCAGGCTCTTTGTCTCAAAACAGGTGCCAAGAGGGAAATCAAACTGCTTTTCCTGCCCGGGAAACAATAACGATGACCGCAGAGCGGTCGCCACTGGCCACGTGCAGCCTCGAGGAGCCCACGGCCTATTAGGGTGTCTGGTTTGCCTCCGATTATCTGGCAAATAAACCAATTTAGGAGCCCCCCCAGGGTCTTTCTAGCCACCTCTCCAGGGCTCTAGCTGGGCTGCTCCTGTCCTCATTTCCATACAGCCAGTATTCTCCGTGAGATGGAGAAATGCCATTATTGACCAAGAAAGCAGGGTCTGAAAATGGCAATTACTCGGCGGGTCAGCAGAAGGCCCCGGGGTACTGCTCTCTGCAGGATTCAGCCGCTCGGAGCTGGAAGACGCAGCCAGCGCCTACCCCCAGGTTTCCACCCACTGTGGACTCACATCCCATTGGTTTACAAAACCGAGCAGGTATTCCCCCCACAGTACATATTCGTGCCTCAAAATGTAAGTCCACTACACACGTTATAAAACACGCACTGAAAACTGACACGTAAAATGCAGATATAAACATAACGTGATGCTCCTGCCTGCTCTGTGAGCCCGAAGGACTGGATTCCCATGCTCCCTGAACCGTTGATCCTGGGCCTGGGCCTGGGACTTACTTGCCCAACGGGATGTTCGTGGGTCTGACCCAGGCAGGGCCCCTGAATGAGTTCCTGAGGCTGCGTCTGCTGTCCTATGATGTACCATGCCAAGACCATGCCGGGAAGTAGCTGGTCAAGGTTGCACAGATGCGTGGGAGCGACCCGAGCCCACCGTGGCCTGGAGCAGAGGGCACGGCCAACCCGAAGACCCATGAGCGGGCACAGCCGTGCTCCCTGCCATGGGCCACAGAGGCTGGGCTGCCTGCCTGGCAGCCCCCGGGCAGGGAGAGCTGACTGACTCTGATTCCGGCCACCACCTGGTCCTCCATTTGCCTTCCAAAGTACCCCACGGACAACGTGTGTCCTAAAGGGGTCAAGAGATGGAAAGTTCACCAGCCAATATCCAACTACCCCAAGTCAGCCAGAGCCAGAACACTGGCCTGGGGAGGGGGCGCCACTTGGCCCGGCTCACAAGCAGGCTGAGGGCAGGGCTCGGGCTGGGCCCTCGGCACCCTCGTCCAGGGCTGCCTCCCCCCACCTGCTTGGTCCCAGCTCCCATCCCTGCCCCTAAACCGGGGGTTGGCAGCGACCTTCAGCAGAGGGCCAGGTAGTCGATATTTTTGGCTTAGCAGGCCCTGCGCCGTCGCTGTGGGCTCACATGGTTTTCTTTTTTTGTTATAATCCTTTCAGACTGCTGAAGCCATCCTTAGCTTCCTGGCAATATAAAAGCAGGCCGCTGGGCCTAAAACCTGGAGCTTCCACTCCTGATTCTGCCTTCAGGAAGGGGCATGGGGCTTACCGGGTGCTGCTGACAGGGAAGTCCATGCACTGCCTGGGTCCACCCATGGGGGAGATGGGGGCATCGTGCCCCTGCCACCCCTCACCCTGACCCTACACCTTCAGCCTGATCCCCACCCTCAGCCAGAGGGGCCTCAGGAAACCAGGCATGTGGACGGGGTCTGCTCAAGGCCTCCACTGCTATCTTCACTCTGGCAGGAGCCTGGCTCAGTGTGGGGACACCGTGGGGCCGTCTAGGCTGGTGGGTGCTCCGACGGGGGTGGAGAGAGGGGCCTCCGGGGACCCATGGAGGGCTGCAGCCCCTGCTGGGCTGGGCCCCCGGAACAGGAAGGAGACCACAGCATGTGGTTTGACTCCCATCGGGAACTCCTTGTTGCCAGCTTCTGAGTCCTCATGGGAGCCACGTCCGCCTGTGGGACCCACACGCTGGGATTCAGCACGCTCAGTCAGTAAGTGACAGGGCCAGGATTTGAAACCAAGCCCTGTCCTCTGCCCACATGCCTCCTGGCACAGAGACACAGCCTTCCCTGAGGGTGTTGTCCCTGGCATCCCTGGTCTAGAGTGGATGGAGGCGTGGGGAACGCCGCCCCAAGCTCCCACAACCAGACCCCATCTCTCCCAGACCATGATAGTATCGTCTGGAAATGCACCAGGAACAGAGCGGGAACCTCATATCCTAAGGTCCCCAGGGAGCCGGGCCATGTGGTGGCAGCACCAGCCTCCCCCGCCCCACCACCCCCACCCCGGGTGTCTCAAAGGCAGAAGAATGAGAGCCACAGAACAACCCGTACCATCAGGACCTCTGCCAGCACCAAGCCATCTGGCTCCAGTCAGCGGGACCTCCCCGATGCCTGACAGATTGGGAGGCCAAGGGGGTTTTAATTTGGGGTAGTGTTTCCCCCGACCACAGCCTTCACTAGAGCTCCTGCAGGAGAGGCACCTGGTCCAGCCACGTCTGGAGGAAGCCTCCGTCCCAGGTCCTGCCCCTCTGCAGGCAACAGAGCTCTGCCAGCCGCAGCCCAGCCAGGTCCCGTTGCCATCGCCCGGCCAGTGTCACTGTGTCCAGGGCCAGTCTCAGGCTGGCGGGGCAGCTCCCAGCCACTCCTCGCTCACACACAGACATGAAGCTCCTCCTTTCCCTGGCGTGAACTGTCCTGGAGCACGGAGAGCCACCGCCGCGTGCGTGTGTGTGGGCGCCACCTGTACCCATGGGCGCTGCAGACAAAGGCACTCTGTCCTCCCCGTTGCGCAGAGGCACGGGTAGCCGGAAGCCTTGGCGGCAGATGAAGACGGGCATGCTGTTGACATGGAAACCCAATGGTTAAAAATTCCTCAGGCGGCTTCGAAATGTCAAATTTTGATAACCAGGTTGGAGTCCTTGTTCCTCCATAGTGAAATGTTTGGCAAAACAAACCCTGCCATGAATTCCTGACAACTCGTCAGCCGCGGCGCACGCCCGAGCCATATGTCCCACGACGGGCGGTGCGTGCTGGTTCCCGCCCGCGCCGGCTCCCAGTGCTGACGCGCTGTCAGGGCTGAAAGGACGGCCTGCCTCTCCGGGCTCGTCTTTTATGGACATGTAACTTGCTGGTGGACAAAGGGCATCCGCTAGCTTCCTGGCTTGCCGAAAGGAAAGCCTCTGACAGACAGTTTTCCCTCCTCCACGTTTCTCCGCAAAAACCCAGGACTGCTGGCATTTGCCTTGAGCCAGGGGCTGTAGGTTTCCAAGTCCCTGCTAATTAATCGAAGCGGGGTGTCAGGGCGTGGGGGGTGCATGCAGAGACCCACACCTACATACGGACACTTGCCTCTGCCACGTTAGTTTGAGAAGGGAACCAGCCCATGTGGGAACTTGGCGTGTGGAGCGCAAAGCGGTGGTGCAGCCCCGTGGCAGGGGCTTGACAGTGGGCATGCCCAGTGGGGGGAGGCACACTGCGTGTGCCCCAGTGCATAGGCACCCATCACTGCTCATACCTGTGGCTGTACAAATGTGTGTGTGTGATGTGTGTGGCATGCTCACACCTCCATACATACATGTAACCACACAGCCTGTGTGCACATGCATGCATGAGTGCCCACACGTATGCCAGTGTGACCGTGTGTGACCATGTGCGTATGTGTCTACATACGCCTACATACATGCATATACTCACACAGTCTGCATACGTGTGCATGAGTGTTCACACTTGTGGCATTGTGACCGTGTATGTGATGCATATGTGTGTGACTGTGTGTGATGTGTGTGTGATCATGTGTGTGAGGTGGATGTGACCATGTGTGATGTGTGTGCAGTGTGTTCACACCTACACATATGCATATACCTACACAGCCTGTGGGCATATGTGTGCATAAGTGCTCATACATGTGCCTGTGCAAACGTGTGAATGTGTTTGCTGTCTGCTCACACCCACACACACGCACACACCAACACAGACTGTGTTCATGTCTGCATTCAACGCTCGCCTGTGACCCATACACACCCAAGCGATACTGAAGTCAGACATTTCTCCTAAGGCCATCTTATCCTCTCGCTACTGTGCAGATACCATCTATAAATGTGCATCTTACATGCACGCACATGCACAGGTCATACTGCATGGGAACATGACTATGTGTGTGTTTATGAGTCACACACACTTACTACAGTGGTGGGACAATCATTCACACAAAAACCTGCACAAAGGTTCCACCTGCCCTGGAAAGACATGCACACAGAGCAGAGTCCTCCCAAGAAAGAGTTGCTGGGCCGTGGCGGGCACAAGCCTCCTAGGGCATGCTCCCAGGGCCTCTGTTCCTGGGGCACCTCTGTGCCCATCTGTCAGCAGGCCCCTGTGCCCTGGCAGCATTTGGGGAACAGCCTGGGGACTCAGCACCCTGGGCTTACTTCACACTCTGCCACCCACAGGCAATGGGACCTTGGCAAGCGTCCTGATGTCTCTTGGCCTCAACTTTCTCACCTTGGACTTGGAGAAAATAGGACAAAGACAAATGTGTGTCCTGTGTTTTCCAGATCCTGCACTCATTCCTCGGATGCTCCCGGCCCGTCTTCCCAATGGGGGCTGGGGCACGGGCATCATTTCTTGCTAAAAGATTTCAGGCAGAAGTGGCCATGTCCTTCCAGGCCTGACCTCCTGTGCCGTCCTCCTTTCCTTCCCCTTTCATGGTGACTGGGAAACCACATGTGAGATGGCAGCTGCATCTGAGGCCCCCAGAGACTGGGTGGACCACATCCTATGTTATATGTAAATTTTGGGTGCAATGACTTAAAGTCAGCACTGGGACGAAGGATCTCTCGGCAAGGCAATCTTACTTCCTGCAGAAAGGGCACACTCACCAGCAGTCTTGCTATGAGAGTACAAGGAACAAAGGAAAGCAGACATATTTATCTTTCACGCATTTGGGGTGGTCTTTGCTGCTGCCTCTGATCTCCGTTGGCTGGAGCCAGACCTCACAGTCTAAAACTGAGCCTGATTGGCCAACAACTTAAAGCTTTCTTGAATAGGTGAAGGCAACGGAGGACGAAAGGAAAAGAGGGAGTCCAAATAAGGAAGGGACAGGAAGCTGCTGCGAAAGGACTTAGAAATGTGGTAGCACAGATATCCTGGTTACAGTTCAAGGACATAGAAGGTACCACGTGCCTGTGGGCATGTCTGACAGCTACACGGGTTAGGGCTGAACAAAGCGTTATTAGCAGAAAGCAAGAGGCTTTGGAGAAAGTCTTTAAAACAAACTGTTCTTTCTAACACTTGTGATTTATTCTTGAACAAGAAAGGAGACTTCGAAGAGGAACTTTTCTACGTCCCACACCCGAAGCCTGCAGCAGGGCAGATGCTGGATGTGACTCTAGTGTCTGCAGCCTGAGGTCTCCCGTCCCACCCGCTCACTAACCCCACCAGGGACACTGCATCACCGTGGACTGATCCCAAATTCAATATTTTAAAAGCTGAGACCAAAATGCGCAAAGAGACTATTGAAGACAAATAAATACTTGCTGAGTACACGGACAGCCTTGGGATTGAGCAGGAGGGAAATGGTCTCTTGAAAAAATGTAATACCTGTTTCCAACACACACTCTTCACTGGCAAGATCGGAGCTGCCCGGGCTGACCAGAGCCTGGAAAGGTGCGGAGTAAATCGAAGGTAAATACGCTGAAGATTAGACGTGGGGCCGTAATCTCCTAAAGAGTACAGCTATGCAGCCCCGGAGGCGAGGGCCACGTTTGCATAATCACCATCGAAAAACCCCTGGAAGCCAAGCTTATCACGATTCTGATGAGAAGAAAATGCATGGAGATCCCTTCTCTTCATCAGAGAGCAGAAAGCATCAAGGGGTTCCGTGTCAGGAGGTGGGGGCGGAGCACAGGAGCAGGGCTCGGGAGACAGCACCCACCGTCCTCCAGCTGCACAGTGACCAGCTGTGCAGACAAGAAACAGGAGCTCAACTGTAGAATCAGACCCTGAAGTGTCACCAACCATGCTGGCACGTGCTGGGCATGAAGTCCTGTCCGTGATGCCTGGCTGATCCCAGCTGGGGGATGTCCACCCTTGCTTGCCCTGCCCGTCAGTCTTTCTGGGGTGAGGAAAGACCTCCCAGCCTCGCCTCCCAGGGTGAGACAATGCAGTCCTTGGGGCAGTCCCAGACAACCTGTCTGTACAAATCACTTTCTATTCCCAAGAGGCATATGTTCTCTGGCGAAAAGCTGACAGCTCAGCATTAGGGCACACTGGGGGTCTAACGGCATCTCCCCTACAGGCAAGGAAGGGAGGGTCTAGGCCAGAGTCCCCTGAAGGAAGCCTCTGAGCTGAGGGGTACAGGCCAGCTACCCTACCTGACACCAATGCCAAACCACGTCAGTAACCCATGTGTCCACTGCACCTGCTGCGAAGACCCACCATGGCCTCAGGGACCTTGAAGTCCACCAGATCCCAGGTCACAGGGTGCCAGGGCTGGTGTCAGGAGCCCCCCATGGGGGCTGCAAGACTCACACTGACTGCAGGAAAGAAGCCCCTCTCACTGTCTGCTCCAGGGAGGGGACAAGAAGTTTGGTGCCCCAGGCCTTTCACCTGCTCGGTCTTCATTCCAGCCCCACACCCAGCCCAAGGCAGACTCCCAAGAGGCAGAGCCAGGGCAGGACAAGCCCAGGGCTGCGGTTCAGCTCCTGCAGCTGCACATCT
Organism: Callithrix jacchus; assembly: GCF_049354715.1. Taxonomy (NCBI): domain Eukaryota; kingdom Metazoa; phylum Chordata; class Mammalia; order Primates; family Cebidae; genus Callithrix; species Callithrix jacchus. Next base: position 217,329,782 of record NC_133502.1, on the reverse strand, counting down.
AAGCTCCATGAAAGGCCAAGAGGGCTGGCCAGGGGCTGCTCAGCTCATCACACAAGCAGAAGGCCCCCCAGGCAGACCCACACTTCCTGGGCCTGAAGCAGGCCTGACCACATTGGCAGGCAGTGTGGTAGTCCCTGGCTGCCCCAGCCACCCTCCGGCCAACTCCCTGAGACTACCCACATGCCCGTGGGCAGCTCCTGCTGGTTGGCAGGTCTGAGGGTTGCCAGTCCCCTAACAAGGCTGGGGATGGGGTGGGCAGGGGCACTGCTTTGCACAGGGTGTCCCTGCACAGTGGAAGCTCAATGTCTGTGTCACTGTGAAATCTCAGCCACTTTCCTTTGGAACCCAAGGGACATTGCTCTCCTGCTTTGCCAGTCCCCATATCCACATGCGCTGGGGTCACCTCTCCTGCCCGAAACCTCACTGCCTAAGAACTCCTTCTGCCACCCTTCCCCTGAGGAGGTGGGCCTGGGGGTCAGGGGTGGACCAGGTAGCCATGACCCCTGGCCCAAATCCAGCAGAGCAGGTCCCATGTGACGTGGACAGTTGGAGAGGAGAGACAGGAGCCCACTGGAGGAGGGATCTGCTTCGCCCAAGCAGAAGGGACGGGAGGGGAGGGAGCCATGGGAGCCGCTGGTTTCTTTCCCACCACCTAGCAGGGGAAGAGATGGGAGGAGCCCTGACCACCCTAGTTTCCACTCTGGGCCTCAGTTTCTCTCTCTGTCAGCCTGCAGCATGTTCCCCTGAACCATCCCAAGATCCCTGGCCATAGTCTCCAGTGGTCAACCAAGACTCGAAGCTGATCCTTTAAGCGGAATGCTGGCCCCAGGACAGCACCCTGTGCATTCCCTCCCTGGGCTCTAGCAGGTGACAGCCCCTGTGCCCTCCCGAGGTTCCTTCACTCTGTGTTTCCTCAGGAAGACACTTCAGGGACAGGCAGCACCAAGACTCCTGATGCCCCATTTGTCAGACCACCCTGCTCGATGTCACAGGCAGGGAGCAGACGAGACTTACACTCAATTCCTCATGCATGCAAAATGTAGGTGAAGCCTCGTCCTTCTCGAGTCATCATGGAGGCAGAGCAGGCGGTGCAGGTCATCAACACAGGAGGCTCTGCAGATGCCAGGGATCCCCAACCCTACTCAGCCCAGCCCCACAGAGCAGAGGGCCCTCGGCCCCTCAGCCACCACCTCAGTCCTCAGGGAGTGTCCACAGGGCCCACGGCCCCTCAGCCACCACCTCAGTCCTCAGGGGGTGTCCACAGGGCCCACGGCCCCTCAGCCACCAGCTCAGTCCTCAGGGGGTGTCCACAGGGCCCACGGCCCCTCAGCCACCAGCTCAGTCCTCAGGGGGTGTCCACATGGCCCACGGCCCCTCAACCACCAGCCAGTCCTCAGGGGGTGTCCACAGGGCCCACGGCCCCTCAGCCACCAGCTCAGTCCTCAGGGGGTATCCACAGGGCCCACGGCCCCTCAGCCACCAGCTCAGTCCTCAGGGGGTGTCCACATGGCCCACGGCCCCTCAGCCACCAGCTCAGTCCTCAGGGGGTGTCCACATGGCCCACGGCCCCTCAGCCACCAGCTCAGTCCTCAGGGGGTGTCCACATGGCCCACGGCCCCTCAACCACCAGCTCAGTCCTCAGGGGGTGTCCACATGGCCCACGGCCCCTCAGTCACCAGCTCAGTCCTCAGGGGGTGTTCACATGGCCCACGGCCCCTCAACCACCAGCTCAGTCCTCAGGGGGTGTCCACATGGCCCACGGCCCCTCAGTCACCAGCTCAGTCCTCAGGGGGTGTCCACATGGCCCACAGCCCCTCAACCACCAGCCAGTCCTCAGGGGGTGTCCACATGGCCCACGGCCCCTCAGTCACCAGCTCAGTCCTTAGGGGGTGTCCATAGGGCCCACGGCCCCTCAGCTACCAGCTCAGTCCTCAGGGGGTGTCCACATGGCCCACGGCCCCTCAGCCACTAGCTCAGTCCTCAGGAGGTGTCCAGAGGGCCCACAGCCTCTGCATCCACAAGCTCAGTCCTCAAAGGGGTGTCCAAAGCCCCGTGAAGGGAGAAGGAAGGCCCCCAATGCCCCAATATCCACCTGGAAGCTCTTCCTTCCAGAATTTTCCTCCGCCACATGCACCTTCCTGGCTCACTGTGACTCGAGGGCTACCACCACTCCCACAGCACCCACTGGAGGACAGAGGTCTGAGGGGGCCTGCCCACCTACCCTTCCTGTCCACGCACCCAACCCATCATCCTGTCTTTATGGAAAATCCTGATTCTGCCACAGTTCAGCCTGGTCAAAAACCGCTGGACACCCCTATTTCCCACCTGGACACTCCCATCTCCTGCCTGGACACCCTCATCTCCTGCCTGGACACCCTCATCTCCTCCTGGACACCCTCGTCTCCTGCCTGGACACCCTCATCTCCAGCTGGACACCCCCATCTCCTGCCTGGACACCCTCGTCTCCTGCCTGGACACCCCCGTCTCCTGCCTGGACACCCTCATCTCCGCCTGGACACCCCTGTCTCCTGCCTGGACACCTTCGTCTCCTGCCTGGACACCCCCGTCTCTGCCTGGACACCCCCGTCTCCTGCCTGGACACACTTGTCTCCGCCTGGACACACTCGTCTCCACCTGGACACCCCCATCTCTGCCTGGACACCCCCGTCTCCTGCCGGACACCCTCATCTCCTGCCTGGACACCCTCAACAGCCTCCACCTTGATTTCTCTGCCACCCAGGTCATAGGCATGAAGAGCCAGAGCAAACTCTCAAAAGAGGAGGTGGTTTAAGCAGTCACTGGCTTGCTAGGACCCTTCAGAGGCAACCCCACTAGGCAGCCACTCCAAGCCTTATGTGCCCCACCTGCCTGAGCCTTTCCCCAGGTGGGGAGCTCGCCTGAACTCCCTGCTTCCCCTCCCTCCTCCAGGTCACAATGGGACTCTGTCCCCTAGAGAAGGGTTCCTGTCCCTGAGGAAAACAGCCAGGTCAGGGGTGCCACAGACCCCGCTTGTCCCCCAGCCCCACTCCTGGTGCAAGTGCACAGTTTCTGAGTGGGGTCCTGCCCACCGGCCCTGCGTACACACTTGGGGCCACCCTGCTTTCAGGGTGTTCCTGGCTCTTTCCACAGTGCTGACCTGCAATCACACTCAGACTGCGTCTTTGCTGACCTAAAGCATCGGTTAATTACACAAACTCCCTAAGCACCTGCCAAGCCACAGTCCTCGAGGCCACATCACAGGTGGGGCAGGTGGACAAGCCTAGACTCGGGCGCAAGCCCTAGGTTCTTAGGGGGTGAAGACCACCCTTGATGGGAACTGAACCCCATGAAGGAGTGTGGTGGGGAGGGTGTGCACAGGGCGGGGCTGGGTGCAGTGGCTGGAGGCAGCCAGTGCAGGGTGCAGGGGTGCTGGGCTGTGAGGGACCCCTTCCAGGGGTCCTCGCCCTAACAATGCAGCAGCCCCCAGGCCCACTCCCATCTCAATCCACTCGAAGCTCGTCAGGAACCAGGACCACACCAGGCTCCTAATTCATGAGTTTCCAGCACCTCTGACCTTCAGTGTCCTTACCTGAGAACCAATGTCACCATTGCCATCAGAACTATCACGGGACCTCTAGAGAAGGAGAGGAAAGGCACCAGGGACCCAGGCGGCCAAGGGAGCTCTGCCTATGCCCCTTTCATCTGCCTGTCTGGTGCCCAGCGACAAGAGTCACATGACATTCCCAATTCCAGAGAGGAGAAAAAGCCATAAAAAAAAAGCATCTCAGAAGTGCCTGAAGAATAGCGCCTGGGAAGGCGTGACTGGACCTCTCAGGGCTACTCACGTGTAATGGGCCTGAAGCCTCACGCGGGCTCCACCCACCCGTGAGACACCAGGTGCATCTCAGGCACCTCCCTCTGACCTCCCGGCCACCATTCTGGGACCTACAGCTGTTCTCCTCAACTACAACAGAGGCTGACCCAGGCAGGGTCTGAGCTGGGGGAGGGGCCAGCAGAGCCCTGGGTCCTCCTGCCACCTCCAGCCTGGGTGGGATGAGGCTTCCACAGGGCTCCAACAGGCCTGCGGTGGAAACTCACCTCCCTTCCAGGCAGTCTCGCCAGAGCTGGAAGGAAGCTGCGAAGTCAGTACCTGCCCCATGTCTCTGCCCCAAGCACTGTGCACACGTGTCCTTCCTCAGTGTTCCCGTCTGGAGGCCTCGCCCAGGGGAAGGCCGGCTGTCTCTGGGCAGCTGCAGCAGCTCAGGAGTCCACCTCGCTGTCCGAGGTCCTGCTGCCCCGGCCTTGCCCTCTCCATAAGCAGGTGTCAGATGACAGCATAGCTGCTGATCCATTCAGAAACACAGAGCAGCAGCCGCACTGTAAGAACTGGGCGCGTTCGGGTCTCAAGAACCTCCCCCCAGGCCTGGGCTGCAGTTAGGCTCCACACGGAACTTGACCTTTACAGGGTGCGAAGTCAGAGGGTCAGCCACAGGGAGGGCCATGGGGTCGCCTCTGACTTGGCATCATCCCAGGCCTGGTCAGTCGGCCCAGGGGAGGCCAGCAGGGGTCCACAGGGGCATGGGCAGGGCTGTGACCAGGAAGTACCGTCCATCTGAGTTCTGCAAAGGCACACATCCGACTTTCAGTAAATGGAAAATAAAGGTCATGGTGGGCCTCATAAGGAGAGAGAGAATATGTCAAGTGAAAGAAAATCCCAAGGACAACTCAGCACCTCCCCCCTTTAGAGAAGCCGCAGTCCCACCTCACAGCTGATGTCACTGTTAATTTTTTCTAATGACACATTGAAGAAACAAAGCAAAACAAAAGAACCATCAACTCAGCATTTAGAACAACATATTTTGACAGCGTATTTTTAAACGAATTCCCCTCTTCCAATGAAAGCGCCGCCTTGCAATCTTCCTAAGTCTATTCAGTACATACAACATGATTATCTCATTCTTCTCATGATGAAAACTCCTAGAAACATAATGGCAGCGTGATCGACATGCAAATGCGCTCAGCGACGTTGTCTCTTCTTGTAAGGACCAGGAAGGAGGCACCGATGAGGGAGCTCCGGGGGCAGTGGCCGCCCGTGTGGTCAGCCTGCTGAGGCCAGCACGCAGAGTTGACTGGGAGTGAGCAAAGTGACATGCAGAGGCAGGTCTGCCTCTCCCTTGTGGACCAGGGACTCTGAGGGCTCAGGTGGCCAGGATACAGATGCATCTGAGGCAAAAGCTCCAGGAAGGCTTGGCTGGGGAACCTGCTCCCACTCTGCCCCCCGCAAGAAGGATCTGGGAGCCAGCCAAGGGTACACAGTGGGGGATCCCTGCAGGTGGAAAGCTCCCAGGGCTCCTGGCCAGGGTGCAGGGACCCTCCTAAAAGGCACAGACGGCACAGCCCCAGCTCAGAGATGGAGGAGGGCGGCAGGGTGGACAATGAGAGGTGGCCAGACTGGGTCCTGGCCCTGGGCAGCCCCTTCATGCTGGGAGCACCCATACAGGGCCGCAGGCAAGCACCCTCTGTTTCCCCATCGGTAAGGTGAGGCCCTGGCTCCCCTGGCAGTGACTGAGACTAGGTGAGTGCAGAGACCCTGAAACCTGCCAAGGCTGGTGCCCTACACACATTCTCCAAATCTGGACTAGGGCCATCTAGTGCCCTTGTCCAGCATGACAGCAATCTAAGAGGCAGGGCGCAAGTGGAGTCCTTGGGACGCCTCTCCACAGGTGGGGAGAGTGAGGCAGGAATGAGCCGCCCACATTACCACGCCGCTGCAGGGGTTGGGAGGCAGAGAACAGGTGGCTCAGGTAGGCGGGGCTTCTCCAGGTAGGGCCCTGGGACAGCGGCAGCCGCAGCTTCTGGGTCCTTCGCCCGACCCCTGATTCAGAAACCGTGGTTTCAGCCCAGTGATCTGTTGGTCCACAAGCCCCCACGGGATTCAGATGCATGCTCAAGCCTGGGGACCACTGAGGCAGAGGGTGGACCTGGACCACTGAGTGGGAGGACCGGGAGGGGGAGGGGCATTCTGTGAGAATGAGCACTGGAAGCAGAGTCCAACAGCTGAAGCGGGCAGCGGGCACCTGGCGGGGTGGAGTGGGTGTGGACCAAGCCCTCTGCGTCTCCAAGGGTCCTTCTTTGGCGGCTTCAGGCTGCTCCCTGACCCCAAGGTCATCGGCCTAAGGTGGGACCCCCACAGCGGGTGCATTCCCTGGGGTGAGTGATGCCCCCAAAGATGCTCACCTCCTAATCTCTGTAGCCGGTGAATGGGTCGTGGTACAGGGCAAGGGACCTTTTCAGACGTGATTAAGTCAAGGGTCTTGGGATAGGAGAGGACCCTGGGCCCCCCAAGTGAGCTCTAACTCAACACTGGGGGTCTGGTAAGTTGAGGGGAGGCAGGAAGATCAGAGCCAGCAAGAGAAGACATGAGGACAAAAGCCGAGGGCAGGGCAGAGAGAAGTCTCGGGGCCACCAGCTTTGCAGATGGAGGAAGAGGGAGAATCGGCTGGGCACAGACACCCGGCTTAGCTACCCAGAGAGACCCCCGCCTGGATCAGAGACTGTCCTAGGAACCCAAGCAGGGAAGGAACAGCCTTGGGTGCAGAAGGTCCTGCCTGTGTAAGGGAAGACTCCACATCAGCCCACAGGGAGGGGAAGTCACTGTTTCCAGATCCTGGTGCAGAGCACACCCCTGGTCCAGCCGCCTGCCCCTGCTGGCCCTGGGGAAGCTCGGTGCAGGGTCTCACCCATAGGCTGGGGCAGCAACTCACCTGGGTGTCCTTGTCCGGTGGCACGTGCGCCAGATCCTGTGCGTGAGAACTAACCAAGCCCCATCTGGGGGGCCCTGGAAGGGGTGGGGACCAGCTTCCAGCCATCCTGTGTGTTTTGGGAGGAGGGGAAGGCTGATGCCTTTTCCGAATCTCAGGCTGAGAATGTTCCAGAACTTCCTGGATGCCACCAAGGTCCTGTTTCGACTGCCACGTGTCCAGCACGGCGTCTGTGACTGAGCGTCCAGGCCGAGGTGCTGCTGGGCTCCTCCCCGTGGCCTTGGGGAATGCAGGGTGGGGTGTCTCCATCCCAGAGATCTGCACCGAGCTCACAGAAGCCCTCGCCTGCAAAAGGAGCTTCCTCTCCACTCCAGATCCAAAGGCACAGCCCGGCAGAGCCTCCCACCAGCCCCCACGCTGTCAAAGCCACACAGGCTTCTGAGACAATCCCGAGGCCCTGAAGTCAGCGTCGGAAGCGGTGGGCTGCCAGCTACACAAAGAAAAACTGGCCCGACAGGAGGGAGGACACGGAATCCCAAAAAAACCAGCAATAATGGACTAAAATAAGATCCACGGCAATAGAAACAGGGGAGGCGACATCACACCATCTTCCCACCCTGCTTCCACCCTCTGATGGGCAGCACAGGCCGGCCGGCCACGGAACGGGCTGGGACCACATGCAATGGCAGCTGTGGGCACCTTGCCTGGGCAGCCCGCGGTGCCTTCAAAGGCCAGCACCAGCCACCTGAGCCCTGGCACACTTCTCACCTGCCTCCCGTTGGCAGGAAGGACCCTGCGTCCCACACCCAGACTGGTCTGGCGTCTGCCTGGCCTATTTTCAGCTGCTAGGGTTGGGCTTCCCCCTAAAGCCACTTGGTATTAAGTCCGGGCTGCCCAGGAATGCGGATTCCTGGGTGTGGCTCCTTCCTGGGCCCCCGGGATGTCTCCCCTTGTGCAGCCCTGACCTAAGTTGGGGTCAGCTCAGGGGGCTGACTGGGCACCAGCAGACCCAGGAGCAGCACCCAGTCCAGTGCAGGTGAAGGCAGAGCCAGGGGCTGGGGGCAGCCTGGGGACTCCAGGAGCAGAGAGGGCCCAAAGTTTTCCATCCAAGGCCTCCTTCCTGCTCAAGTAGCCCAGAACCAGGAGATAAGTGTCACCCCACATCCCAGCAGAATGCCAGAAGCTGGCCAAAAAGGGGCCCAGGGGCATCTGCTGACTCAGGGGCTGGCTTCGTCCTTCCCCGTAGGGTCCCGTGGATGGCATGCAAGGGGAACTGGCCCTGATGGAGCCCAGCCCCCAGCACCTCAGCCCCCTGGCCCCCAGCCCTGTCCTGCAGCACTGCCCATGAACACAGGAGCCAAGCACCATTAAGTACCCACCGAGCCGGGCTGCCTCCAGCAGGGGCTCCATGCAGGGCACAGGAGGGTTCTGTGGCGAGAGCCACAGGGGAGGGGATGGAGACCCATGAGCTGGATGTCTTGACCCTGGCCCCAGCCGCTCCCAGGCTGCTGCCCACCCCATCTGGCCATCCTCCACTATGACCCATGGGCTCTCGGTCTCCCGCTGGGGAGGAGCTGACACAGCCCCTCCCTGGAGGGCACCAGAGGTCACAGCCCCTTCGGGCTATTCCTGGCTTCCCACTGGAAGTGTCTTGCCCTGTGCTCAGCAGGCTCGCCCTCTGTCCCCCCAGGACAGAAACATGGTGGACAGCAGACCCTCTATACCTTGGAGCTGGGAGGCCTCCCAGCCAGAGTGCCAAGGGATAGGCCAGCCCGGGGACATGCAGGCTCCTTGGGCAGACTTATAGTTGACCCCAAACTTCCACCCACAGGCCCGTGTGACCCTCCACGAGTGGCCACAAAACGCAGACAGATTCTCAGGGAGTCTCTCCCGTGGCCTGGGCTGTGAAGGGCACGTCCTTCCTCACTGGGCGGATGAGAGACTCAGGCCCGGTGCCTGACTCCCTCAGGCAGATGAGAGGACTCGCCCTGTGCCAGGGCAGGGCTTCAGGCTGCCTCTTGTGGGGGGGCCTAACCTTGCCTGGCCCTGCACCCACCCCAGGCAGCCTTAGTTTCCGGAAGTGGAGGGTGAGGGTGTAGAGTCACAGCCCCAGCCCCCAGGGGCCCACCACCCACTGAGAGGAGACTCCAGGATGGCGCAGGACGGAGCCAAGCCCTGGGGCTGTGGGTGCCAGTGGACGGGAGGCGGCCTTCTCCAGCCCTGGGGGATCTGCATCCCCCAGCCCATGGGCGCATCCCCCAGCCACGGCCATTCCGGGAGCCTGTCACCCATTCAGAGCTCCTGAGGCAGCTGCTGCCCTTCCCACCTGCAGACACAAGGCCCAGAACCGCCACAGGCTCTGCCACTGAGACCACAGGTGGATGCTGGGGACAGAGGGAGGGCGGGGGGGGGAGGTTCCAGTCTTGGACGGCAATCACCAGCCTTGGGCTGTCCACCTCAAGCTTCCCCGTGGGCAAAAACCTACACAATAAAACGTCCTGGCTGTCATGTGTTCCGTTCCTTGCAGACACGTGTTCTGGGAATCCGTATCCAAAGGAATATGGCCACAAGGAAAGTAACCACGAGGTGCACCAGAGCCAGCACTCCACTCTGCCGGGAGCTCGGCCTCTGTCCTCCCTGTGGCCCGAGCCCCACCCCGAGTTTGGCATGGGCAGGAGCCCCAAATCTACCGTCCTCTGCACCCTCCACACGAAGCTCATCCTGGCCCCGATGCCAACTCCAAGTTTACAGATGCCAGGTGAGAGCCGAGAGCCCCGCTAAGGAGCCCGACAGCACCAGAGGTGGGCACGATGCTTTAATGAGAAGCCCAGCGAGGACCGGGGCAGTTCCGGGCTGCGAAGGAACCTTCTCTCCGTATTTACCTTTCACACCTAAAGGACGGGGTCCGTCTGCAGACACGCGTCCTAAAGGACGGGGTCCGTCTGCAGACACGCGTCTGCCGTCTCTGGTGCGGCTGGCTGGATGGATCCCTGAAACCCACATTTGTAACAAACACCATTCATCGCAAGCACGACACCCATCCTGGAAACAGCACTTCAGGATTTTTTTGTTTTTATCACCAGCTTAATGATGACTAATGCCTGGGTGATTATCCTGTGCTTTTTTTGTGTGGCAGGGAGAACAAACAATATCATTAGCATTGCAGAAAGGAGAGAAAATGGGAGCGTGAGGTGGGGGCAAAGCCAAGCGAAAGTCGAAAGTCGGGCGGGAAGGAAGCTCCTGCCTGGCAAGAGAGCGGCTGCAACCTTAATCCCAGGGGTCCCTGGGCCGCGATCTGGAACCTTCCATTCCTCACTGTTGGATGTTGCAAAATAGAACAGGCCCAAATCGGGGGAGGGGTTCCTGGAAGGCACAGACATTACTTTTTAAAGTGCCCAGATGTGCATTTAAAACCAAGTCCTGCTGGGTAAACAAAGCCACAGCAGCGATGATACGGCAGTTAAGTGGCGAGATGGGCCGGAGGAAGCCCATTCACAGCCTCCCCACATGCCCCGATCCTGCAGGACGACAGCCGTGGTGGGAAGAATTCAACAGGCAATCAATTTCCAAAGAAAATCCAACCTCCCACGCACACAACCCTACAAAGAGACAGCTTTTGAACACGCCAGAACTCAGCCACCTGGGCTCTTCAGGGATTGGCTGCTTCTGGTAGGGACGGGTCCTCCCCTGCGTAGATCATGGCCTCTCATCCCACTCTGGGACCCCCCGGCCCTGGCCTGAGGGACGTGCTGAAGCCCAGGGTCTGCAAGACAGCGGCCCCTAAACAAGACGAGAGGACGTGGAAGCAGTTTCTGGCAACATAAGGGAAGGCTGCCTGTTCCCTTGGGCCCAGCAGGCTCTCTCCGCCCCTCTGCACTGGTGTGGGCAGTCCATGCCCCCTCTTGCTGAAGGCCAAGCCAGACTGCCCCAGCTCTGCCCCAAAGCCCCTGCCCAACTGTTCTGTCTCCGAATGCCTCACATCCGTCTAGGACCACCACCAAATTAATCTCAAGTCCCCAACGGCAGGCATTCTGGCTCTCCCTCCCCGATGTGGCATTGCTGGGTGCAGGGGCCTCTCCAAAACGCTTCCTCTGATAGGCTGTTCCACCTGCAGAATCAGATGGCAGTCGGCCACTTCACCAGCTGACGGATGAGCTGTGGGTGTTGGAACAGCCTCAGGCCCCAGGCCTTTGGGTGAGCCCATGCACTGTGGAATGGACAGAAGGATGGATGTAGCCAACAGATTCCCAGTGTGGCCTGGGCCCAGCTCGTTCCAGGGACCCCCGCGCCTGCCCCGAGGGTGGCGTGTTAGTGTCCTGTGTCTGCCATAACAAAATCCCACAAACCCAGCACCTCACACAGTGGCAATTATTTTCACACAGTTCTGGGGACCCGGAGTCCAAGGTCAAGGTGTCGGCAGGACGGTTCCCTCTGGGAGCTCCAGCTTCCAGCGTGGCTGGCCACCCCACACCTCCTTGGCTGCCAGCCCTGTCACCCCCATCTCCACCTGTTTCCACAGGGCATTTTCCTCTGGGTCTCAGTGTCTCTCTGCATCTTCTAAGGACACTGGGCATTGGATTCAGGCCCCACCCAACTCTAGTGTGACCTCAACTTAACTAATTCAATCTGCAATAACCCAATTTCCAAATAAAGTCACATTCTGAGGTTCCAGGGGACATAATTCCCGCTGAGCACAGTGGTGCTGCCATTACCCTGTTTCCATGGCACAGAGAGGCTGGGTAACTGGTCCAAGGTGCAGCCAGGAATGGGACGGGCAGCAGACACGGAGCCTGCTCTGCTCACCTCCCTCCAACAGAGAGGCCCCAAAGGGTTCCATTCCTTACAGCACTCCAGTTGCCCATGAGGAGCCCAGGGCTCCAAAACGCATTTGCCTGCCACCGCCCTCAGCTTCCGCTGAGCTGTTTCAGCTTCTGATCCTGGTCCAGGCCTCCTGCTTGTCCCACCTCCCACCACTCCCCGTCTCTCCTGGCCCGGCAGCCACAGAAGGCCCAGACCCCAAGTCTGCATTCACGGAGGACACTCCCCATTGACATAAAAGGACGTGTGTTTTGCCCGGGATGGCAGAGAAGACCCAAGATCAGAGGCGGCAAGACTCCTGAAGGGCCGCCCTGGAGACCACAGCCTGTGGCATGGACACTCCGATTCTCAGTCTGAGAAGCACGGCCCCTGCGACTGCGCGATTGCGTAATAAACAGATTAGAGCACCAGGCACCAGAGTTATTAGAAGTGAAAGGTCCTCGAAGGGAAGACGCGGGATTCTTGGAGCCTCCTACAAATATGTAATGAAATTTAAATTGAATCTGGTTTAAAATCATTTACCTTTTGACATCATATATCAGTACACTAAGCATCAGTTGAGAAAGCAAATAACCTTTCAAGCAGAATGAAAAATTACTCTGTCTCTTTTGATTCCGTGTTAATTTTCAAATTTAAACTACCCTATAGCTCTTGGTCTGGGGTCAGCCACTGAAGGCTGCTGACTCGGTGAGGTCCAGCCCAGCCGGTGGAGACCCCGGGGGTCCTCCCGGCCGCACCCTCCCTCCAGGGTGGCCGACAGCTCTGGAGGGACAGGTGAGCTGAGGGACAAGTGAGCTGGGGGACAGGTCAGCTGCGGGACAGGTGAGCTGGGGGCTGCTGGCCACCTGGTCACCCTAGGGGGAAAGGGGGATGGGGCGGCTCTTGTGTGTCCCTCCTGCAGGTGGGTAAAAGTATCGTTCTTCTCTTCCATGTGGGTGTAAAGAGTCACCAGGCAAAGAGGTGACAGCACTTGCCTATCCCAGGGTGATCCTGGGCACAGCACTCCCAGAAAGAAGCTGGGCTGGAGCCTCGCTGGGCGTGATGGTGACCGTAGGGAGCCCATTTCCTCTGCAGGCTCCCCGTTCTCATCAGGGATCTCAGGGCTCCCCTCGGTCGGCCTCCCTGCTGGGCAGCCCTTCTCTGGAGAGTTGACCTCCCAGGCTGGAGGGGAAGGCCGGCTCAGTGACAGGAACTGGAGAACTGTGGGTTCTCTCCAAGCCTTTGCCTCAGAAGCTGAGGTTCTGGAAAAGAGGCAAAAGCCCTCGTTCTCCTGTGGGCAGGGGCAGCCACGAGGAGGAGACACGGACGGACATCCCAGGTGGGGCAGAGGCGAGGCACACTCAGGAAACCCTCTCAGACATCCCCCTCCTGCGGTTTGCGGAGGACGGGCACCTGTTCGAACCAGCCTGGAAGCACCTCTAGCTCTCTGCACAGAGATCCTAGGGGCAGGGGGCCCTATTGTCCCCATTTCACAGAGGGGAGGGCTGAGCCTCAGGGAGACCCCGCAGTACAGGAGGGAGAATTAGGTCTGAAATGCCAGGGCCAGATACCCAAATCCCACGTGGGCTCCAGTGGGCACCGTCTCAGCTCCTGCGACCTGAGGGTGGAGAAGGTCTCCCAGACCTACCAGGTGGCCTGACAACATGAGAGGAGCCCCCTAGGAAGCAGCAGGGCTGCCTGGTGGGCCTGGGGGGATTCTTCCTTGAAGTCCACTGCTGGGCCTGCCCATCCAGCCGCCTGTGACCATGGCCAGCATTCAGAGAGGACGTGGAGCCTGGGTTCCTGGGGCCTGCTGGTATTTCTTAATCAGGGAGGAGATACAAAGGGGCTTTTCATGATGCTGCCCCCGCAGCGTCACATGTGAGCGCCACTGGGCTGGAAAACAGAGGGGGCTTTGCCAGAACCTCACCCCCACCCGCTGCGCCTGCCCAGAGAGGGTGGGGGAGGAGCAGCCCACAGAAGGGCCAGGGGAAAGAGGGGAGGCGGCAGGCAGGGCCGGCCCAGGGGAAAGGGAGGAGGTGGTGGGGCAGGGCCGGCCCTGGGAAGCACACAGGACAGCCTCACCGCAGCTGCTGGACATGGGGATCCCAGCATCCCAGCAGCAGGACTGGGCAGCCCTGGCCCAGTCCGGGGTCTGTGCATGCCCCACATGAGGGGCTGGTTCCCACCAGGATGCAATTCAAGGCCTCTGGTGGCACAGGGCCCAGCGGGCTGTCAGAACCCAGATGTCTGAGTGCAGGGCAGAGCAGCCCAGCATCCTCGGTGGAGAGCAGCATGGGGCTCCAAGGCCCAGGGCCAGGTCGCAATTTGCTCCTGGGACACTGCCTGGAACCCTGTGCTCACAGCAGTCAGCCCTTGGGCAGCTGGGGAGGGACGGCAGAGGCAGGGCATGGGCACATCCTAAGAGGAGGTGGCGGGGGTCTCAGGGCTGCTTCCCATCATGCACCTCCCAGCCGCCCTGGGTGGCTAGGACCCTCTGAAGTCAGACCTGGGACCTGGGACCTGGGACCTAGGGAGGACAGGGCCTGCTTAGCACCTGCTGGCGTAGGCTGGGCCCAGAGCCGGTCCCTGCTGGACGCTGTAGCAGTTGCCCTGGCTTCCCTGCTGGGGACAGGAGAGAGAGGACCTCAAGTGGACGTCCGAGTGCCCAGTCTGGAGAGGACTCTGCAGGCTTTGCTTCTGAAGGTCTGTGAGAGCAGGAGCTTCCGCAGCTGGGGGAATGGCTGCCATGGGAGGGATCGCTCCCTAGGCAGGGGCCTTTTTCTGGGGTGACGGAAACAAGAACTCGGCTGCAGTGGGGCCGGCAGAGTGCCGTCTCAAACAGGGTTCATTCTGTTATGTGAATTTTGCTAAGCAAAAAATAAATACATAAGACATTTGAAAGCCTGTAAGGGCAGCCCGACCCTTCTGAGGGCAGGCCCCGGACGGGGCTGTGCACATCCCCACAGGCCCCGCCACACACTGCCTGGCACGGCTGTGAGGCCACAAGCACTGCCCCGGAGGCGGGTCAATGCTTGTCTGGCAGGGGCTGCAGCCACCAACCTCCTGGAAGGCATTGGCCACCTCCTCCTCCATCTAAATTTGGGGGATTCTATGAAGGGCCACCCCTGTCCTGAACCACATTCCCCGAGCCCAGACATGGGACGCTAAGCAGGGGCCAGGAGAGGCGTCCTGTGCAACCCGGCTTCCCTCTGCAGTGCTCAGAGCGGGGCTCACCTTGCCGCGACTGTGGCCTTCTCCAAGGCATTCCCAGGCTCCAACAGGGAAGAGGCCCACAGCTCCTGCCGAGAGTAGGGGGCAGGCCCCCATTTCGCTCAGCAGCAAATGTCACAGATGATGGTGACGATGTCTGCACTGCATATCCCACTCACTTAAATTACACCGAAACCACGCGGCCCCGAGGTCGCGGTGACGGGGACTGGGGTTCACAGGCATTAAATGGCACAAAGGGGGTGGGCTGCGCTGAGATCACCGGGAAGAGCATTAAGAAAGCAGTTAATATGTAGTTAAAAAACTCCTAATCTCCACGAGCATATGCCGTTTCACCTAATTTTGATCAACTTAAATGTAAAAACGTCTCGGTGCCTCCATGCAGGTTTCGCCGCCATCTGGTTTAATTAGTCCTTGGGTATCGCGCCATAAAGTTAATGGCAAGCGCGTTGCCGGGCCAATCAGAAAGCGACGCTGAGGCCTTATTTCACCAAGTCCGTTTCTCCTCAACTTGCCGCTGGGTAAGGTCAAGGCCGGAGGGGGCTGAGCGGCGGTGAAGGCGGGGCGCAGGGAGTGAGGCTGGGACGGGTAGGGTGGCTGCCTGGGTTGCTTTTCCCTGATTAGGGTGGGGGTCTCTGAGTTCAGCCCATCTGGAGGAAGGACCCTGCCCACGAAGACTGATGCAGACCCCTGGGGGAGCCCAGAGGTGGGCTTTGAGAGGAGGAGCCCGCAGAGACCCCCGCCTCCTGGCAAATACCAGTTCCTGTTCTGAGATGTGGCCTCAGTAGCTTTGCCCACTGGGCCCAAGCCCCGGCACCGCCACTTCCTCTTCATGCCCTCCACACTCCCTCGCTCCGCCTGGAGCCAGCAGCGAGGCCTCAGGGGTGACCTTGGAATCGGGCAACTAGAAGGTCAGGGGTCCCCTGGAAAAGAGAGGTCCCCGAGGAAAAGGAGGACCCAAGGGAGAACAGATGAGCAGGTGGGAAGGCAGGAGAGGAACTGTGAGAGGGGAAGGAGAACAGGGCGGATGGAGGAGTTGAGGTCCCTGTGGTCTGAAGTCAAGGCACTGAAGGACAGGGGCGGATGAAGGTGACTCAGGAGAAGGTCCCCTGCAGGGGTCAGGCAGGACGGCAGACAGGGAGCTGCAGTCAGGGTGACCCACCTGCATTCAGAAGCCTACTGCTGAGGGGACACCGCCTGCCCCAGCCCTGGGCTCCAGAATTTGCCAGCTCTGCACCTGCTGACCTGAGTCTCTGCTCCTTTCCACAATGATTCCTCAATGAGGTTCAGCCACTTGCTGGCTGGGAGATCCATGGCATGTCCAACTGTGGACATCCATGTTTTCACCCCAAAAATGGAGATGGCAGCACTTGCCTGATATGGTTTGGAGATTAGAGATGATCTGTGGAAGCGCCACCCTAATGTCAGCCTAGCATCACTTAGACAGTCCCATTAGTGTCACTTCAACAATCCAAGAGGCTGTCAGACATAGTAGAGCAGGAAAGTCACATGACCAGTGGATTTTCCCTTTTTGCCTTTTCTGCCAGGAAGCTCAGAGCTATATTTTGTGCTCAATTTTTAGTAGTTCCCAGTAGTCTAGGATGGTGGGTCTCCACTGGGACAAGTCACCTGGCTGGCATGGGTGGGGGACTGACTTCCAGGCTATCCACGCTGCCCGGCTTATAAGCCACCCCTGGGCAGGATCTTCAGGGTGGTTCCCTGTTTCCTTGGGACACTGAAAACCATGCCGCTGCAGAGGTGGCTGGGGTCCTGGAGGGACAGGAGCCAAGGCCACCTCAATTAACCCCATGTTAACTATCAGACAGAGAGAGCTGAGACGCAAAGGTCACGGCAAAGTTACTCCCTGACTACCAAAATTAAATCTATGAAGAAGGAACGGGCTTTCAATGAATTTATTAATCAATTTGACAATTCCTGGGGATTGTAATATAAAAATAATCAGTTGGCCGTCGCGCCAACGTGAGATGCCAAGAAGGTGTCATTTAATTTTCCAGTGCCTACCACCTTAACTTATTTTACATTAATTGAGATGGAAATTTCCTAATCTGGAATTTCCGAGAAGCGTGCATTCATTTCATCCCGAGCCTGCCCAGCGGTGCAGTGGCAACTCCTCGGCACGGCTTGGGGTGCAGCCAAGGTCCCTGACACTAGCCTTGACCTCCAGCCTTGACCTCCATCCAGGCACCAAGCTTCTTTCTCAGACCCTCGAAGGACTCAGCCCCAACATGGGGATTCTGCACCCCCGAGAGACCTGTGGAGCCTTCCCACTGGAGGCTGAGATCTCAGAGGGAAGGGACAGGAAACGGAAGGGCAGGAGGGGTCTTCTGAGGGCTAGATCGCCCCTTTCCCTCCTGCCCCATTGGGTAGCTGAGTCCCCTCATCCAAGCTGAGGACACCAGGCCAAGCACCCCTCTTTGGCCCCTGCAGCGCCCGACAGGGCTGCCAGCTCCAGCCCTGGTGACTGGCCCTGTGATCATGGGCAGACACCCAGGAGAGCAAGGCACGGCTCCTCATCCTGCAGACTGCCCAAGGCCAGGGCCCTGTCAGAGCCACGGGGCAGACGCGGGCTCCGGGGCACACAGGCCAGCTGCTCAGCTTCGCTCAGCCTCGTACCGCTCAGAGCCCTGGCCTGACCTCAGCCTTGGGAAGTGTCCAGGTCCTGGAGCCTGACATGGGTCCGGCCACACTGCAGGGAGAAGCCAGCATGGAGTGGCACCCAATAATCACCAGCTTGTCCTTCTACGGGGACTCCCAGGGCCACCCTCTGAGCAAGAGGAAGGAGAACAGCACTAACAAGGCACATACGGTGAGTCCTCACTTAACGTGGACCGGGGGTCTTGGCAACTGCGACTGGAAGCAAAGCGGCCTGTGAGAAAACGCTTCAGCACGACAGGAAAACCAGCTGAGGGAGGCGACGCTGCTCCAGGACCTGCTGCTGCCTTTCTGCTGAGAGTCACAGCTTCCAGTGCATACCACCCATGCTGCCTGAGGACTTCCTGCAGCTGTGTAGGGTGGGCTGACAGCGTTACAGAGGGGCCCAAACCCTTTCCCTGTCCAGGAAACACTCCGCACGTACACAGCCCTCTCCAGGGAGGAAACGCCCCCAGGGAGTGGCTGTGCCAGACGACAGGTATGAGGCCGCTCCCCCACCCCAAACTGGTCTGGGTTTTGGTGCCGCCGTATTTCAGATGTGGCTGCTTTCCTCTTGTTTTCAGTCAGTCTCTTTGTTTTTGTTTTGTTTTGTTTTGAGATGGCTTCTTGCTCTGTCTCCAGGCCGGAGTGCGATGGTACGATCTTCACTCACTGCAACCTCCACTTCCCAGGTTCGAGCAACTCTCCTGCCTCAGCCTCCTGAGTTGCTGAGACGACAGGGTGTGTCACCACGCCCAGCTAATTTTTGTATTTTGAGTAGAAACAGGGTTTCACCATGTTGTCCAGGATGGTTTTGATCTCTTGACCTGGTGATCCACCCGCCTCGGCCTCCCAAAGTTTTTTTGTATTTTTAGTAGAGATGGGGTTTCACCACGTTGGCCAGGCTGGTCTCGAACTCCTGACCTCAAGTGATCCACCCACCTCAGCCTCCCAAATTGCTGGGACTGCAGGCGTGAGCCACAGCTCCAGCCAGTTAATCTCTTTAAAATGCCACCTCTCCTTGGGAGGAGCAAAAGGGGATCCTTTCCTCTCTGCAGGAGAGGCAGTGAAGGGGCCGCCCCACACTCGGCAGGGTACCTCCTCCACCTCCTCCCACCAGGAAGCCAGCAGGGGCTCAGTCACCTTGCAGCCTGGTCCACCAGGCCAGGCACACACAGAATCAGGGTGGCAGGGGCCCGTTGCTACTTGCCCCAAATCCCCACCTGAGCCGTGGCCATCAGCTCCTGGTGGCCCTCCCTGCAGCTCTGTGCCCCGGGGCTCCAACCTCGGTCACCAGCCTCAGCCTATCGATGTCCAGGAGTGAGTGCTCCTCTCCCCTCAGCAAGCCCCGTTCTGCATCTGTAACTGAGTCCGCATCTGAAGCCCACCTGACTGCCCAGGACCAGGCATCAGCCTCGGTTTCCGGGGGCATGCAGGTGCAGGCAGGCGCCCCTCTCAGCAGTTACCCCTGGCCCTCCCAGGTGGGCAGAAACTGTCAGCACAGTCTTGTGAGGCTCCACAGGTGACATTCATTTCTGATACCTGAAGAGACAGGCCTGCGTCAGGACCTGTGGGTACTGGGCCGGGTGACAACCCTGAGAAGGGAGAATGACTTCCTGGGAGCTCAGGGGTTGGGCCTGGCAGAATTAAAGGGGCTTTGTCCAGCAGATGCCCTGTCTGTTGGAAAAAGCACAGAGTTTGGTCTTGGCTTTAGCGAATCTCTTCCATGAAACAGAAATTGAGAACTGCGTTTCTGCAGACCTGCAGTGGGGGCTGATTAAAGGACACTTCCCAACAGGAATGAGCTCCTGTCCTTAGAAGCAGCCTCCCCTCCCCCCGGGAGCCACATCACGCCTCTCCCTGTAGACGCACAGCCCCAGGAGACAGCCAGGAGGAGGAGGAGGAGGAGGAGGAGGAAGCTCTGGGAAACATCAGCCACCTGACCCAGTTTGCCAAGGAGCAGGAGACAAAAGATGACAGGCCCCTCAAAGGTGGCTTTTCCAGTGGGAGTCCAGGCTGGTCGGTTTCTCTGCTGGCAGGCGGTGACCAGGGTCTGTCCACGCATGAAGCAGAAGCCGCAGGGGTATGACTGGGGCCCGGGACCCCCAGCGGCCTCCTCCAGGGCTGCCCCTGCCTCCGGAGTCTCTGCACTACCACTTGCAGCAGAGACCAGCTCCGGGTCGTACGATGTCCTGGCTGACCTTAGAACTACGTGGTCACCAGGTGCGCATGTCCCTATGACAGATGACAGCAACGTCCATGATGGCCAGGACACACAGGGTGCCCAGCCCCTCCCTCCTCACATCAAGGAAGGAGTGAGAAATCCTCCAAAGATGGACTTTTGCAAACAACTCACCTATTTCTTTAAGTCCTCAAGCGCTTGCTTTTGAGTGTTGGAAGGAAGTCTAAGAAATGTCTGCAATGCCCACAGCTGCCGGCCTGGGAGGGTCAGGGACCAGCGGGAACGAACACAGGCCTCAGAGTCCACACGAATTCCAAATCCCCCTCTCCCTTGATTTGCCTGGAGCCAGATGGCTCAGAGCACAGTGAGTATGGGGGAGGTAAGCCAGGAGAGCATCCTGGAGGAGGAGGCCTTCAAACCCAATTTCACAGGGCCTGCTCAGTGACACAGCCGGGTTCCCCCACCCCAGAATGCAGCATTGCCCTACAAGCGGCTCATGGGAGATCCGTGCTGTTCTTTTCTCTGAAACCTGGAGTTTCTTGAAGGTTTGCCTCGCGTTTCCTTCTCAGGCTATAACCACTAAGAGCCACTATGTTTTCCAAAGCAGCCAGGGCTGAACGTCAGCAAGAGCAGCGGGGATACCCGGCCGTCTTCTGAGCAGTGTCTGTTCATACCTTCGTCTGCTTTCCGTGAGATTATGTGGGCGCTTTTTGCTGTTGAGCGGAGTGCCTTGTGTTAACACGTTCTGGATCTTAGTCCGGCGGAGGCAGAGCCGGCCGCGCCCCGCTCCACAGGTGGACTCCCTCTCCGCCTGACCGTTTCGTCTGCTGTGCAGAAGCTTTTGGGTTTGATGTGACCCCAGTCGTCTGCTTCTGCTTCTCTTGTCTTGCTTTTGAAGTCTGCCCCATAGAACCTCTGCGCAGGCCGACGTCCAGAAGCGTTTCAGGTACGTTTCCTTCCAAAGTTTCCTGGTTTCGGGTGGTACATTTGTGTCTTTCGTCCATTTTGAGTGTTTTGTTCTTTACAGTGTGAGAGACAGGGCTGTCGTTTCATTCTTTTGCACGCGGACACCCAGTTTCCCGGCACCACTCACTGAAGAGGGTGTCCTTTCCCCAGCGGGTGTTAAAAGGCTCAGTATCGCTGATCATCACAGAAATGCAAATCAGAGCCACGATGATACCATCGCAGCCAGTCAGAATAATGGTCACCAGGAAGACAAAAACAGAAAGAGGGGTGCTGGCAAGGATTCAGAGCAAAGGGAACCCGCATCCACGGCGGGCAGGAGTGTAAATCCGCCAGCCACCGAGGAAAACGGCACGGCGCTGTCTCAAAAACTGAAAATAGCACTGCCCCATGATCCAGCAATCCCACTGGGTATTTATCCAAAGGAAAACAGCGTATCAAAAGGATAGCCACAGCCTCCTGTTTACCAAGCCCTGTCACAAGAGCCAGACACGGAGGCAGCCTGAGTGTGCGTCGGCAGACGCGTGGGTGAAGGAAAGGGGCCACGCACAGCCTGGAATAGTATTCAGCCAGAAAGAAGAACGGAATCCTGTCATTCACAGCTGCACGCCTGGCCCTGGAGGGCACTATGTTAAGTAAAACAAATTAGGTACAGAAAGACAAAGTCCTCCTGCTCTCACTCACACGTAAGAGCGGAAAAATATCGAGCTCATGGAAGCAGAGAGAATTATGGTTATGAGAGGCTACGGAGGGGAGGACGCTAGAAAGAGGCTGGCTACGGGACACCAAATCACAGCTAACGGGGAGAAATAAGCTGTAGTACTCTGTGTACAAGGTCAGGAGTTTGAGAGCAGCCTGGCTAACATGGTGAAACTCTGTCTCTACTAAGAATACAAAAATTAGCCGGGTGTGGTGGCAGGTGCCTGTAGTCCCAGATGCTACAGGGAGGCTGAGGCAGGAGAATCGCTTGAACCATGAGCTGCGTCCTACAGAAAGGATTCCGGAGGCACCCACGTCCCCCGTGGAGCACAAGCCTGCGGGAAGGTTCTGGACCCCACGTTCCTGGATGGAAAAAGGTTTTCTTTTCCGAGGCCACACGGGTTACACTGAAAAGTGCAGCCAGGTCTCTGGGATTCAGGGAGTCGTCCCAGGACACTGGGAAAAGCCTCTTGCACTGACGAGTTCCTGGAATGACCTGGACACAGTCAGCCCCACAGGGATCCCCTGTCCCGGCCTCAGCACACCCCAGGAGTCTGCGCGGCTCTGTGTCTTTCACTCCAAACAAAGCGGAGCCAGGCCAACCGGCATGTGGGAGATGCCACCCAGCAGGGCGCCCAGACTCACGCCCTCGCCAGCCCAACTGCCCAGGAGGAAAAGAATGTGACTGGACTCCTTCAAGTGACGGTGTCCACCACCCAGCCCGGGGAACTCCCTCTCCAAGGCCTGCTGCCCCCCTGCCCAGACCCCAGAAGCCCTTCTGCCGCAGGGCAGCCCGCATGGGGAGGGCTTCCTAAGCACAGCTGGATTAAGAACGGATGTCTGCTAAACAGAATGATCCCCTGGGTGACCTCTGAGCTGTAAGATAAGGTGGCCTGGCCCACTCTGCCAGCCTGTCACCTGGATGGCCTCCAGTCCAGAGCACCCCCCTCCAAGCTCAGTGGACCCAAATCTCACTCGGTTGCCTCTAGAAGTGCCCGCTCCATCACCGGTGCCAAAAATGAAGAGTCAGCAGGTGGGTGCTGGGTTCCAGGGTCGAACCTGCGTTAGGCATGATGCACAGAGCAGGTCCCCACCTGGCTTACGGAGCCGGCCTGAGAGTGAGTGTGTGGCCCTGGGTAACAGCCCTGAGCTCGCTCGGCACCCCCCACACACTCCGGGTCCTATGGTGCTAGTGCGTCGTGGGGATGGGCTATTTCCCAGAGTGTGACCGACAAAAGCCATCTGACGTCTGAGGAGCTGATGGGGGCGTGAGCGTCATCCAACATCACCATGGGGACAGGGGCACTTGGGGCTTTTAGATATTCTCCCGTGTTCAAAAACACTTTCTTTTTCATCTGAGAACCTCAAAATGATGGAAGCAAAGTAGATCAAAACATGAGCACTTTCTGCAAATGTACGTCTCTTTTCACCAACGAAACACTAATTCTGATTAAAGCGCAGTCTTTCTGAAGACTCAGTTTGTACCTGGAAGGCAGCCCGTGGCTGGAAACAGAAGGCAGACTGGGAAGCCCTTGGCTACCAGCTTGCACTGTCCTGGGCACTTCTGGTGACACGTTTTCCTGTTTCCTCCATGTGGGGAGCCCCTGTCTCTAGGCTGTGGGTTCTGACACCTTCCCAAGCTAGGAGTTCACATCTGCTCTGGCAAGGGCTGTCCATGATGGGCTTGGCATAAGGCAAGAGGGACACCAGGGCAGACGTATCGGCACTCAGGGGCCCGCGGGTCAGGGGCTTCCCACACACCTGGCACCAGACAGAGTTTTCACGACTCACGTGTTCAGCAAATGCACACATCCCACCTGTGCTCCCGAGGTCCTTCCCAGGGGGTCTAGAACTCTTCTCTCTGGAAGCCCCTGCCTGCTCCAGCTTGCAGATGTGGCAGAGGCCTGGTGATGGGTTAGCCCTCAACGGTGCAGCACAGAGGGGTCGCCCGCTGCCTCCTGACACAGCCACAGAAACCCGAAAATGAGCCAAAAAGACTCACAGACGACTGCACGGAAGAGCACGGGAAGGTCCCACGTGGCTCTGGGACCCGCGTCCTCCCACCTCTGCAGGGCAGGAGCCAAGAAGCAGAAATGAGCACCAATTAATGAACATAAACAAGAGTCCTATAAGGACCCATTAATGTCTTCAGCTCCATCCTGGGATGTGCTATCAGGAAATGCAATGCTACAGAAGTAACCTGGAAACGCAGCAAAAGCGTCTTTTCAGAATAGAGGCCACTCTTAGCCGGGCACGGTGGCTCAAGCCTGTAATCCCAGCACTTTGGGAGGCCGAGGCGGGTGGATCACGAGGTCAAGAGATCGAGACCATCCTGGTCAACATGGTGAAACCCCGTCTCTACTAAAAATACAAAAAATGAGCTGGGCATGGTGGCACGTGCCTGTAATCCCAGCTACTCAGGAGGCTGAGGCAGGAGAATTGCCTGAACCCAGGAGGCGGAGGCTGCGGTGAGCCGAGATCACACCATCGCACTCCAGCCTGGATAACAAGAGCGAAACTCCGTCTCAAAAAAAAAAAAAAAAAAAAAGGAAATACAAAGATTAGCCAGGCGTGGTGGCAGCCGCCTATAATCTCAGCTACTGGGGAGGCTGAGGCAGGAGAATCACTGGATCCCAGGAGGCGAAGGTTGCAGTGAGCCGAGATCACGCCACTGCACTCCAGAATGGGAGACAGGGCAAGATGCCATCTCAAAAAAAAAAAAAAAAAAATCCAAAGAGAGGCCACTCTGGAGTCTGAGCAGCATTTAGAAGTTTCAGAGCCATTAACCCTGTACCTGCTGCAAAGCCCTAACAGAAAAGCACACCTGGAAGGCTCAGCTCCCCCAGAAATGCAACACCAAGGCATGGGCCCGAGGCATGGAACGTGTAATAAAACTAAATACACACAAGGCGCTGAAATGACGACAGACTGGCTCTCTCCCAGTGCAATCCCATTCTGTGTTTATCTCAGACCATGGGCCTTAACAAAGCTCCAGGCAGATTCCTTTGCAGGTCAGTCAGGTCAGGGAGACTCGCCGGGCCTCTTGTTTTCCAACGGAGTTTAACCATAAATACGTAAATTCTGAGATGTTCATTGTCATAAAATTTGTATCGGTTTTTCTAAACAGGTGGAAACGGTCGTGGTAGAGACAGCGGCTGGGCCACAGGCTGGCAGCAGTGGGAGAACCACACTGACACATGAACTGGCCCTTCCATCTCTAAGTTCGAACCTGAAGACAAGGCAGGTGCATGGGGCGGAATGGCCGCCGTGCCCTGAAGTGACGCACGCCCGGTCCCTGCAGCTCCATTCTGCCCCTTGTTTCAGGAAACCATTCCAGGCCCGTCAGTAAGACCTGGGCGCTGGGCTGTGGGTCTGGGTGTAGCAGGGACAGGTGGACCCTGCAGAGCACAGAGAGTGGTTGAGAAGAGCGGCCACACTCACGAACCTGGCTCAGCCCTCACTCCGGCACACCCCTGAGGCCTCCAGGGGACAGGAAAGGAGCTGCCTTTACAGTCCCGCACTGTGCCTCAGCCCCAGTTCCCGTTGCTGCATCCCGTCAGACTCCCTGGGGCCTGTGAGGCCTGGAATGTCGGCACAGCTCAGCCTTCCAAGCCCTTCCCACTGCATCCTCATCCCTCCTCTACCTCTCCCTGGGCACCCCCGAGTGCCCCTTCCCCTGGAGAGATGAGCCAGGACCAGGAGGGCAAGCAGGAGAGAAGCAGAGCCAGCCACCTGAGTTCACACCGCCAGGCTTTGCAGGGCACCACCCAGGTACTGGGGCCTGTCTCCAGGAGAGAACGTCCAGACATAAGGACAGGAAAATGCACCAGAAACTGAATGGCAAATGGGCCTTGGGTTTGCTCAGAGCAGGGTGGGGAGCCAGGCCTCGGCACACTGCAGACTCCAGGGGCTGACCCAAGGTGCATGGTGCCCAGGACAGAAAGTCCCACTCCGACCAGTAGGCATTCAGGGCACAACTCCTCAGGGATTTGGAATGTGAGCCAGTCCGATGGCAGCAGGGAGGCAGGGGCTCACCAGGGTGGAGGCAGAGCCACTCACAGCCCGAGACAGGCAATGGCTCAGAATGTCTGGTGTGGGGGGGATGGGAGGGGGTAACAAGGGAGGCAGGACCAGAAGCCCTGGGAATGCCTGGCTGGCTGGTCTGGAGATGACAGGGGCAGAGTGGCAGTGCCCATGGAAGGGGCCTGGGGCAGGCAGTGAAAGGTGACCTTGAGGCTGACCTTGGAAGATACGCCCCTGACAGGGCCCCAAGCATGCCCCAGCTCCCCCCATTGGAAGATACGCCCATGACAGGGCCCCAAGCACACCCCAGCTCCCCCCATTAACCAAGCCCCAGGCCCACCTCCACCTCATGAGTCCCCCAGCCCTGTCTGTGCATCCAGGAGCCCGAGGTGGCGGTGGCAGGCGGAGTTCTGGGACACAGTACGATGTCAGCCAGTCCCCCAGTGCCACTATGAGCGAGATACCGGTGACTCACTACTGAATTAGCCCAGTCGTCACGGGCTGCTAAGTATGCGTGTTTTCACAGGGTTTACTCTGCAGCTCAGCCAACAGGAGGCGGACAGCACAGCCCGCCTGCTGCCGGGCGCCTTCCACGCCCCTCCCTCCTCGATAGCATTGGGGCTGCTCACCCCAAGGACCCGTCCCCTGTTTGAAAACACACTAGAGGTGTTTGTCGAGTAATGTTTCAACTTCATTGTGTGAACCACAGGCAAAGTCCCATCAGTCCCACAGGCTGTGAAGCAAAAAGCAAACGAGCGTCACTTTAAGCTGGTGTTGGTCAGGGACGGGGAGCGGGGTCAGGGCCCAGGCGGGCCTGCCGTCTGCATGGGGGGGGCCTCGGAGTCTGAGGCTGCGATGGCTGATCCAGAACTGTGCACGCCAGCTGCCGCAGCTCCACCTTTATCAGCCTAAAGTCGGCGGGCTGGAAAGCAATGAGCACCATCAATTTCAGGCTGGAAAACCGAGGTGCAAGGAGGAAAAGCCTCACCCTCCCCTCATCTTACCAAGCAAAGGGTCTCTGGGAATTGCTGAGTTTGAAGGGCACAGAAGGTGGCTTTGGGTTAAGACCCACGGCGTCTGAGGATGCAAAGGGATGTTCTGGCCGAGCAGACCTGGAGCTGCAGGCAGGCTCTGGGGCGTGTGTGTGCTGGGAGTGATGTCTGACACACCGGAATGCACATCTGCGCCACGTAACGGGAGCACGCTCCTTGCCCCTGCCCTGCCCACCACACGCATGACACACGGACTGGAAAGCAATGAGCACCATCAATTTCAGCCTGGAAAATCACGACTCAGCAACAAGGGTTGGAGGTGATGGAGGTCGCCTTGGGCAGGACAAGAACAGCCTGGCCGTCTGGAGGTAGCACACAGGGCTTAGTGGAGCCGAGTGCTCTCCCAGTACGTGCTGGCTGACCCCGGCGCCACCTCCCTGTGGAGGGCCCCATGGAGCCTCCAGCCAGGGACCGGGAACCAGAGACCAGGGTCAGGGGAGGTGGCTGGAACAGAAGGGCACGTCGGTGCTGGCCTGGGGGAGGCGCAGACAAGCTCCAGCTTCCCGGAGATGGACATAAAGCAAACTCCGGGCAATCAAGGGTCCTGTCAGCAGAGCAGAACTTCCTGGGGAGAAATCCGCTTCGGGGCTGCGGGCTCTAGACACCACCGAAACCTCCACAATCACACTTGGGGTCCCAGCCACCTCCTGGAAAGGCGAGCGTAATGAAGCCAGCGTGAAGATGAGGGGTAGGGCTGACGGGCGCTGCCGTCGGTGCGGGAGGGTTTGATTGCCTCTAACCGGCTTCGTCACCATCGGCAGCACGGCTACATGTGAAACGCAGAGAAGTTAAGACAGAGAAGAGACTGCAAGCAACGCGTGGACCCTGTGCTGGTTCCACGCTCTGGAAACAGAAGTGTGTGCAAAGGTGCAGAGACGCCTCCCTCCCGGCTGACAGCCTTTCCAGCAGCTCTTCTGGTCTGGGAGGGGCTCGCTGAGCCTGCACCGCCGTCTCGGCAGAGAGAAGCAGTCACAGGAGGCGAGGGACCCACCACAGCAGACGGCGTCTTGGGCTGAACTTCCTCAGACCCCTTCTCCTCCTTGCTGCCTCCCTCCACCTTGGGCAAGGTTAACCCGAAGGCCTGGAACACCACTGACAGGGCTGGTCTCCATGGACCAGCCACTGCTGGGGACCCCAGTCCCGTCAGGAGCGGAGCTGGCACCGGGAGAAGCCCAGACCCAGAGTGAGGCGCCTGCAGTGCCTGTGCCGACCGGCCCCAGCACTCTCCATAAGGAGGGGCCTCCAGTCCAGCCACCCTCCCAGCTGGCCGGGAGGTGAGGGGGCACCAGGCCTCTTTCTAAAGGGTGAAACCCAAGCGCAGCGGCCTGGTACTGTGTTGGTGGTATTGTTTTCTCTGTATTTTCTTTCCTTTATTCATTCGGAGATGCTGGACTGAGCATGAAGATGCTGTGGGCGACTGATTCCTGCATGGGCCTTTAGGTGGCACAGGGACCCTAATGGCTGGACCACCCTGCCTGCCCTTCACGACCCTCTCTTCGGTACACCCGAAAACCAGGACCACGCATGCCCCAAGCAAACGGCAGTCCGGGCAGGGGTGGAGCTGGACCCCTCTGTGCCCAGCTCTGGGTGGGTGGGTGATGTCAGAAGACATCGCCTACCACAAGTGGGCTCTCCTGTGCCCCCACAGCTGGCCAGGCGTCCCCAGCTCCCCGGGCCCCTCCTGCGGGGCCAACGTCTTTGTGTAGACGGGTTTCCTCATCCCTGTGATGCCTGGAACGTCAGCCCGCTGAGGGCTGGGAGGTTCCCTGTGGCTGCCTCACGTCCAGCCCACTGCCCAGCAGGTGTGAGCAACAAGAGTTTGCCCAGAGAGCCTGCCACTCAGTGCCCGAAGCCATCAGCCACCCCCAAGCTCGGAGCCCAAGACAAGGCAGAAAGTGACCCGGACAGCGGCCCCCACAACACACACGGACGGCACTGGAGAGGGGACAGGTTCGCATGCTCGGGGGACGCCTCGCCGAGCAGGGGACCCTCTAACACACGAGGTGTGAGCTTTCTGGCCTAGCTCACCACACCTTCCCGCATCCACAGCACTTAGGGAGTAGCGGGGCCTTCACGGGCGGTGGGGCGGTGGGAGTGCCAGAGCACCTATGTCCCCCCCGCAGGATGTGGGAGAGGAATGAGCACACACCAATTTCCAGGGAAGCTTCTAGAAGGCCCTGTAGGTTAGAGGCTGCTCTCAGGATTGGACTCCAAGGCTGGACAGAGGGACAGAGACTCCCACCTGGGCAGGGGGGGCTCAGCTTTGGGCCGAGTGTGGTGGGCCAGGGCAGAGGGTGGGAGCCACGGAGGAGGGGTGAAGGCAGCGGGTCCTTCTAAGGGAAGCCGTGGTTCAGGGGAGGGGCCTGGGGGCAGAGAGGCCACTGAGGATGACTCAGATACTTCCAGAGGGAGAGCAGGTGTGAGGTCTCAGGTGATAGCGGCCCAGAGAGAGAGGACAGGCAAGACGTCTTTGGGACAAGGAATGGACCTGCAGGCTGGGTGCAGGGCTGGGGCACGGGGAGCCCGGGGAAGGGGAATAGGGACGGAGGAGGCTCCCCAGGTAGAAACCAGATCCAGGCTAGTCTAGGGCTGCCTCTCACCGCCTCTGGGAGGTCCCTGACATTCTGAGGTGGCGGCTGGGTTGGAACATGGAAGGCTCCCACCAGAATACAGGGCCCGGGCCAGGCTGCTCCCCATCGTCCTCTGCCTTTGCTTTGTGCCTACTGACTGTCCCCTCCCTTGTGACTGTCTCTGCCCCTAGGGCCTGGTGCATGGCTGGAACCCTCCCAAGACTCATTAAATGAATACTCTGGAAGCCACGTCTCCAGCTTCACCCATAAGCCTGCAGCTGGCTCTGCCACTCCTGCCTCCTTCAAGCAGGCGTGGAAGGAGACCTGCAGAGCCAGGCCCCGCCACAGCAGAGGCTCACCCCATGGCGGGTGACATGCCAAGGGACAGGGAGGCCTCTTCCAAGGATATTCTCTGCCAGGCTGCCACCCCACCGGGCCCAGACCCGCCGTCCTGCAGGACGCCGCTGGCATACAAAGCTGGAACTCGGCCTCCCTGGAGCCGGGACCAGGGGATTCCAGAAAGTCCCGCTCGCCTAGTTGGAGATAAAAGTAATTCCACACCCGATTCCTGCCAGCCGTTTTAATAAATAAGTAAACGCTACAAAGCCTCGGGGAGCCCTCTACCCATTCGCTGGGGTGAAGGAGAGACGAGAATAGTTGCCCGGATCTGCTGCCAGCTGCCGGGCCCGTTTCTGGAAAGCCCAGCACCAAGGCGGCTTGTGCTGCTGCCATGAGTCTCAGCGCATGTCCGGGCGGAGAAGTCCGGAAGGGAGGAGCGGCCTGTGGCTGGAGCTGCTGCTGTTCCTGGGCTCAGTGGGCTGCCCTGGCCTCTAGGCCCGCCCAGGGCCTCCACAGAAACCACCGACCCTGGGGCAGCTCAGGAGGCCCTTGTCCATGGGGAAGCCCCAGGAGCACATGCAAGACAACATTTAACAAGGGACACGCCAGGCCGGGCGCCGTGGCTCACGCCTGTAATCCCAGCACTTTAGGAGACCGAGGCGGGTGGATCACAAGGTCAGGAGTTCGAGACCAGATTGGCCAAACATGGTGAAAGTCCGTCTCTACTAAAAATACAAAAATTAGCCAGGCACAGTGGCACGTGCCTGAAGTCCCGGCTACTCGGGAGGCTGAGTGAGGAGAATCACTTGAATCCCAGAGGTGGAAGCTGCAGTGAGCTGAGATAGTGCCACTGCACTCCAGCCTGGGAGACAGAGTGAGACTCCGTCTCAAAAAGAAAAGAAAAAAAAAAGGGATACATCAGACTCTACGGGCCCCCTGTGCCCGCACCAGCACAAGCCCCTGAGACAGCCTCCATGACAGTTCCCCAAATAAACAGTCATCAATCTACGGGGCTCTCCACACCCCAGTGCTCACTCCAGCCACCTGATCAGATCCCAGCCCTCTTTGTCCATCTCCTCCCTGAACACTGGGGCTGGACCGTCACTGACAGTGCCCTGGGCGACAGGTGGCAATCTATAGAGGTCATTAACTCCAGAGCGCCACATTTTAATGTGAAAATGAGCCCTTCTACATTGGCGCAGATGTGATGCTATATAAAGAAATGGGGATTTTAATGTTTTGCTTTTCTTCCCTTTTCTAGTGCCGCATTATCATAACATTTTCCCATAATTACGCCCATAAAAGTCACCTGAAAATACTTCATGCCACAAAAGTTGATCTACGTATTTCATTCCAAGCATGTCGCATGGCAGATCCTGAGCTCAGAACTCTGGGGCAAAACTTAGCTGGGGGCAGAGAACAGAGCCACAGAGCAGAGCCCCCTTCTTGGGTTCAAGTGTCCTCTGGCCTCAGGGAGGTCCAGCAGAATGAGTGCAGGTGGGAGTGGGACGCCAGTGTGGACCGTGGAAGAGCGCAGACCCCCTTCTGGTTCTATCTCAGTGAAAGAGCAGGGGTGGGGTGTGGGGAGGGGACAGTGGGGCACCGCCAGGATTCCCAGACAGGAGTCAATGCTGCTCTCCAGGGCACTGTCTAGAGTGGCTCTGCTGGGAAGTCCCTTCCCCCAGGCACCCCTGCCTGGGAAAATCCTGCGAGGGGCAAACCTGCCTCCTCCTGACTGGTCCTAGGGCAAGGATGTCAGCTAAAAGAAATCCTGAAGTCAGATCATTTATATTCATGGAGCTGACAGAAACAAACAATCCATGTTTTTGTGCCCCAAATTCATCAAATAAAAACACTGTAAGAATTTTTTTTTAAAAGAAAGATGAGAACTAAACTTCCAAACGGCATCCCTTCATCAAGCCCCCAGTGTTTTCCATTCTACCTCTTCTCGAACTCCAGAACAAAATCTGAACAGCAGGAAAGTAGCATCTTCTAATTGCTCATAAATACGCACTAAATTGTATTTACAAAGGAAACGCAACGCCAGAGTGCGTACGCTCGGTTAGGATTCTAATGGATTAAAACAACCCCAAAGTTGTCTGTAATTTCTTCTCATAGCTGTAGCTGCAGACGTGACGTTGAACCGGAGGGACAACTCGATGTCGACGGGATTTACCAACAGGGCCCGTGGAATCTAGGCTGGCGTGCAGTGTCCTTCCCCTGGATTTCCATACCTCACCCAAAGATGGAGTCAGGGATTAGGTGTCACAGGACGCTGCGCCAGGCCACCATCTGCTGCTCTCCCTTGCTGCTGTTCCATCCTATATCCCAGGGAGGGGGGGAAGATCACACCTCGGTGGCGGGCACAGAACGCCCTCAACCAGCTCTAGTTGGGTCAAGAGGTCCCATTCCACACCCAGGTAGACAGATCTGTCTACTCCGAATAGGCTACGGGGAAAACAACCTATACCAACTCTTTAAGTCACGCCCGGGGGGGCTTCCTCAGACCACACAGGGCAACTCGTTCCCAAGCATCCAGCTCCCACGAGCAGCCCCGGCCGCGGAGGAAAGCAAGGCTGCTGTCACCGTGATGGACGCAGACCACCGAGCATGCATGTCAAAGTGAGCCATGCAGGGCCCCTTCCCGTTTGCGTCTCCCGGCAATTCTTCCCCAGGAGGAGAAAATGACAAGGCTGTGTCACTATAGCAACTAGCCGAACTGGTGGCCTGCAGGTCTTTCTCCAGCCAGACGGTGGCGCCCGTCTCCTTCCATTCGGATCCCAGCACCCGGGAAAGAAAGGCCGGACTCCCGCTGGGCCGGGAACAGCAGAGTCGCCCCAACAGAAAACCAGGCCAAGAAAGAATCCGCTTTCCTCTTAGCTGCGCCAGGAAGCCAACACCTTGTGTGCTTCAGAGAAACACACAGATTTAATAGGCAGGATAATTGAACCCTGTATGACACTTATCCGTTTCCCTAATTAATATGATTCAAATATATCTGCTTCATAACACGAAGACATTTTGAGTAATAAAAATCCTTACTGATAACAAAAACAATTTATAAACAAGGATACGAACGATTCCTCTTCATCCCAGATAGACTGGAAGAATGAAAATCATAGGAACGGTTTAATCAGCATTTAATTTGCTTTATGGGTTCTAAGAAAACGGGGGGGGGGGCATTTTTTTCTCTAGGACTGCAGTTCCGAGCTATAAATTATTATTATGTCTATTTTGTATTTTAGTGAAATGTTTCAATTTCTCCAAGTACATTTCTGGTGTGATGGGGCGTGTCTCTTATTGTCAATTATTCCATTACATGGAGACGCAAACAGCCATAGAAACGCGCCTCACCCAAGCTTCTGTTTTTAATTATTTCTACTCTTCTGCTAAGACCTTCTTACCAACTGTCCTTGCCCAGGCCGAGGGCTGTTTCCCCAACACTGGGGAGGCCTCCTAGGGAGGGATGACTGTGGAAACCGGATCTCTTCTCGTCCGAGTGTCTGAGCAGCGGGCTCAGATGTCTGCACTGGGACACTGGGACTCCACTCAGCAGGGCGGGCGACAGTCACGGGAAGGTGCATGAACAACACGCTAACACCTTGGGATTCAGGCTGGAGCGAAGGGTGGGAGAGGGCTGACGCCTCGTGTAGGGAGACAGGAGACACTGTGCACCCAGCTCCTCACCGGCTGGGGAAGTGCAGTGTTGAAGCCACCGAGCCCTGGTGTCAAGTACTTAGCAACAATTAGCAGATGTTCTTTTCCGCACCTGCTGAGCTGCTGGGGGTTGGTGGGGGCTGTTGTCCTGGGCTCTAGAAGCCAGCCAGGGATGGGCAGCCTGCAGTGGGCTCAGGGCACTACAGCCCCTGGCCACACACTGCTGAATCAGGAAGTGCGTTCAAAAGCCTCCTCTTCGGCAGAGTTGACCTGCCATTAACCCTTTCTATGTCTCCTAGGAAGCCTTGCGTGGGGGTCTGCTAGGGGATCCCCCCACGAACGCCTGCAGGCCCCGCGACGGCCACGGAGACCTCAGGGACAGGCACAAATGTCTCGGAAACCCCCGGACCCCGCTCCCTGCAGCCAGTGGGTTCCCAGGGGCGCCGGCGCACCCGCGGTGGCCTAGCCTGCCTGGGCAGCTCTGGTTAAGACCCCTGTTTGCTGTGAAGCTCCAGACTTGGCGACCCCTCCCCGCGCGGTGCCACAGTAACGCTATAGGGAGGTGCACGACCCCGCGCGCAGAAACAAGTCGGACAATTCCCGATCTGGGCTCCGGGCTGCCCTCGCGAGCCTGGCGGGCTGGGCTGTCCCAGGACTCCGGGGGCCGACCCCGAGGTCTCCCGGGCCCGCCGTGCTGTCATTTAGGATGGGATGGGACTGGGAGCTTGGCGGCCCGCGGCTCTGGGGGAGCCAGTGTCTGCGGAGGGAGGTTTGGTGCCGGCCTTGTCATGGCTTTTTTCCATCACCTCCCGCGCCCGCGGCAATTCTCCATGGCAGGTGTTCCCCAGCGCCCGTCCTTTTCTCCCGCTGAAGACGAGACGCCTGGGGCTCCCGGAGCCGACGCCGAGCAGCCCCGACTCCCCCAGCAGCTGCGAACGTGCCCCGGGATGCTGAGCTCCCTCCCCAGGGCCGAGCCCGGAGTCTGCACCCGGGACGCCATCCGCCCGTCCTTCCCCTGCGCGGAGCCTCGGCGGGGACACAGGCCGCCCCCGCCCCCCAGGCCACGGAGCCCTCGGCCGTCACCCCCCCCGGGGACCCCCGGGCGCCCACCGGCCCACGGCCGCCCCGCGGGTCCCCAGCTCGGGCCCCAGACACGACCCCAGAACCGCCCGCGGCCGCGGGGACCCCTCCGGGCGTCCCACCCTCACTTGTCGGCTCTTCCGGAAAGCGCCTGACGAGCCGATGCCCGGGAAGGCGGAAGCTGCGGCCGCCCCTCCGAGCCCGAGGCGCCCCTCTCCCGGCTCCGCCGCCGCGATCCCCCGTCCCGGGCCGGAGGCTGCGGGCGGGAGGCACCGGGTGACGCTCCCCGACACCCCGGCCGCGCTGCCCGCCCGGACCTGCCGCCGCCTCCCTCCGGAGCGCGCGGCTCCGCCGGGAACCCGCGGGCCTGGGCCGGGAGCAGCCGCGAACGCACGCCGGGCAGGGACGGGCCGCGCCACCGGGGCCTGGAGCCGGGGCCCTGCCGGGGAGTCGCGGACGGAGGGCGGCTCGGGCAGGGGCGTCCGACCCCAGGAGCCCGGAGGACCCTCGCCCGCCAGCGCCGCGGAGGGGACCCCGCCGGGACCCGGGGGACCGCGCGCCCCGCGCTCCCAACTCCGCTCCAGCCGGCTCCGGGAGGCCCGCGGGGCGCCTGGCGGGGCAGGGGCGGGGGTCCGGGCCGAGGGCCGGGCCGCGCGGTACTCACTGCAGTAGGCGATGAGCAGGCTGGCCAGGATCATGAACGCCCAAAAAGTTGAGGACATGCTGGGTAGGGCGGTCGCATCTTGCCGGCTGCCGGTCCTGGGCGATGGCGCCATTGAAGCCGCGGCGCCCGCGCGGGGGGCAGCAGCGCGTCTCAGCAGCCGGCCCTGCCCGCGCCCCCGCGCCGGCCTCCACGTGCGGGCCCCGCGCGCGCCATCCTCCGCCGCCGCCGCCGCCGCCGCGCCCGGGCCCCGGCCCACCGCGCCCCGCGCCGCGTCCGCGCCTCCCGCGCTCGCGCCCGCGCCCGCCGACCCCGCGCCGGCCCGCCCGGGGGACGCCGGCCTCGCTCTGGGCGTCACTGCGCGCCCCGGCTAAGCGCGCCCCGGCAACCGTGCGAGACGCGCGCGCCCGCCGCCGCGGGGGGCTCCCGCCGCCGACCCGGGACTGGCGGGGAGGGAGGCCGGCGGAGGGGACGCCGCGCCGGAGCCGCTCCTCTGGATGGCGACAGAGACGGCCTGGCGCGCCCGCAGCCCCGGGCACCCCGGGAGGACGGCCTGGCCGGGTGAAGTTTGCGGACTCGGGCCTTCCGGGGCTCCCTCCGCCGCCGCCGAGGCCTGGAAGGCTGAGGGTGGGGGCCAGACGTCTCCTAAGGTGGGTTCTGGGACTTGGACCCGGAGTTTATTCCAAGTGGAGGGTGCTTTGGGCCTGTACCCCAGGGGGGCCCTGTCACCCCAAGTAGGGCTTGTGCAGTGGGCCTGAGTCCACGGGGAGCACAGCCTGGGACCCCAGCAGTCACCTTCACTGGAGGCCCCGCGCCTGTGAGGGCTCCTTCTCCCCCCTGTGTGGCACTGCCAGGCACAGGCGCGCATGTCTCCTCCGCCCTCCGCCCCAGGACCACTCTGCCCGGGCACCTCTGCCATGGCCCCGTCCTTGCTGAGCCATCTCCTGGACCATCTCCCTGGAGTCCCTGCGGGGCCAGTTACCGGGTGGCGCCTCCGGCTGCCAGTCCTGGGACTGGTCCTATGGAGGTGTGCTTCCTGAGAGGGCGACAGTGACCGTCATCTGTTTTACTCGCGCAGTCAGTGACCATCTGCGAAACAGGTTCACCCCTCTAACAACAAGCTAAGGATGGGAAGTGTGCCCCATGAGGACACGTTCCCCATGTCCACCCCTCCTGCTTATGTCCCCTCTGCACCTCCCTCTACAGCCCAGGAGATTCGCTCCCTAGTCCCGGATGCTCGGATGGCCCTGCTGCTTAGAGAGGCTCTGGCTCCTGCGGGCACCTGCAGCGGCGCCACCCGGAGTTCTCCCTTCTTGCAGGTTGGCAGCTAATGGAACTCCTGCCCGGGACTCACAAGATCTCCATCCGGCACAGGGGCTGGGGCCTTTGAGCACCCCAGAGCTTCTTTTGGAGCCAGAGACCCTTTTCTGAGGAGCCAGTAGAGGGCCTGCAAGTCGGATTGAGCAACCCCGAGTAGGAGCATCCTCCCTTCATCTTGAGGCCTGGTCCAGGTTGGTGAGGGCATGTGGACTCTCCCCAGCCCTACACTCATGCACAGCTCATGCCTGCAGGCATTCATCCCCCACACACAAACTGCACCACACGCACGCACACACACACACGTATTCTCCTTCAGTCTCTCTCTCACACACACACATACACACACACAACACTTTAGGAGAAACTGAGGCCAAGAGAGGCAGTCCCTCACTGCAGGTCCTCTAACCCCCATCCCAGTGGTTGGTGTGGACTGAAGTGTCCTTGCCAGGGGCTCCGGCGGGATTCTTGAGTTAATATGATTGTGTCCACGCTCCATGCTTGCTTTTCCCCAGGAATTTTTAATTCCTGTTTAATTAAAACACTGACTTTCCTTTTTAGTATCTTCTCAACTGCAGCTTCTCGCTGCTCTCTTTCCTGGCAGGGAGATGACTGCAGAGGTTGGGGCTCCCGACAACTTCGGGATGGTCACGCACCCCTTGCCTGTGGATGTGCAGGGTGGGCATGGGACCCTGGCATGGAGGGTCTCCCTCGATGGGATTCTGTGGAGCCAACCGTTGATGCCCAGGTCTCTACCTTTACCGCTTCATTGCTTCCACCGAAGCCTTTTATCCTGCTAAAAAGGACGTGGCTTTTGAAGTGTGACAGCTTCCATTTCATCCCGTCCATGCCGAACTCCTGCACCAGACGTGCCTTCACTCAGCCTCTATTTCTTGAGCGCCTACTTGGGCCAGACACTGGGCCGGGGAAAGCCAACATGACAGAGTTTCTGTCCCCTGGAAAGCGGCAGTCAGTTTGGGAAGCAGACGAGGAAACAATTCCAGTGCAGTGTGGCTGCCGTCACGAAGGGAGGCAGTGGAGAGCGAGGAGGGAGCATTTACCCTGAATCATGCCCTGGAGCACAGCAAGGTGTGTGCCGGGGAGGGCTTCCGGTGGGCTGCTGTCCACACCTTTTTTGTCCCATCCTTAAGACAGACACACAGACATGCACATACATATGCACATGCACACTCGCGAACACACATGCGCACACACGTGAACACATGCACAGACATGTTTGAAGCGAATGTTTCCGGAGCAGCATTTAGCCCAGCAATACTCTGATGTTCTCTATTCCATCCTAATCCATCTTCGAAATGCTGGTTGCCCACCCAATAATTTGGTTTACAGTCATTTTCTGTTTTAAAAATATGGTTCGAAGAGAGATGCCATCTACCTTGACTTTGGGAGGGTACACTGGAGCCTTCCTGCCAAGGACAGGGGCCGTGGTGACAGTGGGGTGGCTGGGGAGGGTTCCTAAGCAGAGGAAAAGGGGTGCAGTGCGGTCCACGGCCTGCTGTATGCGGGAACTCAGACACCGAGGTTTTTGCAGCCTCAACATTAGGGCTACGGCAGGAAACCCTGGGCTATGGGAACGTAGTGGCTGGTGCATTGCGTGCTGAAAATTTCCAAAAAAAAAGGGAATGAAAGGGGAACTCTTGGTGCTTGTGACTTGGAGTCCAGAATGGTTAAGAGTCTGAAACCTGGTGATGCTGGAAAAGGTGAATTCTCCACCCTGGTTATAAGTAGAGGGAGCCGAGGAGGTGTGGGGTCAGAGATCAGACTGAAGAGGTGGGGCCTCCCGTGGGACGGCAACCTCGATTATCATTACAGAGACGCCACCCCGGGCAGCCCGAAGGCAAAGGCAGGCACCTGGTCCAGCCCCATCTCGGCCGCGTTTCCAGAGGCCTGGAGAGAGAGAGAGAGAGACCACGATGGAAATTGAGGATGGGGCTGAGCGCAGCCTGAATTCTGTTGCTAGGGAACAGAAAGCTCCGTTCTGGATCCCAACACGCGCTGCAGATTGACGATTTTTTGCTGTTGTTGATGGGCTGTTTTTGATTACTAGCTGGAACTGACAGGAGTTTGGATTTCGAACCCCAAATAAGTCTATTAAATAATCACAGCATCACCTTCCCTCCTTTCCAAAAGCACAGGGGTGGCAATCGTTCAACCCTTGAGGGAGTCCTTGGCTCTCAACCCACACCAAGCCACCGGTCCTGGGATGCTTCAGAGGCCTGGCCCATGGAAGGGGTGCCCCGCACGGGGGGTGCCCAGGTTGCCTGAGGAGGACAATAGCAAGGGGCGTCACCCAGAGAGGAGGGGTGACTGACCAGCGTGCAGACCCCGGCACGTATTGCAGTCAGGTGGCGTCCTCGCTGCCCTCCTGGGGACATGAGTCCACTGCTGGCTGTGTTCTGCTGTGGTCGGTGGGGGTGGGTTGTGGTTCTCTCCTCCGTCCACTCCTCTGCAGTGAGTGTGTCTTATATTTGCCATTAGGTTGCAGGTGCCCAACTGACCAAGGGGTCCCTGAGATCCTGAATTTGGAGCTGGATGTTTTCACAGGGTGAGATGTCAGAATGTCCCGCTGATACAGTGGGAGAAAAATGTATTTTATGCGAGGCCAGCACTGTCCCCTAAAGGAAGCGCACAGGCGTCCGAACGGCATGGGGAGGCTGTAGCCGGCTGCTGTGCCTGTTTGCCCCTGGATCTGTGCCACCTTCTGAAAACAACTGCAGGCTTTCACCTTGCACACACGTATCCCACGTGCATTGTATCAAGAGCTTACACTGACAGCTGGGGAGGACCCAGGTTGGCAGAGGGAGTTGAGCCAGCTTGGCAGTGGCTGGGAAAATCCAGGTGACAGCCAGGGTGGCTAGCTTCTCAGGAGCGGCTGTGAGGACAGGGATGGGGGGCTTGGCAGCTCTCCAGGAAGTACAGCTGATGAGCTGTGGGGACTCTGGAGTGGTGGGCATGGCATAGATGTCCCAAGAGACGCCCCAGGCTTCTGGCTGCAGAACCTAGGCATGGCTGAGTGTAGTGGTTCAAGCCCATAATTCTAGCACTTTGGCAGGCCAGGATGAGAGGGTAGGCCAGGATGTGAGGGTAGCTTGAGGTCAGGAGTTCAAGACCAGCCTGGGCAACACAGCAGGACCCCATATCTACAAAAAAATGAAAGTTAGACAGCATGGTGGTGCACACCTGTAGTCCCAGCTACTCAGGATGTTGAGGTGAGAGGATTGCTTGAGCCCAGGGGTTCAAGGCTGCAGTGAGCTCTGATTGTATAACTGCATTCTGGCCTGGGTGACAGAGGAGACCCTGTCAGGAAAGCAGGAAGGAAGGAAGGAAGGAAGGGAGGGAGGAAGGGAGGAAGGAGGGAAGGAAAAGAAGGAAGGAAAGCAGGAAGGGAGGGAGGAAGGGAAGGAAGAGAGGAAGGAAACACAGGGATGAATGAAGAAGGGAGGGAGGAAGGGGAGGGGAGAAAAGGGAGGGAGGGAAAGAGGAAGGGAGGCAGGCAGAACAGGGAACTAGCAGGGATGGCCATTGAGATGGGCCCTGCCAGCTGTTGGGGACGGCTCTGAACCCTAGTATGCTCAGGCAGTTCCTCAGCCAGCTTCCGTGCCACAGGAAAGACAGCACAAAAGGCCAGAAGATGCACATCGGGAAGTCGAGGCCCAGCAGGCACAAACTGTGTGCCTGCGAGGACAGAGCCCACCTGGCTGCTGAATTCTCAGCCCTGAAAACAGTGCTTTGCAGAGTTGGTAAATGGCATGAATGCGTTATTTAATGATAATTATCCATGGTGTTGATCCCGTGTAGTAATAACAAGCAGTATTGATACATCCCATACTACGGGCCCGGCGCCAGTCCAGGGGCTGCATATACTCACTCACTTCATCTTCATAACAGTCGACACCTGGATTGAAGGACCTGGAACCTGGGCATGGGGGAGAGAAGGAAATTGCCCTGGGATTTTTAGGCAGCCATGGGAGCTGAGGTTGGGACCCAGGTAGTCTGCTCCAGAGAACCTGCTCTGAGGACTGTGCTCACGACCTCTCATCACCAAATCATGTTCATTAAAAAAATGCAAAGTAGAGGGCTGGGCACGGTGGTTCATACCTATAATCCCAGCACTGGGAGGACGAGGCAGGCAGATCACCCGAGGTCGGGAGTTCGAGGCCAGCCTGACCAACATGGCGAAACCCCATCTCTGCTAAAAATACAAAAAAAAATTGGCCTGGCGTGGTGGCGCACGCCTATAATCTCAGCTACACAGAAGGCTGAGGCAGGAGAATCACTTGAACCGGGGAGGCACAGGTTGTGCTGAGCGGAGATGGGGCCACTGCACTCCGGCCTGGCAACAAGAGCGAAACTCCTATCTCAAAAAACAAAAAAAAAGCAAAATCGAGAGACAAGCAAAAGGAGCACCGAATGTCCCTCAGTTCTGCCACTCTGAGTTCACCATGTTGAGCGTTTGGTTCACGTCTCCCGTATCCTTTCTCATGTACACATTCAGCCGGTAAATATTTCGCAGACAGGTTTCCTAGGACACAGTGAATATCATATCCTTCCAGAACATGACGTCTCTGGCAGCCTGAAATTCTGCGACACATAAATACTGCCATTTATTCAATCAACCTTGATTTTTGGACATGGTGACGATTTCTAGCGTTTGGGAAACACTTCAGAAATGAACGCGCTTCTACTGAAATCATTTTCTATATTTATGGTTATTTACGGAAAAATATTACAGAGCTGGGACCGTTAGGTGCAAATAAGGACATCGTTTTCAGGCCTCGCTCTGTAGCGCCAAACAAATTCCCAAAAAGATTGATATTAATTTGTACCCCTACGGACAGCACGTGGGAGGTTCCCCTGCGCCCGTCTGTTCACGCCGGCCTGGGAGTGAGCCGGCCTGGGAGTCTCGGACAGTTTTGCCCGTGGGAAGAAATCTCACTGCTGTTTTCATGGCATTTGTCTAATAAGGATCACCATTTTTATGTATGCCGTCTCTGCGCCATTGCAGATCAGCTGTTTAGATTCCTTTCCAAGTTTTCTCTTAGTGGGCTTGTCTTTTATTCTCTATCAGCAAGAACTCCTTCAGTGTATTTGTGGGATATCTTCCTTTTACTTGGGAGGTTTTAAAACAGAGAGAGGCAGAAACGAGAATATCATAACGTAACACTATTGTCATAATAATGTTGCAAATCACGTTCTCAGCTGTCTTTGTTAAAGTGTCTCGTGTCCATTTCTTCTCCTGGAGGGTCACGTATGTTGCCAGTGGGAGCGTGACAGGAGGGCCTCATGTTTTCTGTCATGGAGGTGTGTTGATGGGGATTCTTCAGGGAGACAGAACCAAGAGGCAGTGTGTGTGTGCGTGTGTGTGTGTGTGTGTGTGTGTGTCTGTACAGTGGCGCACCTCTTACGATGGGAATATATTCTGAGAAATGCGGTGTGAGGCGACTCTGTCGTGTGAACTGGTACTCAGATCAAGACGGTGGCCTGCCACACACCCAGGCAATATGGTAGGTACAGGCTG
This sequence comes from Callithrix jacchus, assembly GCF_049354715.1. Classification (NCBI taxonomy): domain Eukaryota; kingdom Metazoa; phylum Chordata; class Mammalia; order Primates; family Cebidae; genus Callithrix; species Callithrix jacchus. Next base: position 217,288,280 of record NC_133502.1, on the reverse strand, counting down.
CTGCTCCTGGGCTGCAAACCTGCACCGTGTGTACTGAGTAGGCGATTGTGACACTATAGATTTATCTATCGAAACGTAGAAAAGGTATAGAGTATACGGTAATGTAATCTTTTTTGACAAGGAATCTTGTTCTGCCGCCCAGGCTGTAGTGCAGTGGCACGATCTCGGCTCCCTGCAACCTCCGCCTCCTGGGTTCAAGCTTTCCTTCCTGCCTCGGCCTCCTGCATAGTTGGGACTACAGGCACCCACTACCACACCCAGATAATTTTTTTTTTTTAAGACAGAGTCTTGCTCTGTTGCCCAGGCTGGAGTGCAATGGTGCAATCTCGGCTCACTGCAACCTCTGCCTCCTGAGTTCAAGCGATTCTCCCGCCTCAGCTCCTGAGTGGCTGGGACTGCAGGCGCACGCCGCCACACATGGCTAATTTTTTTGTATTTTAGTAGTGATGGGGTTTCAACATGTTGCCCAGGCTGGTCTCAAACTCCTGAGCTCAGGCAATCTGCCTGCCTCGGCCTCTCAAAGTGCTGGTATTACAGGCGTGTGCCACCGCACCAGACCTAATTTTTGTATTTTTCAGTAGAGATGGGGTTTTGCCATTTCAGCTAGTCTGGCCTCAAACTCGTGACTTCAGGTGATCTGCCCACCGTGGCCTCCCAAAGTACTGGGATTACAAGCGTGAGCCACCACACCCGGTCAGTATTATAATCTTTTTTTTTTTTTTTTTTGAGACGGAGTTTTGCTCTTGTTACCCAGGCTGGAGTGCAATGGTGCGATCTCGGCCCACTGCAACCTCTGCCTTCTGGGTTCAGGCAATTCTCCTGCCTCAGCCTCCTGAGTAGCTGGGATTACAGGCACGCACCACTGTGCCCAGCTAATTTTTTGTATTTTTAGTAGAGACGGGGTTTCACCATGTTGACCAGGATGGTCTCGATCTCTTGACCTCGTGATCCACCCGTCTCAGCCTCCCTCTCTTGACCTCGTGATCCACCCGTCTCAGCCTCCCCAGTATTGTAATCTTATGGGACCGCCATCATACCTAAGGTTCACTGTGGACCTCAACATCATCATTCAGCACGTGACTACTTGGAAAGAGAGAGAGAGGGCGAGATTAACTGGCTCGTGGAACTGTGGGACCTTGCAGGGCAGGCCAGCAGCTGAAGACCCAGGAGGGAGCTGCTGGTGCAGCTCAAGTCTGAAGGCATCCTGTGAGCAGAACGTCCTCTCCTGTGGGTGGTCTCAGTCCGCTTTCTCTTAAGGCTTCAACCGATTGGACAAGCCCACCCACGTTACGGCAGGTGATGTGCTTTACTCAGAGTCTACGGATTTAAATGTTAGGCACATCTAACAAATACCTTCACATTCACATCTAGACCGGCGTTTGACCAAGCAACTGGCAACCGTGGCCTAGCCAAGGTGACTCATAAAACTAGCCATCGTAGGAGGCGTGACGGGCACACAACAACGCACGTATCTAAAATGGACAATTCGGTAAGTTTTGATGTATGCACATCCCAGTGGAAGCATCACCACCATGAAGACAGTGAACACATCCGTGCCATCACCTGCAGCCATCCTTTGCCCTCTGTCATTCCTCCATCCCAGGAAACTATGGACTCTGTCACTACACATAGGTTAGAATTTTCTAGAAGTTTGTAAACAATGGAATTATCCAGTATATACTCCTTTTTTCTGGCTTCTGTGATTCAGCGTACTGATTCTGAGGCACATCCATGCGACTGCATTTATCCCAAATAGTTCATTCCTTTCCATTGCCGATACCGTACTATCGTGGGGATTTGCCAGGTGAACTCACCTGTGCTGGACACTGGGTTGTTCGCTGTGTAGACCATTACAGATAAAGCTGCTGTGGACGTTTGTGAACCAGGATTTATAAGACCACACACTTTCTTTTTTTGCGGGGGTACAGCAAGGGGTTGAAAAGGCTGGATCAGATGATAGGCATTCATTTAACTTGTCATGGAACCGCCACACTCCTTCACAGCCTGACCGCACCATCTGACATGTGCCCCGGCCCTGTGTGAGGGCTCCCGCTGCTGTGTATTTCTGCCATGTCCTGGCACGCTTGGTCTTTCTGACTATACTTGTCTAATGGGTAAGAGGTACTATCTCATAGGATATTAATTTGTTTTCCTCTAATGACTAATGATGTTAAGAATTATCTCGGCCGGGCGCGGTGGCTCACGCCTGTAATCCCAGCACTTTGGGAGGCCGAGGCAGGTGGATCACGAGGTCAAGAGATCGAGACCATCCTGGCCAACAAGGTGAAACCCCATCTCTACTAAAAATACAAGAATTAGCTGAGCATGGTGGCGCGTGCCTGTAATCCCAGCTACTCAGGAGGCTGAGGCAGGAGAATTGCCTGAACCCAGGAGGCGGAGGTTGCGGTGAGCCGAGATCGCGCCATTGCACTCCAGCCTGGGTAACAAAAGCGAAACTCCGTCTCAAAAAAAAAAAAAAAAGAATTATTTCATGTATGTTTATATGCATCTTCTGTGGTGAAGTACCCAGTTTTCATTTTTCTTGATTTCTGAGATTTCTTTATATGTTCTAGACATAAGTCCTTACGAGGCGTATAATTTCCAAATATTTTTCCCAGTCTGTGATCTGTCACTTCAATCTCCTAATGATGTCATTTAAAGAGTGTGCGTTTTTAATTTTCACAAATTTCAGTTTATCAGTTTCTTCTTCTATGGACTGCATCTTTTCGTGTCGTATTTACAAAATGTACACCTAGCCCAAGTTCGTGACATTTTCAGGTTGTTTACTTCTGTAAGTCTCACGGTTGCAGGTTTTACGGTTAGATCTGTGACTCCTTTCGAGCAAATGGTTGTCATGTTGTGAGTTGGAGACACAGGCTGGATTTTTTGAATGTGGATTTTCATTTGTCTTAGCATAATTGGTCAGAAATATTATTCTTTCTCCACCAAATTGATTCCGCGTCTTTGTCAATCATCAGTTGCCAATAGTTGCATGTGTCTCTTTCTGAACTCTGCTCCTTGTTGGCGGTTTCAGAAAATTGATTGTCTTTGTGTAGTTTTCTTCATGTTTCTTGTATCTGGGATTCTTTGAGTCTCTTGGATCTGTGCATTCATAATTGTCGTCAAAGTTGGAAATATTTCAGCCATTATTTCTTCAGTTTTTCTGTTTCCACCCCCAGTGACTCCCAGTACACACGATCTGAAGTTATAGCTTAACAATGCACTGCTTATTTTTAAGATTTCCCTCTCTCTTTCCTTTTGAATAGTTTATGTTGTGAGATCTTCAAATCCATTAACCTTTACTTCTGCAGTTTATAATCTACCATTAATCCCAAGAGTGTAGTTTTCAGCTCAGACACTATGCTTTTTATTTCTAAAATTTCAATTTATGTCTTTTTAGATGTTGCATGTCTCTACTTGGCTTTGTGAATATATGGATTACTGTTTCCATAACTTTAAAGATGCCTTTTGCTGCTAATTCTAACATCTTGTGTCAGTCCTGGGTTGGCCTCAGTTGATTGATTTATGTTTTCGAGTGCTGAAATTTCCTGCTTTATGGCATTCTTGGTGATTTTTGATTGGGCCTCAGACAACGTGAGTTTTGCTTGTCGAATGCTGGGCATTTAAAATTTTTTGTTAATATTCTTGGGTCATGTTCTTGGTTGCAGTTAATTCATTTGGGAGCAGTTTGATGGTTTGGGGTCTTACTTTTTGAGATGTTCGCGGGGAGCAGAGCAGTATGGAGCATAGGGCTCATTCTTCCCCGAATTCTGGATGCTCTACCCATGGCCTCATGAACTTCCACTTCTTATCTTCTCATTAACGGGCACAGGCACAATTCCTGGCCCTGTGTTCACAAGTGGGACGAATACACCGAATTCTTCTGGGTGGTTCTTTCTCTGGCCTGGGGTGGTTGGTTGTGTGCACCGAGGAGTTCTCACTCGAATGCTTGAAGACGGTCCCATGCAGGACTCCACATTCTTCTCTCTGGATAGATTTCACTTATGAGGTATGCTGTAGATGAATGCTAGGCCTCTTTGCCTCTTTGCACAGAGTCCAGCAGGCCCTTCCTAGCTTCCTTCTCCCTGCCCTGAAGCCTGGGGCCTCTTTCCAGGCAGTCATCTGGGGCACCTGGGGCCTCTTTCCAGGAAGTGAGCTCCCCGACCCGAAACCTGGGGCCTCTTTCCAGGAAGTGAGTTCCCCGCCCTGAAACCTGGGGCCTCTTTCCAGGAAGTGAGCTCCCCGCCCCGAAACCTGGGGCCTCTTTCCAGGAAGTGAGTTCCCCGTCTGGAAACCTGGGGCCTCTTTCCAGGCAGTCATCTGGGGCACCTGGGGCCTCTTTCCAGGAAGTGAGCTCCCCGCCCTGAAACCTGGGGCCTCTTTCCAGGCAGTCATCGGGGCAGCCTGGCTTCTTCCCGTCTTTCAGGAATCACTGTCCTCCATCGCCTGATGTTCAGCATCTTTGAAACCATCGTTTCAGGTATTTGGTCCATTTTTTTTGGTCGTTTTAGGTGGGAGGGAATATTCAGTCGCTTCTATTTCGTCAGTTTTGGAAGCAATAATTTTGGTATTTTTTATAATAAAAAATGTTTTACCCTGTGAAATATGAGATAAAATAGTCATACCTTCAGTTCCTTGGAATTCAAAGGATGGAGCAGAGCTGAGTGCCATCCCCTGCGAGGGGCCACAGCCCCCATCCTCAGTGTCTTCCCAGGGCTAAGGACAGTCCTCATGGGTGTGACAGGTCCCTCCACAAGGAGCATTGGAAGTGCATGTGGCATTGTCTGCTCAGCTTCAGAGCAGGAGATGCTGGCTGGTTCCAGATGGATGGGCAGGCATTCCTGCGGCAGGCAGGGAGGGGGAGGCGGGGGAGGGGGAGGGGAGGGAGGGAGAGGGGAGGGAGGGAGACAGGTTGACGGTTGTCAGTGCTGAGTCCAGCCCTGGATCTGAGGATGGGCACTGAGAGCCTGCCCGGTGTGGGCATGGGCTTCTTCTCTCTGGCCAACACCCTGTGGGGTCCCTTTTGCCTGACAAAGGCCTCAGCTCTGGACCCATCCAGCCACTGCTGTCTACGCACCTGCCTGGCAGTTCCCCAGCAGTTCCCCACAGGGCCTCTGGCACCGGAGCCTCCACACCCACCATCTCTCAGCCTCACTGGCCAGCAGCACCCCTCAGCCATTCTTCCAGTTCTTTGATTTTGTATTTTGAATGTGCATATGATCATTCATGGCAGTGGATGGTACAGCAGGCCCCGTCTGCCGCGGGGCCGTTGCCTGCCTTAAGACCTCCAGCTAATTCCTAAGCCCTTCCCAGAAGGCTGCTAACACTGGAAACTATGGAGCCACGGGGCTTCTCCAAGGGCAGGCCAGACGCTGCGGTCCCTCTGGGTGCTGAGATGTGAGGGTGTCTGTGGCAGGTGGCCAGCCTGCGTGGACTCTCTCCCAAATTGCATTCATTACGTGCCTTTCAAAAGCAACTTTGGCCAAGTGTGGTAGCTCAGGCCGAGGTGGGCGGATCACCTGAAGTCAGGAGTTCCAGACCAGCCTGACCAACATGGTGAAACCTTATCTCTACTAAAAATATAAAAAAATTAGCCGGGTGTGATGGCCAGCGCCTGTAATCCCAGCTATCTGGGAGGCTGAGGTAGGAGAATCGCTTGAACCCAGGAGGCAGAGGTTGCAGTGACCTGAGATCATGCCATTGCACTCCAGCCAGGGCAACAGAGGGAGGCTCTGTCTCAAAAATAAATATAAATAATAAAACAAAAGCAAGCTAGGCCAAGCGGGGTGGCTCACACCTGTAATCCCAGCACTTTGGGAGGCCGAGGCAGGTAGGTCACTTGAGGTCAGGAGTTCCAGACCAGCCTGGCCAGCATGGGGAAACCCTGTCCCTACCAAAAATACAAAAATTAGCTGGGCGTGGTGGCACGTGGCTGTAATCCCAGTTACTTGGGAGGCTGAGGTTGCAGTGAGCCGAGATTGCATCACTGCACTGCAGCCTTGGCGACAGAGTGAGACTCCGATTCAAAATAAGTACAAATAAATAGCAACCTCTTATTTTAGAACCGTTTTAGAAAACGTGCAGGTATACAGAGCTCCCCCAACCCCGCACCTGCCTCCCTCCGCTGGTAAGGTGAACGCTGGTGGGGGCACCTGTCACCGTATTGACAGTGACACTCCATCAGCTGCGATCCGGATGTTCTTCCCATTTCCTTCGTTTGCCCCGTTGGCTCCGCCCCATCGCGCGTTCTTTTCCTTCTTCTGTCCGTCTCAAGGTGCCATCCAGGATCTGTTTAGCCGGCGGGTCTCCTGGGGCTCCTCTGGCTGGGCGCGCATCTTGGGTTTGCTCTCGATGGCCTAAGCAACCCTGAAAACGCTTGTCAGGTGTTCATAGGACATCCCATCTGCAGGGACTTGTCTGATGGTTCTCTCCCCTCTCAGCTGGGGGGAGATGGGTCCTTGGGAGGACGACCGCCCAGGTAAAGGGCATTTTTCATCACATTAAGACTGAACGCCCCCACCGTGCCTGTGGCCTGAGTGTCTGACTCAGGGGTGCTGGCGGGGCTTTGAGACCCACTCCTTCCCAAACTCCCCGAGGCAGGATGGCTACAAATGATTCAAGACTTTTCTGCCTGGGAGATGTGTCTTTTCTCCCTATTTATTTATTCATTCAATCGTTAATTTAAATTAGCATGGATTCTTGGACATGTACTTGGACTGAGGGCTGTAATTTCACACAGTTTTTGTTTTGTAGCTGACGTTTCCAGCTCTGGCCATCAGGAGCGCCTTTAACTGTGTCTTGTATCCATTTGACACACCCCTGGCCTTACAGGGTGTTTTTCGTTTTTTTCTTTCCAGCGCTTTCATTATTTTAAAATAGCGGTTTCTTCCATTTGTCCACCTGTCTACGTAACGAAGCGGCCGGAATAGCGGGCAATGACCTGGGAGGTCGTCCGGAGTTACTGCAGCCTTGGGAAACCCACACCCGCTGGTTGCTTAAGAGTTGGGCAGCTGGCCGGGCGCAGTGGCTCACGCCTGTAATCCCAGCACTTTGGGAGGCTGAGGCGGGTGGATCACGAGGTCAAGAGATCAAGACCATCCTGGTCAACAAGGTGAAAGCCCGTCTCTACTAAAAATACAAAAATGAGCTGGGCATGGTGGCGCGTGCCTGTAATCCCAGCTACTCAGGAGGCTGAGGCAGGAGAATTGCCTGAACCCAGGAGGCGGAGGTTGCGGTGAGCCAAGATCGCACCATTGCACTCCAGCCTGGGTAACAAGAGCGAAACTCCGTCTCAAAAAAAAAGAGTTGGGCAGCCTTGGCCTGGCGCAGTTGCTCACGCCTGTAATCCCAGCACCTTGGAAGTCCAAGGCAGGCGGGTGAGGAGGTTGGGAGAGGGAGACCATCCTGGCCAACATGATGAAACCCCATCTCTACTACAAATACAAAAAATTAGTCAGGCAGGGTGGCCAGCGCCTATAACCCCAGCTACTCAGGAGGCTGAGGCAGGAGAATCGCTTGGATGCGGGAGGCAGAGGTTGCAGTGAGCTGAGATCGTGCCACTGCACTCCAGCCTGGCCACCATGCGAGACTCTGTCTCAAAAAAAAAAGTTGGGCAGCCTTATTGCAGATGAAATTGTATTTCCTGCCAGGTTCTTTTCTTGACATGATGAAAAGTGACCGCAGAACCCATCCTCAGCTCATGAATCCTGGCTGCTGGCTCAGGGCAGGTTGGGATAGGTGGATTGTCCTGTCATTCTTGGACATTGTCCCTGGATGAGTGTCTCCAAGACTTGGACATTCATGGAAAGGACAGTATTTCTGGTTTTCATTCAGTTTGGCGGCAACCTGGGGGTTCTGGGGAAGAGCCTGGCCTCTACCCAAGTGGGAGGAGAAGTGGGGCTGGTGGCCAGAGGGTCTCTCTCTTCAACCAAGGCTGTGGCAGTTGGCTTTGGGGTTGAGTCTTCAGTTGAAGAAAAGTTCACAGCAGAGTCCTGGGTGTCACTGGAGGAGGCTGTCCCTCGGGCACGTCTGCCCTCTTGCTACACAGTTCTGGCCCCCGACCTCTGACCAGCTGCACTGTCCCTTGGGGAACTGCTCCTTTGCCCCAGCATGATGGGTGGGGCCAGTCCATCCCCCACGTCAAAGCTCACAGGGGCTCATGTGGGCCAACCAGCAGCTGGTTCCAGTATGAGCCAAATCCAGGGCTTTTGTAGAGGCTGCTAGAAAAGAAGCCGAGTCCGGTCACTGGCCCTGCTACATGTGTGAGACCCACACCCAGAGCTGTCAAGAGGCCCCGGGAACAGGGGGCTGCCTGAGGACAGCGTCGCCCCAAAGCCACGGGGGAACGTGACCGCAGGTGACTGGTCCGCCCCTAGGTCCTGCCCCTAAGGATACACCTTTTCCTTCTGTTCCTTGGCGTTTGTACAGCTGTGCGTAGACATTTCCCGTAATGAAGAAGTGGGTTTGAGTGATGTCTCCTGTTTGCAATGAAAGGTTCTAGCACGACAAGGTGGTTGGTCTGGGATGTGCTCCAGAAATAGCAAAGGTCCATCTAGGAAAGGGAGTGAACCCACCAGCCCCTCTCCCCACCCCCGGAGCCTCCCACTGCTGCTCGGAGACCTCAGGCGGTGGACTGACCTCTGACCAGGCTTGGTAGCATCCCTGCCTGCACACAGCTCAGCAGCCTCTCGCTGGGGTGAGTGACGGCTCCAAGGCTGGGCACTGTGTCCCATCAGGTGGCCATCCATCGACCAGACAAACCCCTGGGCAGCGCACCAGGCGGACCCACTGAGTTCCTGGGCCTCATTCTCGGGAGAAGCTGTCTCACTTCTTGGACATTGAAGCTGAGAGATTTATGGGCCAGAGTTTTTTCAGGGGAGCTGTCTCTGGAATTATCGTGTAATTAAGATGCTAATGGCTGTTTGTGGAACCTTCTCTTCTCAGTCCAAGTGCTTTCTGAATAATAAGAAACGTCCCTTTTGTGATGGTGGAAAACAGCACGGAGAGCAAAATCCTTCATTAAATCACCATTTGCATCTTTTTTTCCTCTTACAATAGAAAGGAGTTTACTAATGCTCATTAATTTTTTTGTTGTGTGAATAAATGGCAGGGAATTCTACTTACAACCCATTCTTTTGTGAAGAAGGATAAACACCTTAATTCCTCACTGGGGCACATTCCAGCCCCAGAGAGCAGCTTCTTAATCAAAGTCTTTTCAAAAAATTTTTTTCAAGGAGTTTTGCAAACTTCATTTAGAAAAACTTGCCAGGGCCCCTCCAGGGCTGGCCAGAGGTCACCCTGTGGCCGCTGGCTTACGAGTCTCAAGTCACCCTGAGTTCAGCAGCCATGGCCCATCCAGGGTCCGCTGAACTCCGCAGCTGAGCCTAGACCGTGCACCAGCAGCCCGTCCTGTTCACTCTCTGGCTGGAGCTGAGGCCAAGTGAGATGACGCAGCCTGTCCAAGGTGACCCGGCAGATGCAGGCAGGCCGGGCTGGGAGCCAGGGCCCCGTCTCTGTCTGTAGATCCTTTGCTGCAGCCCAAGGCGCTGCCACAGTTTGTTACAGTCGAAGCAGATCTGCTCCCTCACAGGCCTTTTTACTGTGGCTACTTCCAGGCCAAGCCTGGCTCCATGGGCGAGGCTGCCCAGGACGCCCCAGAAGGCCATCTGCGCAATTGCAGTTGACAACCCAGAGGCCTGGTGATGAGGCTTGCGGAGGGGGAAAAGGAGGCCACTGGGGCCAGGCGGCACGGACCTGCCCGCTGCACCTCCCTTGAAAGGGACAGCACTGCTGTTCGCCATCACCAGGTGTCCGGACAAAAGGGCCCTCTGAGACATCCTCCTTCACAGTCTCCTGGGAACCAGGAGCCCCCATGTACTCCGAGGGCTCAGTGTTTCCGGGTCTCCCTATGCTCATGACCCACCACTCAGGCCGCAGTGTGAGAAACCAGCAGATTCAGGGCATCTGACTTGACCATATCCCCACAACCCACAGGGGCTCTGATCGAAGACTCCGATGGCTGACAGGACCTCCAAGTCCAACTGCTGGGGCCAGTGGCAGATGCAGGTTAGCGGGGCTGAGTCATCAATTGAGATGAGCCTCATCCAACCCACAGTGAAGGGGTCTGCATAGGGCCACACCCTGGCTGCCCTGGGTCCTTCTCCATCCTGCCTGAGGGAAGGGTCAGGCACCCAGCCTCACCCTCCTGGGAGAGGCAGCTTAACAGGTGACCACAAACTGGGGAGCTCAAAGCAATGGAAATTGATCCTCCCACGGCACTGGAGACTGGAAACTGGAAACCCACGTGTGGTGTCCGCGGGGCCGTGCTCTCGGGAGGCTCTCGGGAGGCTGTCCCCACCTCTTCCCGCTTTCAGGGGCACAGGTGACCCGGGGCTTCTAGGCGCCTCACTCCATCTCTGCCTCTGTGGCCACACGGCCGTCTCCTCTTCTCTTTGTGTCTTCGTTTTCGTCTCTTAGGACACCTGTCATCAGACTTGGGGTCCAGCTGAACAGTCCAGAATGACACCATGTCGAGATCTGTAACGTAAAGGCAAAACATAAAGACCCTGTCCCCAAGGACAGTCCCATTCACAGATTCTGGGCTCAGGATGCAGAGATATCTTTCAGGGGCCGCCGTTCCTTCCACTCAGCACCTTTTCTCTGATGAGAAAGGCTTCTCCATTTGTCTTTTCCAGTCTGTGGCCAGGGCAGAGGTGGGAGGTTCACTGACCACACAGACAGCTCACGGGCACCACCGTGAAGGCCCTCGCATGTGGCGGCTGTGCCCAGCTGCCATCTCAGCTACCCCCTTCCCAGGCAGTGCCCACCCCTTCCCTCTGCGCCCTCCATGGTCCTCTGTGACCTGGGGTTTGCTGTCACAAACCACAACACGGTGTCCACCCCGAACTGTGGACGGTCGTGCAAAGCACCTCACTTTTCCAGGTTGAACCTGAGCTCTCATCTACATAACTGAGGGCTGCAAGCAGGCCTGTAAAGGGTTAAAGTGCGTCTCCAAAGCACAGGCACCTCCTGAGGTTCTCGGGGATGTTGGGGAAGCCAGTGAACCGCTGCGTAGGCTGTGTTAGGAGGAGGTCGGAGGATGTGGGCCCTGAGCCCTGGGCTGGCCTGGGCCTGTGCAGGGTGGCACATCCCGGAGGAATGAGGCGGGAAGGGCAAGCGCTCGGGACCTTGGCAGCCTGGAGACAGCCTCTATGCAGCAGCCTCCTGGTAAAGCCAAACAGTCCCATCGCCTTGCTATGCTTTCCTTAGCCCTCAGCCTCTCACTGTTGGGCAAAAAGAAGGTTTTAAAGAACACCCTTGCCAGATATCAGAGTTTAGGACTTGGGGTTCGTGTTACTCGGTGGGATTCCACTTGGAGAAGGTGACACGAATTGCTTTCAACACATCAGTCAGCAGAGAGCATTGATGGTTGAAGAGTGCGTTGATCAATGGGATGTCCCGTTGCTGAAACTCTGACTTACTGAGAAGCGGGGAAACCCACAGAAGCCCAGTGGAAGCTTCCGGAGCCAGGAGCTGCACGGACTCTCTCCCCGGAGACTGTGGAGGAGTAGGCAGCAGGCAGCCCCCAGCCAAGAGTGGAGGGGAGCCCTCAGTGCAGCGGACACATGTGTGATCAGAGCCCACACGGAGGGGGGCCAGGGTCCAGCTTCCCTCTACTCTGGGAGCACCGCAGACCCTGCCCCCAGGACATGGCACACAAAGGGAGGAGCAGGTGCTCCAGCAGCCTCAAAGGTGCGTGCCAGGTGCAGCCTGTTGGTAATTCCCCGGGGGTGCATTGCCCGGGGTCCCCCAGACTGTGGGAGGCAAAGGGGGCAAGGCCAGGTCCAGCGGTCAGAGGTCTGTCCCGCCCAGCTGGCTGTGTGACTGTGGGCCTTGGGGTAATGCTCTCAAATGATCACAGTGGACTCCAGGCAGGGCTTACCCTCAGCTCTGCGCCCTCCCTGGTCTTCTGTGAGTGACCTGGGATTTGTTGGCCGTTGGCAGAAACAGAAGACACATTGTGACTGTAAAAGGCAGAGTTGCTCCCTAACTGTCTGAAGATCCCCTTGCTTTTTCTGCTCTTCCTTTTCAACTCAGCCTGGTCTTTTTCCCTCCCAGGTGGCCCCACCCTGGCCCCCTCACTCCCAGGCTCCTGGGGCTGAGCCCTCCGCAGCCCCGACACACATCACAGCGATTGGACCTGCCCCACGGCAAAGAGCAAACTCCTCCAGTTCTCCGGGAGAACTCCTGGGGTTTCATCTGCTTGATTCAGAAAGAATCTTTTTTTCTCTTTCAAATCTTAATGTTTTTAATTTAACTTTTCTTTCGTTTTTCATTATAACTGCTAAGATTTTTCTAACTGGCGTCCCAACTGCTTACAGACCTGACCTGTTTCTTGCAGAAAAAGAAAATCACCTAATCATTAAATACAACTATTACTTCATTCCTCTGTCTCTTCAGTGCACCAAACTACTATATGCTCTTGATGATTATAGTTTTCGTCAAAAGAAAAATGTGCCCAGAATCCTGTAACACTTACAAAATACATGTCTCCATTTTCCTACTTCGTTCAGGGCTTGCCACAGGCACGTAGTATTCTTGCATATTTCATACTCATTTTCTATTACTTTTAATATGTAATTCTACAAAATAAGCATTTTTATGATTTACATTTGTGAATTTCTTAATAAAAGATGAAAGCATTTGTTATTTAAAATTCTGTCACTTAAAAGCAATTACAAGGGTTTTCTATGAAGATAGCACAGAGAATTCACCTCGTCATAACCCCTTTGCTCCATACTCCCTGAAAATGGTGCATCTTTCAGAAACAAACCCAAGGAATAGCTGGTCTCCAAGTCCAGAATCGGGCACAGGTGGGCAGGGTTGACCCCCACCCAGTGATGGTGACCAGAAGGGTCAGAATGGAGGTTAGGGCAGGCTCACTGCCGACAGCCCAGAGTGAGTGACCTCATGAGATGAGAATAGAAACTTGCTCTTAAGTCCAGGGGCGGTCAGACACGATGGCTTCTGTCTGTAATCCCAGCACTTTGGGGAGCCAAAGCAGGTAGACCACCTGAGGTCAGGAGTTCAAGACCAGCCTGCCCAACATGGTGAAACCCGGTGTCTACTAAAAAAATAGAAAAAATTAGCCGGTTGTGGTGGTGGGCACCTATAGTCCCAGCTACTCAGGAGGCTGAGGCACGAGATCACTTGAGCCCGGAAGGCAGAGGTTGAAGTGAGCAGAGATCACATCATTGTACTTTGGCCTGGGTGACAAAAGAGAATCTCTGTCTCAAATAAATAAATGAAGCCCAGGGTCTACAGTTAGCCGTGAGCCACAGGCCTGGGGAGATGGCATGAGTGGGACTGAGCCCAGCCCCTGCTGGCACTGTGAATGGACCCGGGACAACTCTAGTATCCCTGCGGGAACCCGGCAGATCCGATGGAGGACCCCGATCAGGATCGGGCACAGGTGGGCGGGGTCAACCCCTACCCACTGCAGAGGGTACAGTGGAGGCGCCGTCCTTAGACAGAGGCAGGAGGGAGAGAGAAAGGAAAGAGGCGCAGAAGCACAGGGAGGAACACCCCTCCAAAGTTTTCCCACTCCAATTTGGCTGGGACGTAGGCATAAATGAATAGAATGATAAGAAATAAAGAAATACAACCAAGAAAAACAACTCTTGGAACATAGATTGGCTCTAGGTAAAATCATTCATGTCTTTACAAACAGAGGCTTCAACATAAGCTGAAGGTGTTTCAAGAGAGAATTGAAGGTGAAATCATATTTACAAATGCATAAAAAACAGACAAAATGCAATGACTTGTGTTTGTGAAAATGAACTAATTGCAAGTCTTACACATGAATTAAAAAGGAGTCATTGAAATACGTTTTGTAAGAAAGCTGTACATGTGTGAAAGTGTAGCCTGCCTGAATGCAGTCGAAGTGAGAAGTAGTGAATTGGAAGAGCGTTCAAAGGAAATCATCCAAGATACAACAAAGTTACAGCCAGATGCTGAAATGAGCCTGTTTCCATTTTAGCATAGATACAAAGATAGTCAACTTTACGCCTCAAAGTGAGATCACCACATAGGAATTGAAGCTAATGGGCCGGCATGGTGGCTCATGCCTGTGATCCAAGCACTTTGGGAGGCTGAGGCGGGCAGATCACCTGAGGTCAGCAGTTTGTGACCAGCCTGGCCAACATGGAGAAACACCATCTCTACTAAAAATACAAAATTAGCTGGGTGTGGTGGCCCATGCCTGTAATCCCAGCTACTCGGGAAGCTGAGGCAGGAGAATCATTTGAACCTGGCAGGCGGACGTTGCAGGGAGCTGGGATCACGCCACTGCACTCCAGCCTGGATGACAGAACGAGACTTTGTCTCAGAAAAAGAAAAAAAAGAGAGAGAGAAAGAAATTTAAGCTGATGGTGGAAGATGAGTGAGGACTTCTGAAGAGCATTGCCAGTATCGAGGGTATTTAAGGTCAGGGAGGGACGGAGGGATTTTGAGGAGGATTTTTAAAGAGACATATCAGTGTCATATTTTCCCACGGTGACTACTGGCCCCACTTTATTAAGACCTACTTCCATTGTAAGAAAGTCAGAACAACGTACAGAAAAAAGTCCAAGATCCATTCGGGGTAGAAACTGCTCACCAGCCCGGAATGGGGGTCTTCTCGGCCTGAGGACGGAGCTCACCAGCCCGGAATGGGGGTCTTCTCAGCCTGAGGACGGAGCTCACCAGCCCCGAATGGGGGTCTTCTCGGCCTGAGGATGGAGCTCACCAGCCCGGAATGGGGGTCTTCTCGGCCTGAGGATGGACATCTACCAGGGAGATGAGCAAGCCGCCGTCGGGGGTAAAACTTTTAACGACATTCGTTCTGAAGTCAGGAACGAACGAGACTCGGGAGCCAGCTCCAACTGTGCCTCTTCAAATTTCACTGGACTCAAGCCAATGTAATAAGGCAGGAAAACATTGATTCAAAAAATTATCAAAATAAGATGAGTATATTTGTTTGCAGAAAATATAATTGTATCCATAGACCATCAGAGAAACAAAGCTACCAAGAAAGTTTCTGGGTACGTACTTTTTAAAAACGCCAGTAACATTCCGAATGGTAAAATAAATAGAAAGTACAGCAGGAAAACAAATTTCCATTTACCTCTCACACAAAATACTGTAAGATGCCAAAGATTTACCAGTCCCTACAAGCAGGATTATGAACTTCAAAAGACACACAGTTGGCTCTCCATATCTGTGGGGTCCACATTTGTGGATTCAACCAACTGCAGATCAAAAATATTTAGAAAAGTGTCTGGTTGTGTCCATCCTCATCACGTATGGACTCTTTCTTGTCATTATTCCCTAAACACTACAATTTATCGAAACTTTCCTAGAACTTACATTGTATGAAGCATTGTAAGTAATCGGGAGATGATTTAAGGCACACAGAGGATGTGTGGAGGTTATATGCAAATCCTGTGCCGTTTTCTACCAGGGACTTGAGCATCTGGGGATTTTGGTGTCTGTGGGAGGTCCTGGAACCCATCCCCATGGATACTGAGGGAAGATTGTGCATATAGCTCTGGCTGGATGGCTTGATGTATTTATGGATTCAAAGTCAGTAGCGTGAACAAGTCAATTTTCCTTAAATTAGTCTATAAATTTAATTTGAGCCCATGCAGAATTCCAGTAGCACTTTTCATGGCGCATGACATTTATGACCACGTAACAGAGAAGGGCAAAGAATAGTGGAGTTACCTGTGGAGAGGAAGAAGAGAGGCTTGTCCTCGCAAATGCCAATCCACACTAGAAAGCTGTAGAATTAGGGCAAAGTGCCAAGTGCACCGTGGCAGAAGAACAGGCCAACAGGACGAAGGCACTCAGGAGGCACCCAAGATACGTGAAATCATTTTTTTACAAAATGGTATATCAGTAATTAATATAATAAAGGTGTATAATCAATGTGAAGAACATTTTATATCATACTTAAAAGTAATATTTGAAGGGAACATTTACAATATTTAAAAGAGGCTTCTTTTCATAGTTACACAATGGACAAAATATCCTGCTACACTACACTTCAGAATGGTGGATAGAGTACAAAATACATGCGTTTAAATGCTAATCTTTACTCAACTAAAATAGTAAGTGCCATCCTCAGAAACAAAACTCAACAGGAAAGCATCCAGGCAGGCTCTGCAGACATGGGCAGCTCGTCAAGGCAGCTGCCAGCTACGGTCACAGGGAGTTTGGGTTTCTGACAATGGCACGAGACCCAAGGTGGGGAGGTAAATAAGGATCATCGTGTGTGGTTGGAAGACTCAAATAGCTACTCTCAGGAAAAGAGGCGTTTAGAGAAAAACCTTACCTGCAAGAGAGACAGTGTTACTCAGCTCCGGCTGTAGTAGAGGGTGGGCAAGAGGGGGTCGATTCCTTTGAAAACTCAGACCTCAAAAATCCAGAGAAAGGTTAGGGCTTGAATTTTCTTCACCATCCAAAACACTCTAGCGGATGCATTTTCCAGTCAGGCCCAGGCTCACAGGGCTCACGGAAGGAAAGGCAGTATTTTATGGAGTTACACCCACAGCCCAGGCCTCCGAATCTGTTCAGAGAATGACCCATTTAAAACCTGTAAATTCACAAGAGCACCAGACAGGGAAAAACTCACGAGACAGGGAGACAGAAGCACCACTGCCTTCATCCTGCAGCAACTCCAGATGTTGGAAAATACAGGTTATAAATAAGCATATTTCATGTGTTTAAGTGGAAATATAAAATGGGTAGAGCGCCAGATACTATTAGAGACTGGGCACGGTGGCTCACACCTATAATCCCAGCACTTTGGGAGGCCGAGGTGGGTGGATCACTTGAAGTCAGGAGTTCGAGACCAGCCTGGCCAACATGGTGAAACCCCGTCTCTACAAAAATACAAAATTAGCTGGCTGTGGTAGTGGGTGCCTGTAATCCCAGCTATTTGGGAGGCTAAGGCAGGAGAATCACTTGAATCTGGAAGGCAGAGGTTGCAGTGAGCTGAGATCACACCACTGCACTCCAGCCTGGCGACAGAGCAAGACTCCCTCCCTGCCCCTGTACTGTTAGAGATGAGAGCTTACCCCTAAAGACAGAGAGAAGCTTGGCAGTTACCAGAGGCTGGGAAGGGAAGTAGGTCAGGGGATGAAGGGAGGATGGTTAATAGATTCAAATATATGCTTAGGTACAAGTGACAAGACCTGGTGTGACCAGGTAGGGTGACGGTGGCCAGTATTAACTCACAGTATATTTCAAAAAAGCTAGAAGAGAATAAGTCACATGTTCCTCTCAGACAGAGAGGAAAATATCTAAGGTGATGGGTACCCAAATTGCCCTCATTCGATTATACAAATGTATCCAGTTATGCTATGTACCCCCAAAATATGTGCATCTAAAATATGTACAGCTATCAGTTAAAACATATGTTATTTGAAAATGAGGGCCCCGCTGGAAGAAGACTTAACTAAATCAACAGAAATGAAAATTGTAATGACTGAAATCAGAAGCCAAATGGACAGATGAAATACTGGAGTTGAAAAGCGGGTGGCTGACGCAGGGAAATGAAAGTGCTCATCGCACACGGCCTGGAGGTTCAAGTTTCTCAAAGGAGTCAGAACTTTGATGAGGTCAAGGAGAGCGACGCTGCAGAATGGCTTGAATTCCACAAAGTCACTGACATGTGAGGACCTGAAAGAGTTAACTGTGGAGAGGAAAACAAACGAATTCCATAACAGACACAAGGCAGGTGTGCTGATATCCGGGCCAAGAGAGGCCCTCGGGAAACCAGATGAAGCCAATGACTATTGCAATCCCAGCACTTTGAGAGGCCATGGCGAGCAGATCCCGTCTCTACTAAAAATAGTGCAAACCCATCTCTACTAAAAATACCAAAAACAAGTAGCCGGGTGTAGTGGTGGGCCCCTGTAATCCCAGCTACTCAGGAGGCAGAGACAGGAGAGTTGCTTGAACCCAGGAGGCGGAGGTTGCAGTGAGCCGAGATCGCGCCATTGCACCACAGCCTGGGCAACAGGGGCGAAATCCTGTCTCAGAACAAAAGACAAACTTGCATTCCTACCCTGAAACAGCGGGAGAGGTCTCTACCATTGTAACATTCACTTGGAAAAACCGCGCTTGAAAATCCACAGTCAAGGTTTGATTCTTTGGATTTTAGTTTCATTAAGAAATGTATAGTACAAAATCATTTTGTTCATAGATTTTACATATTGTTAATGATAAAACACAAATTAAATGTTAAAATAATCGGCTATGATCTTCCGGTTTTTATTTAGATTATTTCTAAGTGAGTGGGTCTGGCTGACGACTAGTTCTTCTTGACCGCTGGCTGGCTGTGCTGAGCACATTCACCCTCTGCAGAGGTGGCATGAATTTCCATTTCCCCCGAGGATATGGGAGCGCTTGCTACTCCTCAGCCCACAGCTTTTAAATCACCGGCGATCTGCTGGGTGAGAAAGAAAAATGTTTTTTTTCATTTTGGCTGTTCTTATTTGAATTCCGGTAATCATAAATAAGATGGAATACCTTCTCATGTGTTAGATGGACATTTGTCTCTCTTTTTTTTTTTTTGAAAACTGCCTGTTTTAGTTCTTGGCCTGGAGTTCTCTTTTTATTTTATTTTTGTTTTTTTGAGGCAGAGTCTCACTCTGTCACCAGGCTGGAGTGCAATGGCGAGATCTCGGCTCATTGCAACCTCGGCCTCCTGGGATCAAGTGATTCTCCTCCCTCAGCCTCCCAAGTAGCTGGGATTACAGGCACGCGCCACCACGCCCTGATAATTTTCGTGTTTTTAGTAGAGACCAGTTTTCACCATGTCGGCCAGGCTGGTCTCGAACTCCTGACCACAAGTGATCTACCCACCTCAGCCTCTCCCAGTGCTGGGATTACAGCCGAAAGCCACGGCACCTGGCAGGTTCTTTTGGGTTGTTTATCTTTTGATTTGTATAAGCTTATTGTAAGTTAAGGAAAACCATTTGTTTGTCACACGTATTGAAAAACACTGACCTTTCTGTTTGCGCTTTCTCACCGTTTCTGTCATTTTTAGTGTTGAAAACTGGGTTTTACATTCTTCGTGGTTACACGAGAGACTGTCCTTTCTCCATGGCGTCTCCACTGCATCTTTGCACTTTTGACACAAAATGAGTCCGTAGACTAAGTCTCACCACAAACTCGATTCCGTTCCATGGGTGTATTTATCTACAATTCTAAAACACAGCCCTGTCTTCATTACTGCAGCTGCAGAGCGAGTCTTCAAGTCTTAAACAGGGTAGTGTGACTTCCCTCATTTCATTATTCTCTTCCAATTTTTTCTGGCTGTCCTGGTTCCTTTAGTTTCCTGTGTAAAC
Source organism: Callithrix jacchus (assembly GCF_049354715.1). Lineage (NCBI taxonomy): Eukaryota > Metazoa > Chordata > Mammalia > Primates > Cebidae > Callithrix > Callithrix jacchus. The sequence continues at coordinate 217,268,886 of NC_133502.1, read as the reverse complement.
TTTAGAATCAGATTAAAAACTCTTTCATAGAAGTTGTATATTCACCTATATATTGTAGCCATAAGTATGTTACATTTTCGATGCCTTTGCAAATGGAGTTTTAGAATTTTGATTTCCAGCTGCTCTTTGATAGGATGTAGAACTATGGCTGGTTTTGTACCTGTGTCTTGTGTTCTGCAACCTTGTGAAACCCATTTACTAGGGGAGTAGCTCTTTAGTAAGATATTTCTGGGCCATGATGAGTTCTTCCAGCATTTGTACGTCTAAAAAAGTCTTTATTTTGCCTTCATTTTTGAAAGATATTTTCACTGGATACAGAAAGGAAAGTGGGCATTTATTATTTTAAAGACGCTGCTCTACTGACTTCCTGCTCGGACGTTCTGATGATGAACCTGTTGCCGCACTTACCTGTGTGTGTTCTTCTGTAGGTGCCACACTTACCTGTATTCTTCTGTAGGTGCCACACTTACCTGTGTGTGTTCTTCTGTAGGTGCCACACTTACGTGTGTTCTTCTGTAGGTGCCACACTTACCTGTGTGTGTTCTTCTGTAGGTGCCGCCCTTACCTGTGTGTGTTCTTCTGTAGGTGCCACACTTACCTGTGTGTGTTCTTCTGTAGGCGCCACACTTACCTGTGTGTGTTCTTCTGTAGGTGCCGCACTTACCTGTGTGTGTTCTTCTGTAGGTGCCACACTTACCTGTGTTCTTCTGTAGGTGCCACACTTACCTGTGTTCTTCTGTAGGTGCCACACTTACCTGTGTGTGTTCTTCTGTAGGTGCCACACTTACCTGTGTTCTTCTGTAGGTGCCACACTTACCTGTGTTCTTCTGTAGGTGCCACACTTACCTGTGTGTGTTCTTCTGTAGGTGCCACACTTACCTGTGTGTGTTCTTCTGTAGGTGCCACACTTACCTGTGTGTGTTCTTCTGTAGGTGCCACACTTACCTGTGTGTGTTCTTCTGTAGGTGCCACACTTACCTGTGTTCTTCTGTAGGTGCCACACTTACCTGTGTGTGTTCTTCTGTAGGTGCCACACTTACCTGTGTTCTTCTGTAGGTGCCACACTTACCTGTGTTCTTCTGTAGGTGCCACACTTACCTGTGTGTGTTCTTCTGTAGGTGCCACACTTACCTGTGTGTGTTCTTCTGTAGGTGCCACACTTACCTGTGTGTGTTCTTCTGTAGGTGCCACACTTACCTGTGTGTGTTCTTCTGTAGGTGCCACACTTACCTGTGTTCTTCTGTAGGTGCCACACTTACCTGTGTTCTTCTGTAGGTGCCACACTTACCTGTGTGTGTTCTTCTGTAGGTAATACAACTCTTTTTATTTTGCTGCTTTAAAATTTTCTCTTTATCAGTAGTTTTGAACAATTTATGAGGATGCACCTGTTAGTTTTCTTATCTCTTAATCTTGGGGTTCATGAGCATCTTGTGTTTGTGGGCTGATCACTTTCCAGAAATTTACAAAAATGTCAGCCATTATTTCTTCAAATACGTTTTTCTTTCTTTCCTGTGTCTCTGGGGACTCCAAGGACACATATATCAGGCTACTAAAAAGTTTCTCTATCATTCACTAATATTCTGTTCTTTTAGTTTCTTCTCTATATGTTTCATTTTAGATAGTTTCTTTTGCTCTGCCTTCATGTTCACTGATATTTTCTTTCGCAGTGTCTAATTTTTCATTAATCTCATTCAGTGTATTTTCATCTCACACATCGAACTTTTCATGTTTGATTTGGTGCATCAATCACCTCCAAGTCTTTACTTAACATGCCTTATCTTTGCTCTAGTGGTTTGAACTTATGGTTATAGTTTAAATATCTATATTCATGTCCCTTTGAATAATTTTAACATCTGTGTCAGTCATGTGTTGATTTTAACTGATTTTTTTCACTCCTCATTTTGGGCTACCTGGTAGTTTTTGATTGGATGCCAAATATTATGAATTTTGTCTTGTTTGGTGTTAAATTTTTCTATATTCCTACATTATTTTTGAGCTTTGTTCTGATATACAGTTATTTTTCTTGGAAATTGTTCTATCCTTTCAGAAATTGCTCTCCTCATGGATTAGGCAGAATGAGAGCAACATTTAGTCTAGGGCTCATTTTCCCCTATTTAGAGACACGCATGAGCTTTCTGAAGAATCTACTCCATGTTCCAGGAACTCTGAGCTTTTCCCATTGACTGGTGGGAACAGACGATATTCTCGTCCTGGAGAGTTTGGGGCATCCTTTCCTTCCATCCTTTCAGGTGGTTCTAGCCAGAGCAGGACATGAATGTAGCTTCCTCACACACACGTGCAGATGCATGTTCTGTGAATACTGGGGTGTGGGGCCTGGAGAACTCTGGGGCCCACTTCCCACACTGCCCTCACCTCTCAGGAGCTCTGCCCACTCTGGCCAGCTCACTCCAGCTGCCCAGGCCTCTGGGGACTGTCTGCCAGGCCCCACGCGGGCCCCCTCAGGGAACTGCAGCTGGAAACTCTCCAGGCAGCAGCTGGAGCAATCACAGAGGTCACCACCTGGTTTCCCTCCTCTCAGGGTGGCCATCCTTCCCTGCCCAATGTCCTATGTTTGGAAAATGATTTTTCCATGTATATTCTCTGGCTTTGTTGCTTCTGGCGAGAGACTGAGCCTGGTCCCTTCTGTTCCGTCTCGGTCAGAAGCAAACAACAACCCTGTCTTTAATACTGAATGTGTGAAAACAGTTGCCAGTGTAGAAAGTTAATATGCATAAGTCCATATGAATAAAAAATAAACAGCTGAATAAATAAACAGATGGAGGAGGAGACACTAACCTTGGTTACAGAATTCTGATCATATGTAGCCACTACTCCTTATGCAGGAGGTGGAGATTAATGAGCCCCTCTCTTCTCCAATGGGGGTCCACACTCAATGATTGGTTTCCAAAGAATAGGCTCAAAAAGGAACCATAGGAACTTCACAGTGGAGAATCCCGGCAGATGCCCCCTTAACCATGTGATGAAGGTCGGCACCTCCAGTGACGGCAGGTGGAAATCACCCCTGTCCCCGGCGGTGGTGCTCCGAGACAGGCATTTCCCCTCTGTGATGTGATTTCCAAGACACAGCAGGCAAACCCAGGCTCAGGGACGGTTCCCAGGACTGTCCAACCCGTTCCCATTGGTTGACAGAAATCACATTCATTAGTGATTGGCTGGACATCGGACTAGAGTATATGAGTACGGTGGTGTCGGGTTATTTTACGGCAAAGCTGCTTGGACGGCAGTTAGTCAGAGTCCACAGAGCAAGTGGCTTTGGGAGTTGATGCCGTCAGCCCAAGAAGGGGAGTGAAGTGGGACCGCTGCCTCAGTCCTGTGCCTCCCTGGACCCGAACCCTTAGAGGAGGCTCACATCCCTCGGTAAAAAGTTTCTTCTCTTTCTCATAATTAATCCATCGGCCCTTCCCATTTGTGTTTCCCAAGTGGCCCTGCACACCACCAGGACAGCACAAGCTCTTAGCAACCGCAGACGCAAACCCCCAACACAACGGAGATGGCAGTGAGGGCCACGCGGTGCTCTCACAGCTCTGCTTCCTCTTCTCTCCCGATGAAGCCAGTAGAGTTTGTTCCCCTCCCCTCTCCTCCCCTCCCCTCCCTCCCATGGACTCCTGGCCTGTACTCCTTGGGACCGTCAAGGTCCCAAAAAACAAGGAGAGAAGTAGAAATTGTCGCAGGCTAGAGGACCAGAGGGGTGTGACAAGTAGACTCGAGGCAGGGCCCTGGATGATACCCTAGAATAGAACGAGGACATTCATGTAGAATGAGAGCTTACGTATAAGCCTGAGTCTCATTTAAAAAAAAAATATTTGAAACAAAGCCAAGACTGCAGCCCAAGGAGGAAAAGAAAGGCTCTTCAGTGAGTTGAGAGGAATCAGTTGAGTCTCTGTGTGGGAAAAAGTCGCATCCTGATCCCTGCCTTTTACCTTACATGAAAGTCAATTTCGGATGGATTACAGGTCTCAGTGTGAAAACAGGGACTCTTTTAGAAGAAAGCGTAGGAGAACATCTTTGTGATCTTAGTGGGGGCAGGTTTCGTAAACAAGGCCTGCACTGGGAAAGTGGAAGCATTGAAGTTATATTAAAATGAGGGCACCCCGTTTATCAGAAGACGCCATTAAGAGAGGGAGAAAACAGCTGACGGAGGGCAGGGATACTGACCAGGCGCGTTTGCTACGCAGGACTTGGAGCCAATGTGTGTAATGAACTTCAGACAGAAGGAAGACAATGCAACATGGTGGTGGGCGCCTGTAGTCCAGCTACCCAGGAGGCTGAGGCAGGAGAATCACTTGCACCTGGAAGGCGGAGGTTGCAGTGAGCCAAGGTGGTGCCATTGCACTCCAGCCTGGGCAACAGAGCTCTGTCCTGAAAAAACAAACTGCAGCAGAAAGTGGGTGACATGTTCACAAGAGGGCACGTCCGAGGTGCTGTCACACCCTGTGCAGCTTCCGTGAGCTGCCACTGTGTATTCAGCAGCCTGGGAAGATGCCTGGGGGTGAGGTGGTGAGGAGCTCCACCTTTTTTTTTTTTTCTTGAGACAGAGTCTTGCTCTGTTGCCCAGGCTGGAGTGCAGTGGCGTGATCTCGGCTCACTGAAGGCTCCGCCTCCCAGGTTCAAGTGATTCTCCTGCCTCAGCCTCCTGAATAGCTGGGATTGCAGGTGCCTGCCATCATGCTTGGCTAATTTTTGTGTTTTTAGGAGAGATGGGGTTTCACCAGGTTGGCCAGGCTGGTCTCGAACTCCTGACCTCAGGCGATCCACTGTGCTGGGATCCACCTCTTCTCTGCTGCACTGCAGAGTCTGCTAGTGTCCCTTTGGGAGGCCCCTGGACAGCACTTCCGACAGCCAAAAACAAGCACATTCGATGACCATGCGGTTCCCTTCCTCGGCGGTGACCCAGCAGAATGGATCTGTGTGTTTACCAAGAGCCCCTTCCTGGAATATCTCAGAAGCCCTTCTCTCGGTAGTGCCCAGTTGGAGCCTGCTGCCTGCTCATGCAGAGAATAGGTGCATACGCCAGACGCTTCACACCACCCGCTCATACCCAACGGGTATGAGTTCAGGGGTCACGAGGCCATGCACACATCATTCCTGGGGGAACCCCACAAACATCACATCAGCAAAAATGGACTCTGATTCCATTCACATGGAGGATAAGGGCATGACAGGGAAGACAGTCTCCCTTTGGGTGAGGGGAGCACCAGGGACTCCTGGGGGTGATTAGGCTCTGGCTCGTGATCCTCAGTTTGGGCCCGTGGATGTGCCCTGCTTGTGAACACCCAGAGAGCCGGCCCTCAGATCCGTTCTCCATGGTGCAATACAAAGTTGATGTGGGAATTTCTTAAGGAAATCATATTTTGATTTCTAAAGTGACGCGGTGGGCAAGAGGGTGTTTATCATCTCCTTTATATTCTTGTCTTAACCTCTGAAACAATTTTAAGAAAATAACACAGATATACCTATAAAATGAGGAGTGAAAGTTCCCTGCGCCAAAGTGCAGAAGAGCACAGATACGGAACTGCTCACCCACCTCCCTGCGCGGGGCCGGCCGCCAGCTGCCAGGGGTGGATGGACTCCACGTCCCTGAAGCTCATATTGTTCCTGGCATTTACTGACAGTCCACGTAATTCAACACGCTGATGAGCAGGTGTCACTATCAGGCCTGGGCTGGACGCCCTCCGTGTCTACACCCTGCAGACTACTTAGCAATGAATCTTGGGTTACTGTCTAAAGAGAATACAGGCAGAGACACGGGACCGGGAACGCTTCTTGCTGCAGCCACTTCTGACCTTGATTTTGTGCCCTAAGTTCTTTTTATCTGGAAGACTCTGGTCACAGTGGAGCTTGGGACTGTTTTAAAAATTACCTAATAAAAATGACTCCTTGAGTTAATGGTTTCTGAACTGCATTCTGGTTATTCTTTAATTCCTGTGATATTTAAGCCATTCCAGATCACACCAAAAGATGGAAAGTTTAATGCCAAAGATTGATAACGATAGTAGAGGAAGAACAAATTACATGTTAATTCCATTTCTAAATTCGGATTCAAAAATCTTCAATAAAATTTAAATAAGAAATCAAATCGTGGAGTATATTTAGATGGATAATCCATCACAGACCAACGAGTTTATTCCAGGAGCAGGGAAGCCAGCCTCGGTGGAGATGGCAGAGCAGGTTCATTTGTTCTCAAGGCTGAGAGTAAATGAGCTGATGCCGAGTTCTGCCCACACCCTTCCCTGTCCCACGGAGGTCCTGAGCACATCTCAGATCTCCTGGTTGCTTCCAGATTTCAAAAACCTAGGCCGGGCACGATGACTCATGCCTGTAATCCCAGCCCTTTGGGAGGCTGAGGCAGGCAATCACCTGAAGTCAGGACTTTGAGACCAGCCTAGCCAGCCAACGTGGTGAAACCCCACCTCCACTAAAAACACAAAAATTAGCCAGGCATGATGGTGGGTGCCTGTAATCCCAGCTACTCGGGAGGCTGAGGCAGGAGAATCGCTTGAACCCAGGAGAGGAAGGTTGCAGTGAGCTGAGACAGTGCCACTGCCCTCCAGCCTGGGTGACAGAGCGAGAGTCTGTGTCAATCAATCAATGAATCAATAAGGCCTGACACAGTGGCTCACACCTGTAATCCCAGCCCTTTGGGAGGCGGAGGCAGGCAGATCACTTGAGGTCAGGAGTTCAGGACAAGCCTGGTCAACATAGTGAAAGGCCGCCTCTACTAAAGGTACAAAAATTAGCCTGCTGTGGTGGCACACACCTGTAGTCCCAGATACTTGGGAGGCTGAGGCAAGAAAAACTCTTGAACCCGGGTGGAGGTTGCAGTGAGCTGAGATCTCACACATTGCACTCCAGCCTGGCTGACAAAGTGAGACTCCGTCTAAACCAACAAACAAACAGTTGCCCAGACTGAGGACTTCCCTCCGACTCGCCTCAAAGTGACCTTCTCCCTGTGCTCCTTTGTGGGGGCTGCAGGGCGGCCACAGTGGGCAGGGGATGCCCAGTTTTCTCTGAGCGGGGCTTTCTTCTTCATCTTGTCGCTGCCCTTGAAGAATCTTCCAGGTTTATCCCAAGTGACACTCCGTGGTGGCCGTTGCCAGGAGGGCCTTGGGGAGTGGGAGTCTGTGTTTCTGAGCCAAAGCACAGCCCTCATCCCTGGCACCATGGGCACTTTGTTCAGGAGCCCTGGTATGCAGATACTGATCTGGCAAAGGCCTTCTTCTCCATCCCTGTCCATAAGGCAGTTTGCTTTCAGCTGGCAAGGCCAGCCAGGCACCTTCACTGTGCTCCCCAGCGGTCCATCAACTCTCCAGCGTCTGTCAGAAGTGGGTTCTTAGCATCTCAATCACCTTCCGCTTTGACCAGAGCTCACACTAGTTCATTCCATGGATGACTTGATGTTGATGAGACCTAGTGAGCACGAAGTAGCAATTACTCGTGACTTACCGGTTAGACATTCGCATGTCAGGCTCTCTGCCACTTGGGCCATAAGACCCAGCGGACCCCGTGTTGCTCGAGGGGCAGGCAGGGCTGTGTGTGGAGCCTTTGGCAGGCCCCAGAGGTTACTCAAGTGCAAGATCTTCTAGGATTCGAGAGCAAAACCCCACCATCCCCCGTCATTGCTCTTCTTTCGAGAAGCAGCTCTGGGCTTGCTGCTGGGCCTTGGCACAGAGGGGACACTTGACCAGGAGCCACTCAGTTACCATGTGACCTGAGCTGCCCATCATGAACTGGGTGTTGTCTGACTCATCCAGCCACAAAGTTGGGCATGCACACCAGGGACCAGAGGATGCATTCATTATCTCAAGCAGTGAAACCACATCTGGTACAGCAGCGGCAGGCGGGCTCACCACTGGGTCAGGTGACTTGACAAGCCAGTGCCATGCTTCCGGATCCAGCTGTCTTCCACACAGGCCAAATAAGCTGCAGTGAAGACATGGCAGGACCCACCGCCCCTGCAGCCTGCAGGTCCCCGAGGGTGGCACCGATCGCTGCAGTGCTCCCAGGCTTTCCGTTTACTACGGTCCTGGGCATAGGCTGTTCTAGTGGCTTCCACTGGCCATTCCCACTGTAACATTCCTCACAACACAGCTCAGGGAACCTGCAGGGGCAGCCTCCAGGTGTTGAGGGGATCTATTCCAACTATGCATCTGGAACTAGGAAAATAACCACAGGATGGGTTGAGGGACCCACCAGGCCTGCCATGGGAGTGACATGAGCAAAACCAGGGGCCACCCAGTTGCCATGTGAGCTGGTCCCTGGTGTGCATGCTGAACTTTGTGGCTGTGTGGGTCCGATAACACCCAGTTCATGATGGGCAGCTCAGGTCACATGGCAACTAGGTGGCTCCTGATTAAGTGCTCCATCTGTGCTAAGACCCAGCAGCAGGCCTAGAGCTGTTTCTCAAAAGGAGAGCACTGAAAAGGGATGGCGGGGCTTTGCTCCCAATCCTATAAAGAGAGCAGGTCTTACTGGTACTGACCACCTGACCTCCATAAGCCCGGACTGGGCCTAGAGGGTGACAGTGAGCTCTGGGGTCCCCGGAATCAATATCAGCTCAGAGCCAGCGTCCAGAGCCCACCGAAGCACTCTCGTTAGTTTCTTTCCTCCAGCGTACGTATATTCCAGTGAAAGACCACAGACCCTTTGGGGAAGGCTGGGAGAAAAACTGACTCTGCATTTGTGGCAGTGCAGCTGGGTCCGTCCCCAAGTGGAACAGGTCTCCCCTTTATTCAAAGGACGTTGCCTTTGTGAACTGGCTCAAGACTGGAAATTGATTGAGGGGCCGCGACTGAGTGATTCAAGTTAGGTTTCTGTTCACTTGACTTGGAACGTTTCCACTTATATAGGTCGAGTAAAATCTCAGTAGCCCGCCCATCTACTTCTTATTTATTAATTTTTTCTTTATTTGAGATGAAGCTTTGCTCTTGTTGCCCGGATTGGAGTGCAGTGGTGCAATCTCGGCTCACTGCAACCTCTGCCTCCTGGGTTCAAATGATTCTCCTGCCTCAGCCTCCCAAGTATTTGGAATTACAGGCGTCCACCACCCCCAATGAATTTTTGTAATTTTAGTGGAGACAGGGTTTTGCCATGTTGGTCGGGCTGGTCTTGAACTCCTGACCTCAGGTGATTTTCCCGCCTTGGCCTCCCAAAGTGCTGATGTGAGCCACCGAACCTGCCCCCGCAGCCCCCTCTGATTCTGTTTCCACAGTCGACCAACCAACACAAGGTGTCTGCAGGTCAGACTATCCTGGTGGCTGCGGTGACTCTGCTGTCACCGCCACAGCCACGTCCCCTTGTTCTCTGGCTGTGACATGCTGCCCCTTGGCCCCCCACCCGGTGACCCCCACTGCGTTTTTGGATCCCAGCTCGGTGGCAGTATTTCCCACCGTAATGTCTGAGCTACAGAAGGGAGTGACAACACTGCACTTCAGTAAAGCCAGGGCTCCCCGCACGTGTGTGTTTTTCGTGGCCACAGGCAAAGGCAGAGCCTCTGGGCCCTCCCAGGGTGAGAGCAGGTCTTACTGATAAATCCACCGTCATGCTCCGGTCCCTCCAGGCCTTCGAATCTCTTGCTCTGCAGTAAATCAAGATCAGTCCAGCATTTCCAGCTCCCACTCTGTAGTTCATGCTTCATGCAAGCAGCCCAACAAATGATTAGAGACCCTCCCTGCCCCCCCCCCGCCCCCCACCTCTGAGTTCCGGCACTGAATTGAGGATTTCTGTTTAGCCAGCCCATATCGACAAACGCAGCCCGACTTTTTTCCCTTCTCCATTATCCCATATTCTCAATGTCCATTTCCACACTTAGTCCTGAGATTTCTGTCCCTGTAAATTGGAAACATGTGGGTGTTTTTAAATTACAGTGGGGCTGGACGAGGTGGCTCCTGCCTGTAATCCCAGCACTTTGGGAGGCCAAGGCAGGCTGATTACCTGGGGTCAGGAGTTCAAGACCAGGCCAACATGGTGAAACCCTGTCTCTAACTAAACATAGGAAAAATGAGTCAGGGGTACTGGCGTGCGCCTGTAATCCCAACTACTCAGGAGGCTGAGGCAGGAGAATCACTTGAACCCAGGAGGCAGAGGTTTCAGGGAGCTGAGATCACACCACTGCACTCCAGCCTGGGTGTTCTCACAGGTCACACTCACGCATGAGCCCCTGACCTTTCGGCTTCTTCCTGTTATGGGCCTGGAAGGAAAGAGGGGTGGGGGGTTCTGGGGGCATTCAGCACTGCCCTCCAATCCACATCCTCCCTACAAAGGTGGGAATTCAATTTTGGTTGCAATTCATCCACTTGTAGGATGAGACTCTTGATTTGGTTTTCAGAAACCTCAGCTCTGCAGCAACAGGAGGAAGGGCTTCCTTCAGGGTGGCACCAGACGGCTTTAGGGCACTTACCGGGCGCTTGTGCTGGGAATTCTAATCCCGAGCTCATCCCTTTTGTGTTCTTTTTTCTCCTACTGTGCTAAGCACAATTCGGAGAACCAGCCAATCTCCTTATGTTCTTTCGTTTGACAAAAACGTTCTGAGGCACCAGATAAATGGCCTCCCAGAACCTCGGCTTTTCTGCGTGTTAGATGAGGAGCAGTGGCGGTGGGATCATCTCCGTCGCCACATTGCGTTACAGACGCGTCACCCCCGGACCGGAGTCATTAGGCCTTTGAAATCTAATCTGATTAGAGAACCGATTCAGAAAATTTGAGGTAGGGAAAGAGGTTTATTTTAAGGAATTGGCTCATGTGATCCTGGGGCTTAGTGAGTCTAAAATATGTAGGACAGGCTGGCAGTCTGGAGGCTCAGGCAGAGTCAGTGCTGCTGTTTTGAGGCGGAATTTCTTCTCCAGAAAATCTCAGTTTCTGCTCTTGAGGCCTTCAGCTGATTGAGTGAGTTCCACCCACGTTATCGAGGGCATCTCCTTTACGTAAAGCCCGTCGGTAGGAGGCGGGAGCCACATCTACGAACCCCCTCCGCAGCGCCACGCAGGTTCGGGTTAGGCTGCTCCGGCCCAGCTGGGTTGACACGTACAAGTGGCCATTGCAGTGAGTGTGGACATTTCGTCAGGTGCCACTGATCGTTTTGGTCTATGTGTGGAGACCCTGCATCGTCTTGACGGAAGGAGCTATTTATACTTAGTTAAACGAATAGCAGGTCCTGGACGTTCTATCTTCTACGTGCAGTTTAAGATCTGCCGAAATACCCATGAGGAATCTGGTTGGAATGTTCTTAGCTACGTAATTAACAACGAACAGGCTCCCTCATTGGCTCAGGATACAGTTGTATCCCTAGAAAACCAAAAGGCTGAAGATGCCGTGGACCCTACCCTAGAACGTGGCAATGTCGCTGGGGCAGAGGTCCACTGCGGAACAG